>NW_025048114.1:582500-945000 GCF_018831695.1 Puntigrus tetrazona
GAAGCATTATGAGCCAAGTAGTGCCCTCTGCAGGAATTTATGCGTGTGACTAGTAACAAACGCTTAGTAGCACGCAAAAGTGCGCCCAATATTTTTTTAACACATACGATTCACGGCTAGGGAGCGAGGTTTAGGACAAAATGCGTTTAGACGTGAACAAATGCAAACCCAAAAATCCATAAAAGACCACTGGGTGGCAAATGTTTTCGGATAACCGCGTCCTATGTGTTTATTCCTATATAAGACGCTGGAAGGCTAAAAGCCGAATCCTCAGGCGAATTTATATGGAGTTAAATCTACTGATGTTAATCTATTCACTGCGTTTGATTCAATTAGGAAATATTTCCCAGTAATCACAAAGGGCACTGATTGGTCCAACGTCAACCGCGCTGAGAAAAGTAACAGTTGTCACATGACTCTTGAGAAGCATTCTGGATATTAGTAGTTTACGCCTCAGTAATTTGTCAATCGTTTCCATTTAAAAAACTAAATGTTTTATGGAAAGATATGGGCGTATCATATCTAAAACTTTATCAACAATACCTAGAATGGTCATAACTGCAAGAAAACGTGCATTAATCGCTGAATTCAGCTGGCAAAGGCCCACATAGTAAAGCGTAGCTGTGTATGAAATTAAAAAGACCCGCGAAAAGTCACTAAATAAATACAGATCGAGCAGGAAGGTTTTAATATTTCTTTCAAATCGAATACTTCCGTAAGTTATATTTAAGGTATAGATTCCTGTATAATTATAATTCAGTAAGTGCAAGATGTGTAGAAGTGTGTGGTAATCATTCAATGTTCAACACAATGATCCACCATCAGTTAGAAAAATAATTTAATACACATTTATGTAACGATTCGCAGAATTCTCTTAGATCAACGTAAATCTGAATTTGACCAAACTAAGAATACAAAATCGGGTGGAAAAAAAAAAGACTAGTTCTGTCTAGTTGAGCTTCGGGAAACAGCCATTGAACCAAACAAATGGTCTCAGTTGACGCCAGCCGTGAGGAAATCTCTTCTCCTGCTCACTTCCTCCTGTCCGTATTTGGACCGAAGCTGCTCGAGTTCGGATGGATTAGCCAACAGGAGGATCTCATCGTCCATATGGGTCCAGAGAGGCCCGTGAAGGTCACGCTGGTATCCGCCGGTCAGATACGCCCGAGCTCTTTCCAAGTCACCGCTAGCTTTCCACAGGGCCTTGGTCACCTCCACCAGATCCTTCTTGCTCGTTCTCATCAAGTTCTCGACCTGTTCCACCAGTTCTTTGGAGGGACTTTCCTCCGGAGCTCCTCTCGTTTGGCTGTCGCGTTTGTCCTGCGACTCCGAGTCCAGAATGAAGAAGTGAGATGAAGATGTAGGGACGGTGGTGGAACTAGGACCTGGGCGCTCTTCCTCGGGGGGCGGCGACGGACAAACAGCTTCTGGCGCTTCCTGTTGGCCGTTTTGGTTTGGTTCAGCTTGAGTCTCTGGTTCCCTGGTTAGTGTAGCAGGTGATGCTGAACTTTCTTGTGCATCTGACGGCTTGGCGGTTGGTGCTTCAAACGGATCTTCTTCACTTTCATCCATCTGTGGAAACAAATAAGTCAGCGAAGTGCATTTTTTTTAACCGGGTAACGTTTTCCTAAACTAAAACGCCAGACAACTATCCATTAGCAAATTAATTTTGGAGGATTAAGTTATAAAAGAGAGTTAATTAAAAAGATTAAATTATAAAAGTGGGCCAGCGACATAAACGTATTTTATTTTTCTGAAATACATCTTAATAATTGCTTTCAAAAAGATTTGAATGTAAAGATTTACTTGTGTGTTTCATTAACAATTCTCTTTCAAGAGTTATTTCATAAATAACTTTTTCAATGATGTTGTACCACATCGCATTTTTACAGACTTTCAGAAATTTCAAAGTTTCTCTTTTATAATTATTTTAGAGGTTTCTTGTTTTTGTTGGTCACACTAAATTTGGGCAGAGCAAAAAAAGTTATATATATATATATATATATATATATATATATATATATATATATGTATGTATGTTTTATTTTTTTAGATATATATATATATATTTGTTGTTGTTATAAAACTTATTAAAACATATTATAAAACACACAAATTAAATTCCTAAATTACTGTAAAATCTTTCATTTTTCAAATTTGAACAGTATTTTTATCTAGTCCGTGTGGCTCATTCTTACCACATCTGAGTCCTCAAACTCTCTTGCAGCTTTCGCAAGAATCCCAAGTTGTCGAGATTCAGGCGTGGCAGTTTTGGAGGTACTTTTTCTTGTTTTGTTGGGAGACGAATGTTCCTTTGATCCTGTATTTTAAAAAAAAAAAGAAGAAAGTTGAAAGGTTTACAAACAGAACTTGTCGAGGAACAGCAATAAGTAAATAAAACCATGGACATCGTCACCATCTGGAGCTTCTTGTCCATCACGACTTTCATCTGATCCAGGTCGTCTTGATATCTCAGGCTCCGGCGTTTCTTCTTCTTCTTGGACCGGGACAGGAGACTCGTCCTGCGGGGGCTCTGCTGCAGCGTCAGCCACGTCTGGAGGAGAACTGGCTCTCTCCGGAGAAGGCTGAGGGTCCGTCCTCACGGTCGCCAGACACACGCTGCTTTCTGTGATGATCTGAGTCTCAGACGAATCCGGCACCACAACGGGCTTTTCAGGAGGGTTTGGCGAGGTATCGGCCTCGGGTTCAGAGTTCTCGGTGACCTTCTTCTTACGCAGAGGGCTTTGCGTGAAACAAACCGTTTTTCTTTTGGCGGGACTCTTCTTCGCGAGCCTTTGCTGGAGGTGCTTCAGGAAGCGATCCCTCATGGACTGCCAGCTGTGGCCGGTCACGCGCCGCTTCTCCATTTCTTTCCAAACCAGGTTGCCCTTGGCTTCATGTTGACGTTTCTCCATGAACTTCAAGATGGCGGCGTCTTCTTCGGGAGAGTAGCCCAACCGCCCACTGCCCTGCTGACGGGTGGACGTCCTCGTCTGTACGGACGGGCCCGCGCTCATCACGTAGTCGTCCAGATTCAACTGCTGGTTCTGCTCCACGCAATCCGTGATGTATTTGGTGGAGATGTACCTCTGTCCGCAGCCGGACGCGATAGTCGCCGTGTCCCAGGGATCGATCAACAAAATAGCTCCGGGTTCTTGATTTCGGCACAAAGCGCCTCCTCCGTTAGTTACCAGAGAAAAAATATGTGATTTAGCGGGGCCGGGTCTCACGTAGAAGCGCATCGATTGTCCACTCGCGTCCAGGAATAAGACAGGAGAAATATCGGGGACCTCCTCCTTTGACATGGTTATCTGGGGGGAGAAATTAGAAAAGCGTTAACATGTCAAAGGTTAAAACAAGTGGGAAAAACCATCTAAACAAGGACTATGCAGCATGTGATGTCTGAGGGAAAGGTTTGTTTTCTTTTTCAGCAAAAGTGAACTGTTTTGAGGGTAGAGCTTCATTTTTGACCGGAATAATGAGATGTTTGGGGAATTGGGCGAGATGTTATGGCTTTGTTTACGGTTTTCAGATTGTTTTGTAGTTTCAAGAAAGCGAGCAATCGAGAAAAACTACTGTGATGAACAATTTATTTCCGGATGCAGCTTGATTTTTATATTATTTTTATATTAGATAGATAGATATATAGATAGATAGATAGATAGGTTTAGTCTTCTAAGATTAAATCAATATATAATGATCTGACTCACTGTGTTTACTACTAGCTAAACTTAACATGTATAACCTTAACTTAGTATACTCAGTTTTATTTACGCTCGCGAATTAAGCAGACCCCGCTTATCCGCTTTGCAGCAAATAGCATCTACAAAGTACTAGTTACCTGTCGAGAAAACTAAAAACAGCGAAAAGAAAACATGAACTACCTGCGTTCAGCAGCGCGTCCAGAGATCCTCTGAGTTGTGGGGCATGTGAAAACGACATTTCAAAATAAGAGTCACGGCTGTAGGGTCTGCGCAAAGACACGCCTGCGCGAAAGCGCCCGTTGGGACTTTTATTTTGGGAGAAGACGGATAAGGAAATGCTCGCTGTCTCGGCGCGGGAAAACGAGAAAAGTGAAAGTAAAGGCGCAAAATAAAACGATATCGACCTAATTTTTTATTGTGCGCAAGAATAATATTTATTATTGCTGTTAAGAAGCAACAGTCTGTTTTATTTTTTTTTAAACAATTTCCATTGACAAAAAGAAAACATGCAAATACATTTGTTGGAAATATACTCGACCATAAACATTAATATTATGTTGCATTAAATTTATGATGAACAAGCAATTTATTGTGAATAATGAAAAAAATAACAAAAGGAAATTTATTCTAATTTCTGACAAAGAACAAGACGACAACTTTGATCAGTTTTAAGTTTTCTAAAAGATTTAAGACTCAATCTTAGAGGTATTAATAGCAATTAAACATTGAAAATTCAGAGTTGAAATATAGAAAATTCATCTTTAACTTTATACATTTATAACACAGTTATTGGTTTTATATTTAAGTATTTTTTCCCCTTCAAACTATGTAATTTTATACAAATAGAATAGAAAACCAGCATTAAATGTAAAAATAAAGTCACGCAACAGTGCAATAAAAATGTATTGCATTAAAATGTTTTATTTGTTATAAAGAAAAAATAAAAAACAAGCAATAAGGAGTGATGTAAAAAAAAAAACAATAAAGAGTGTATAAAGTACAGTCTAATGTTATAAGAGAAATGTAACCAGATAAGAAGTAGTGAAACTGTGAAAGCATTTTATTAAAGTGTACAATGAGAAAAACTGATTAAAACATACACTTAAAGACTTGTTTACTTTACAATTTAGAGAAACCACTTTATTAGCCTTAAAATCTTTCTGTTACAACAAAGATAAATGTGTAAATTATCGGAGACGTTTGAGAATTATTAAATGGATAAGATAGAAAAGGCTAGAGCAAAAGCATGCATGTTATTACAATGCCAGTTTGCACAGTAAAATAACTCATTGCAAAAATAAAACTAAAGAGCATTTGTTAACAAAATGACAAATGCAAAGCAAAAAATAATAAAATTTTTTGACATAGTGAACAACAGTGTTAATATGGAGCACTGTGATCGGTTTAAAAGTCCAACCTGAATAAAAATGCTCCACATAAACACCTCAATAATAATAAAAAGAAAAACAGACAAATTGAATAAAAATGCCAAACCTGAAAGAAACTGAAAGTTACTGTTTAAGAGGAGTGGATAAACCTTTCAATTAACTGAACAAAATTAAAATCATGCCAAGTTAAAATGTTTACTTTTCATCTACATCACGTCAAGACGATGACATCATAACATCCTTTATGTAACATTATTGTTTTACAATCATCATTTCTGATGAATCAGATCAAGCTGTACTCGTTTTCTTGTTGAATATCCTTCTCTCAGAAGTCAAAAGAGTTGCGATGCTGTTCTTGATGACTTTAACAACTGTGAGATGTCAAAAACTTCTCTTCCAAAGCATGACTTTTACAGTAAGTTATCATGTTCAGTCTGTCCTGTACTCTTCAACAGATTCAGCTGTTAAATACACACAAAACACACAGCGTTTACTACAGCTATGTACACTTATTTTCACTCTATTTTTTATAGTTTTTATGAACTATACATACTAACATCTTTAAACTATATTGAAACAAATGTAACCAGAAAAGACAAAGTTAAATTTAAGTCTTTTGTCAGGAAGGAGTGAAGCAGATTCAATTGAACTGATTTGAATTAAAACAATTTTCATAATAATTGCTGTTTTAAAGCAACTTTATAAGAACCTTAATAAACCCATATGATAAGAAGCTACACAGTATTAATGATAGTGATGATTTATTTGGTGTTTACCTGAATATAATGTAATAAATCAGACCTTTAGCTCTCATCCTGCAGCATTTGTAAATCAGCACGACTGTCACTAGCAGATATAGAGAAACTGTCAGAACAGAAGTGAATGTGTGGAGGACAGAGATCTGAGATCCTGAATGAGACGCTGAAGAAGAGACACACAAACACTTTATCAAGCACCATATCTGAACGAGAACATAAGAAGAAATAAATCAGCTCAGTTTGACTCTCACCTGTGACTGAGATCCAGCTCTTGGGTGACCAGAGGTGTCGAGAACAAATACTTAAACAGAGTACCTTACTTAAGTAGAAGTTTTGGGTATCTGTTTTACTGGAGAAATCATTTTTTCAGCATACTTTTTACTTCTCCTTACATTTTTACACAATTATCTGTACTTTCTACTCCTTAAATTTTAAAAATAGCACCGTTACTCCTATTTCATATGCTGCTTGTTTTATACTGGCTTCCGTCATCAGTCAAAAAAAAAAAAAAAAAAAAAAAAAAAAAAAAAAAAAAAATCGCACCATCCAGAGAGAGTGAATTTGACTGTGGTTGGATGAGAAGCATAAACATATACAATTCTAACACCCTTTTGGTTTGTGCGACTGACAACAGGCTATACTAACTTTGTAACTTGTTACCACAGAACACTGGACATAGCAGACCTATGTAGCCAAGTACGAAGATTTCCGTGGCAGACACTCAAGAAGAGAACCCAAGCAAAATGTTCCACCCAAGCACCAGCAAGGAGTTGGTAGCCTGGTAGACTTATACATCCCTGGCCGTACCTGGAAGAATTTTTCGAAATAGTTGGATGTAAAAACAACTAGTTTTGAATGCGCTACCAAGCTCTGCGCACCAAAGTACCACGAGATAATGGCTTTCAAAAACTCGCCGTCTAATCTGAAAAGGCACACTGAAGTAAGCTGAAATTTTGTTATTACCAGTCGATTATTGACTAATTTAAAATTAGACATTAGCCAAATGTTATCTGAGCTTATATTATGGCTATTTGCGATATACTAGAAAAAAAGGTAATTATGCAAAGCATCCAGTAGAATTTATCTCCAGCCTCTCCACATCTGTAGTCTCAGTAGTTACTCTTATCCTGAGGACCTTGTTCAGCTTCTTCAGCAGTACATTACTGGGGGTGGAGCTAAGATCTCAGTCAGGACTAGAAAGCGATCAGTACTCAAAAGAGAGAAGACAAACATTGTTAATGTAACATGTTAATGGTTTCAAACTAAAGTTTAAAAAGAACATTATTTATTATAAATCATAATTACATTTACAAATGAATTTAATATCATTTCCTGGGCTATATTTTCATAAGTAATTGTTTGATTATTGATGGTCGGTTATGCGCCAGTTTGTCTATGAGACCAGAAACTCTTCCTACAAAGATTTTAATAATCTATTATTTTTAAGTTACTTAATTAACAGTAAATATTTAAGTGACAGTAATCTAATAATCTTTAAGCAAATGTATATTCTTTGCGAAGAGACGTTTTCTGTAAGAACAGATTTTACAGACGTCTATCGGTTTTAAAATAACCATACATTAGCCTATATATTGAAATATTATACATGAAACTAGATTTAATAAGCATTTGCAGCCGAGGTATTGTATCATGTTATAGAAATCCTATTTTATGTTACTATTTGGGATTGCAGTTTTATAGGTCATTATGTTTCATCAAAAACGATTTGAATGGTCTAGTTGGCCGTTATAACCGTTCCTCATTTAAAAAATGTAACAAGCATGTGCCTCATAATAACCACTAAAATATGTGTAATTTAATTCTTATTAATTCATTCCAATTGGCTAGAATCAATCACTTGCTGAAGCTGACGTATTTTAATTAAATGTATTACATTTAATGTATTCCTTTAGAAATATTTAAGAAATGATTGCATTATTACATCACTAATGAATATCAGCAATAAACAATGAATACATGAACAATTCATCCAAAGATCTGTTTATGCACATATTGTTATTTATAGGGGTATTCATTATACAGTAGGGGCCCCTGAGGGCTAACCCATGCAGGGCCCGATTGAACCAGCAGTGGGCCCTCAAGGGCTCGTTTGCTGGGATGTGGCATCACATTTATGATGACCAAGTCACTCCTGCTACAGACTCTCATTGCAGAAATTGTATCTTTAATCACAATAAATAATAATCTAAACCAAAATAATACAACTTAAAACAAAACTAAATTTATTTTCTATATAGATTTTTTTTTTTTACATTTACATTTCAACACTTCCCTGATGTTTCTATGAGCATGAAAACCCTGTTACAATTCCATTTAAGATCAAGAAGAATAGAAAAAAATAAAAATAAAAACACTACAGTATACAGATGTTATATTTAAGAAAACAGAATGGAAAAAATGATAAAGAACTGATGATCCTGTTCATTCTCCAGCTCTTCTCAGACTAAACTCATCAGTTTCCTGGGATTGAAAGTTTCCTCTTCAACACTTATTAACCTGAGCAAACGTCACATCACTAGATCCAGCAGCTGAAAATATGTAAATGAGTTAAAAATGCTAAGATGCACATTGTTCTTTGTGAATCATGTTTTTACTCTGATACTCACCCTGATGGGTTTTCAGATTCAGTTTAGAGTAAACAGTGTCAGAACTTTCACTAGTTCTCCCTAAAAGATGAAGAGTTAACATCACTAGTGCTTATATTCATTTTACATTCAACAAGTCTATACAGCTTCTACAGAGACAATGAAATATTTATATCTTATATTAAAACAATCGTATGTTTAACCAAAATACCTCAAAATCAATGTATTGTGATTTTCAGGCAATGACCTTTATAGATCAGGCTGATTTCATAAAAGGTCTTTAAGAAAATGCTTGTGGTGTTTGTTGCTGTTTAATCTTTTTAGGCTTTTTACCCTAGAAGTCTTTATCTCTGATGAACACTCATGTCATGATCATAAAACCTTACAAGCATCAACTTCAGTTTTAATGTACCTTTGTTTTCTTTGTTTTTCTTCTGTTTCTCTGTAGATTTGAGTTCAATCTCAGCATACGTGACTTCAGGAGCTCCACTTACAGTGTCTACAGTGAAAAGAATAAGAAATTTGAAATATAGGAGAATTGATTACCTTTATTACCTAGAAAATAACTACCTTATTCAATTATCAACATGACATAACCATCTTCTGTAACATCATTATTTACCTGTGCTTATATCTTCATTAATTGTTGCCTCAGTAGAGTCATAAATATTTGCAGTTTCTGTAATAAAGCAATGCTTCTCATAAATTTAAAATATGACTGAATTTAAACATGTGACATCTTGTTTGTTGAAAGTAATTTCTAAGTGTCTTTTATCTTGGCTTGTAAAGATTTATTGTTATATATTTTTGTTTAATGGATAAAGACTGACCAGACATGAGTGTTTTATTTCTCACTTTACTCTGGTTCTGATCTGATGTCTGACTGACTCTAGAGAGAGACTGAGATCTTCCACCTGGACAAAAAAAGAAATAAGGAGGAAATAAGAGGGTCTAAATGAAGAAACTTTAATTTCCTGTATGCATATATAAATGGCTAATTTGTTTTTTTCAAGTTATAAGCTGGCTAAGATCCAGATAAGCATCTGTTGTAGGTCAGAGGTCGCAGGTTTAAAGGACAGAGTCTGCAGAAGTGTCACTGAATTTTAATACAATAGAAGATGAACCTTTGTTGTTTCTGTAGCACCACAGCAGGACCAAGAAGACAATGATGATAAATATAACAGCAGATACTCCAACTATCACAGGACTGAAACTATCAGGTCCTGATCTTCTGGAGGAAGCTGAGATGAATACATTTTACAGTCATATTAGTGCTGTATATTATACAGAAGTATTCCAGTAGTGTTTATAGTTCACTCTCACCTGTGACTGAGATCCAGCTCTTGGGTGACTCTCCTCTCTCTGGGTGTTTGCAGGAGTAGAAACCCTCGTGTGACTTTGAGACAGTAGAGATGATCATCTCTGTAGTTTGACTCTGGATGAGTGATTCATCTTTATAGAAATCAGCTCTGAGGTTTGGTGAGGTTGAATGTTGATATAAACAGCGTAGAGTCAGATTATCTCCTTCAGTCACAGGATGAACAGGACTCTCCAGAATCACACCCTCTACAGAAACAGAGCAAACATCAGCAGAAGAATAGGACGAATATAGTGAGAATATATATACAATGAAATGACAACAAAAACAAAACTACTAATCAGGGCTTGAATTGAGGGAGGATGGCATCCCTCTGTTAATTAAAAGAAGAATAAAGGTATGCTTTTATCTTGTTTATAATTTCAATACATTTCTCTGACATACTGTAACTGTCAGGGACTGAGAGAGATGACATTATACAACTTATATCAAAAACTATAGTCTATATTATCTAAATGAAACAGGTCTTTTCTATCCATGATATCTTCCCTAAAGATTATGAGAACTATTAATATCACATTGAACTGAAGTTGGATAGTATGCACATTGGGACGCAGGCACTTTCTACTTCTTTTAATCTTCTCATTTTTAATATTTAGTTTTTTAATGAATCAGCTGGTTTGAACAAATAGTTTAATTTGAATGATTGAAAGGATCATTTATTAAAACAAGGACTTGCTGACACCTATTGGTAGTTTTATTACCATTTATTTATCCATGACAGACCTGAACCAGCCAAAAACTTATTCAGCTAAATATTCCCTATTTATCAACCTTAAACAGCAATAAGAACTAAAAACAACCACTGATAATAATAATAATAATAATAATAATAATAATAATAATAATAATAATAATAATAAATGTATTTTATTTAAACCAAAGTCTCTTTAAGACTTTCAAACCATCTTTGAAACACCTGTAGGTCATTTAAGTGCAGCTCCTGATTAAATTGAGATCACAATCCAGTTATTTAAATACAAAACAAAGACTCTGTGAAGTGAATAAAGACAGAAACACAGACTCACGGTGTACAGTGATATTAACAGGATGACTTTTCTCTCCAGATTTAGACTCACACCAGTACACTCCTGTGTCCCATGTTCTGGTGGATCTGATTGTACATGTAGATCCTGTTTGTGATCCCCAGTCTAATGATGATGATGATGATGATGATGATGATGATGATGATGATGAACAATCTTGCAGCCACCAGCTGTCTGTGTATCTTCTCACGGTCCATCCAGTAGAGTTACTCTGGTCCTCACAGCTCAGAGAGAGAGAGACAGATGTGAAGTGTTGAGTTCTGCTGGGACTGATGATCAGAGAGACTGGAGGAGAAACACCTGAGAAGACAATTACACTACAATTTAGAAATCAAGACGACAGTTTTATCGATATACTGTACTCAACTTAAATAGTTTCAAAGCAATTTTTCAGAAAGATATTACAGGTAATATATAAAAATCCTTAAGTCATCACTGAGTAAAATAATTTAAAAAATTTATTTATTTTAATATATTTGTTATGTCATCAGAAAGCACACCTGCAACCACAAACAAAAACCTCCATATTTATTAAATAGAACAGATTATACATTTTTATTACACTTATTTGATTATTCTCCCTAAAACCCCCTTAAGTTATATTTTAGTTAATTTTCTTTCTTTCATAACATTTCATTATTGCATGACAAATTTCTTCATTAAAATGAAATATTTTAGATTTACATTTAATTATTTAGATTTCATCCAAAGTGACTCAAAGTAGAATCAATCAGACCAACGAGAGAACAACAATACATGAGCTGTGACCAGTCTCCGTCTTAGTCACAGTGCACTTAATTTATTAAATAATTAGACCAAAACACCAAGAGTAGAGTAGGTGCTAGTATTAATTGGTCAGGTGATGGTAAAAAGTCTTTAGATGTTTTTTGACTCGTTCTATCAGCTGGGAACAGTCCAGGAGAAGGTCTGTGAGTGATTTTGTGTCTCTTTGGGATGAAATCATGAGACGTCATTCACTTGAAGAACATAAGCTTCTGGAGAGATCTGAACAAGAGAGTTTAGGGATATTGGTGCAGGGCCAGCGCTTGTCTTGTAAGAAAGTACCTTGAAACTCATGAATCAAGAGATACATGATACAGAACTACATCTGACAGCAGAAGCATCTTACTCTATTCACACCATTAAAAAGTAACTTTGTTATGATGGGACAACATTTCAAGACACATCAAGCTCTAAAAAGATTGAGGAAATTAACTCAATCTGTGCTTCAGTCTGAACTCACCAGTGACCCATATTAACTGTGTGTTGCTGAAGGTTGTGTGATAGACTGGATCTCCTCTCTCTGCTCTGCACACATAAACTCCTGTGTGATTTACAGCAGAACTGATAGAGTAGAGTCCTCCAGATCCTCTGCTGCTGTCTGAGAGAGACTGACAGTGATATCTGTTGTCTGTATGAAGTGAAAATGTGCAGTTACCTCAGTCATTTTACATACATCTTATAAATGGCTTTTGTTGGTATCATCAGCGTATTCAGATTGAGTTAACATTATTAATGTTTATTCAGATGTTGCTACATGAAGCACATTATATCTTACCTGATGAGAGAGTTAGAGAAAACCAGCTGAATGTCCAGCCTGTAGAGGAGTCTTTAACCTCACAGATCAGAGTCACTGGATCTCCTTCAGTCAACCACGTCTGTGGAGAAACACTTAACACTGCCAGGGCTTTATCTGAAACTGAGAAATCTCTCATTAATAACATTTTAAACGTGTGTGTGTGTGTGTGTGTGAGAAAAGATGATCAAACTCACCTGATACTGTCAGAGTAACTTCTTCACTGATGTGTGATGTTCGTGATCCTCCTCTCTCTGATCCAGAACAGGAGTATTTACCTGCGTCAGACTCAGTAACAGAACTGAATGTGTGTTCCTGTTTATCACTGAAAACAGTGCCTGAATCATCTTTATACCAGCTGTACCGCCATCTAGTGACTCCTTCAGCATATACGTCACATCTGAGAGTAACTCTCTCTCCTCTGAATACATGTTGATCAGGTTTGATGGTCACTTTGGCTTTTGGCCTTTCTGTACAATGACAACAATAACAAAGAGTAAAAACAGCACATCATTTTCGATCAATACAGTTACTTGACTGTAAAACACACAATAAATCAGATGACACTGAAGTGTTGTTGTCTACAGCTGTTACAGTTATTTATAAAAGATCTGTTGGTCACACTTTATATTAGATGGCTTTAATTACTTTATTTACATCAGAATAGAAGTATAATTTACTTGTTCATATTGTAATACAAAACACTTTTGCTGCTATTGAGGTGTTGGGGAAATTTGATTTAACTTATTTTAAGGTAATCGTAAAAGCCTTATTAGCACATGGTAGAAAGACTTTTTTTTAGAAGACATGTTTTTGAGTTGCTGTGTACAGACAGAATATTATAGGGGCCTAGAATACGATGTACAAGCAATAAGAGACCTTGTCTGTCAAGCCTAAGACTGAAGATAACAACCAGGAGACTTAGAGGCAACTGTATATGACCTTTAGGGTCATCTACAGACGTGGACAAAATTGTTGGTACCCTTTGGTCAATGAAAGAAAAACTCACAATGGTCACAGAAATAACTTTAATCTGACAAAAGTAATAATAAATAAAATTCTATAAATGTTAACCAATGAAAGTCAGACATTGTTTTTCAACCATGCTTCAACAGAATTATTAAAAAAAAATAAACTCATGAAACAGACCTGGACAAAAATGATGGTACCCCTAACTTAATATTTTGTTGCGCAACCTTTTGAGGCAATCACTGCAATCAAACGCTTCCTGTAACTGTCAATGAGACTTCTGCACCTCTCAGCAGGTATTTTGGCCCACTCCTCATGAGCAAACTGCTCCAGTTGTGTCCGGTTTGAAGGGTGCCTTTTCCAGACTGCATGTTTCAGCTCCTTCCAAAGATGCTCAATAGGATTGAGGTCAGGGCTCATAGAAGGCCACTTTACAATAGTCCAATTTTTTTCCTCTTAGCCATTCTTGGGTGTTTTTAGCGGTGTGTTTTGGGTCATTGTCCTGTTGCAAGACCCATGACCTGCGACTGAGACCAAGCTTTCTGACACTGGCTAGTACATTTCTCTCTAGAATTCCTTGATAGTCTTGAGATTTCATTGTACCCTGCACAGATTCAAGACACCCTGTGCCAGACGCAGCAAAGCAGCCCCAGAACATAACAGAGCCTCCTCCATGTTTCACAGTAGGGACAGTGTTCTTTTCTTGATATGCTTCATTTTTTCGTCTGTGAACATACAGCTGATGTGCCTTGGCAAAAACTTCGATTTTTGTCTCATCTGTCCACAGGACATTCTCCCAGAAGCTTTGTGGCTTGTCAACATGTAGTTTGGCATATTCCAGTCTTGCTTTTTTATGATTCGTTTTCAACAATGCTGTCCTCCTTGGTCGTCTCCCATGTAGTCCACTTTGGCTCAAACAACGACGGATGGTGCGATCTGACACTGATGTTCCTTGAGCATGAAGTTCACCTTGAATCTCTTTAGAAGTCTTTCTAGGCTCTTTTTGTTACCATTCGGATTATCCGTCTCTTAGATTTGTCATCAATTTTCCTCCTCGCGCCACGTCCAGGAGGTTGGCTACAGTCCCATGGATCTTAAACTTCTGAATAATATGTGCAACTGTAGTCACAGGAACATCTAGTTGCTTGGAGATGGTCTTATAGCCTTTACCTTTAACATCCTTGTCTATAATTTTCTTTCTGATCTCTTGAGACAACTCTTTCCTTTGCTTCCTCTGGTCCATGTCGAGTGTGGTACACACCATATCACCAAACAACACAGTGATTACCTGGAGCCATATATATAGGCCCAATGGCTGATTACAAGGTTGTAGACACCTGTGATGCTAATTAGTGGACACACCTTGAATTAACATGTCCCTTTGGTCACATTATTTTCAGTGTTTTCTAGGGGTACCATCATTTTTGTCCATGCCTGTTTCGTGAGTTTATTTTTTTAAATAATTCTGTTGAAGCATGGTTGAAAAACAATGTCTGACTTTCATTGGTTAACATTTATAGAATTTTTATTTATTATTACTTTTGTCAGATAACAGTTATTTCTGTGACCATTGTGACTTTTTCTTTCATTGACCGAAGGGTACCAACAATTTTGTCCACGTCTGTATACCTTAAAAATAGGGAATGAGCATCCAAAAATATGATACACAAGACTCCTTCTGTTTCTTATCCTTTTGTGAAAGAGTACAGCTTTTAAGAGTTTGCAAGCATGAGGGTGAGACAAGATATAAAGAGGAGGTCTGCCCTCACTTCTTGGTCACACTGCAGCAAACTGTGTTTCTGTATGACTGTCTGACCTTTTTACATGAAAAAAAACCTGTTTAAACCATTTTTTTGAGTTTGTCTCTTACGTGATGTGAGTAGTTTTAAAATTAACACTACAATTTGGTGTCAAAAGTTAACATTCCTTGGATGTGCCTCCTGGACCTGAGAGCGGATGGTGGCCAGCCACCTGGGAAAAATTAAGGGAGAGGGACCGACCGCTGAGACCCAGAGAGGGACACCACTGAAACCGGTAAAGAACCTGAGTGGCTCGAGTTAACCCACAGAGAAAGAAGCAGGAATATGACGAATTCCAAGAGTGCTCTCCAGCAAGAAGACAAGCACTACAAACACCTCAAGCTGAGGATGGTGATGAAGAGGAAGACCCTGAAATTCCTGAAACTCCCTCAAGGTGCTGGAAACACTAAGAGTGCACAGAGGACCCCTGGCAAAGGAAAGAAAGACCAGGAAAGCGACCCTAGACTGTGGCTGATATGAAAGAACTCATCTGTCAGATCCTGATGAACCAGGTGGAAGATTTTCCAGCGAGCTAACCGCATTTTGTAAAGGGTTCAGCATGAGACAACAAAAGATGGAAACACTGCTGGTTGTTGAACTCAGGTCTGTGAAGTGGTACAAAGTGAGAGGGTTTCTGAACCTACAGGGAGAGAACTATTGAAGACATCACATCGACTGGAGACAGCCATTATCATCGTCATAATGAGACATTTAACAAACACAGCAACTTAACAGAGCCTAGTGAACGAGGAAATTAACCAACCTGGGAGTGTCACCTGCGGGACTTGTTGTTGAATGGACTGAGGCCTGAACTTACACAAGCAGTGAAAACCAGCTACAACGAATGGAAGACGGGCGCTTGAATGCTGTTTTAGCGCATGCTATGCACTCAGAAGAACTGCAAGCAGCAAAGCAGGAAAGGACCAGAGCTCAAAAAAGAGAACCGCAGATGGCCCTTGTGCAAGACCTGGGATTATTTTCAGCAGACAGGAGGGGGAAGAGAAAAAGGCCAGCTGGAGGCATTCGAACGGAGCAACAAGAAACTCAGAGATGTGTCTATCTGATCATAAGACCAGGAAATGCACCAGATTCAGACTGTGCATGGATGATGGGCATTGGATCAAAGACTATCCAGATATCCTACAAGACGAAGCTGATTGAGGCGAAGAGAGCGGAGAACAGGGAAGAAAGGTCTAGGGCGAACAACGGACAGCTACAAGACAGGGAAGTGAACATTTTCTAACCACACACACGCACTGATGTACATATTGCTCCCCGCTATTAAGAAAAGCTTGCATGTATTTGTGTGTTTCTGATAAGAGTAATGATACTTTTGATAACAGTTTAATGATCATTTTGAACTTTGCTGGGTCATCAAGATATTTCTCATGACTTGCCATGTCAACCGCCATTAACTGAAAACCAAATAAGTATATTTAAGATATATGACCCCCCCTATATTTGCGAAATAAAAGGGAGACGAGGGCTGAAACATGCATTCTTTTACTTTAGTTGCAGAGAAGGAGTAAATATGCTGCCTGCACGTCTCAACAAGTATACGAATGGTAAATTAAAAGTGATGAATGGGCAAAAACGATGTGTGGAATAGCTAAAAACAGAAATGAGCCATTCAACACAGAAAAAATGTTGAATAGCAATTTGCATTGTACGTGAAAAGTCATAGAAAAAGATCACCGTATAAGAAAGGCAGGTTGAAGGACAAGAAAAGGAAAACTTTGCATTTAAAAAAAAAAAGATTCACTGCAGCCAGTATGTGTGCAATTTCAGTCAGCTTGACATAGAAACAGAAGGTTTTTTTTAACTCTCGGGGTGTGTTCCTCACTTTCCTCATCTCTTTCAAAACCTAACAACAAAACATGGTGGCGGTTTTTGTGAAGAGCTGCTAATGCTATAGAGAGGGCTGAAACAAGAGTTGATTTAAAACGCAGCAAAAGTTTAAAAACAGTGAGTGCAAAAGTGAAATAGTGGTGGAAAGAGTTGTAAAACCCATTACAAACCATGTGAAATCCAAGATTGTTTGAAATCACAAACAATTTTGAGAATAAAACCAGTATTTCAGTCACTATTACAAGAGGGAATAATTGTGTTGTGCAATAACCTGCCTGTTCACCCTGTTAAAGATCAGAGATAAGGGACAACTATCAGGATTCACAAGCAGTATTTAATGCACCCTCAGTTCATTTAATGCACTTTTTATCGTACCGGTGGAAAGCTATCAAGGATGTGCTAAAACCTTTCTCAAAGACACAAATGTTGTCATTTAGGAATGTGTTCATACTGTAGAACATTTATTCTAATCATTCAGTGCTTGAGCAATCTTTGAGTGCCCTAACAACAGGGAAGGGGTTAAATCATCTGACAAATAATTATTGGACAAATGTTGGACAAATTGCCAAATGTTATGGTTAAGTGTTACACAACATTGAATCCTGCCGCTCTCTTTCAGATGGAGGGAAACATCGTAGTTGTCTGACAGTTCTTGAGCAAGTGTGCACACCACAACCTAACCTTTCAGATGAACCACTTGAAAAATTGCGAAAACGTCCTCTTCGCGGATGGCTCAGTTTTTAGCGAACAGGCCAAGTAAAGTCGGATACACTGTAACAACCGAATTTGAAAGTGTGGCTTCTGCCACGTTGCCATTGAATTATTCAGCCCAAGCAGTGGAGCTTGTGGCCTTAACAGACAAGTGTGTGTCAGTCTACACAGATTTGTGACATTTGGAGTGATGCTTGATTTTTGAAGTGCAAAAACAGATTTCTAAATCTCATGGGTGCCTAATACTAAATTCTGTTTTAGTGGCAGCTTAATTAGTATTAATTAATTACTACTATTAATAACGAAGATTCTGTTTCTACAGGAATCATCAGATCAGATGCAACTGCAAAGGTCGCAGTCAAAAGAACGGAGTGTACTTTGTTATCGGACATGAACTTTTGACAGTTTTTTCTTCATAGAGCATGCAGGCCTTTTCTCTAGAAGCAGAGACAAACCAGGGCTTACACAGGGCTTCGCAACTTTCACAGAAAATGTTTGCAAATGATGTGTCGTTTGTGACACATCAACACAATGTGGCAAAAGGCTTAAAGATGCCTCAAGTATCACAACCCAATCCAACAGACCAGTCCGAATATCTGATGACAGACTATCTGTGTACGTGACTTCAACCTAGTCATTTTGTGATAGTACGAGATCTGAGGAGAAAGAGCTGGAAGGTGAAAAGGTGTTTGGGACCACTGCAGGTGCTTCTGACTACTGAGAGAGAAACATGAAAACATGCCGGTCACTGTAGGAATATTCCTTTAGCATTTTAGGAAGAGGAGCGATTATCAATGAATGATAAAAATGGAGAGAATTGTCACCTATACATTAAAAATAAAGACTGAGCCTCTTATCCATTCGTGGAAAAGTACAGCTGTTAAGAGTTTGAAACCTTGAAGGTGAGACAAGATATAAAGAGGACTTCTTCGTTTCTGTATGACCTTCTTGCAAGAACAGAATGTACCGAATTTGTCTTTTACATGGTGAGAGTTGATTTAAAATGGTACAGGTAAGGTTAGGGACAGGTTTGGAGGTAAGGGTATGTTTAGGGTGGGTTTAGCTGTAAGGGATGTGTCAAACAGTGTAATGTTACCGAAATTCTATACAGATGTAATTACATGTACTTTTAATGCCTTTAAGTACAAAGTAAAAACATGCATGTACACAACAAGCGCATTATACTAAATAATTGATTTAAAGGTAAGTAGTTAAGGCCACCAACTATAAAGTGGGACAGATCTGTCAATATACAGTCATTGGGAATTTGGAAACATGAGCTGTCAAAGTCAATAAAACTGCCGTTTTGGGGAGATTGCCGTTTCTTGTCATACCTCAGAATTGTCACATGTTAATGTAGAATATAACAGTTAATGTAGAATCACTCATAAAAATATATGCTGAAGTATATGAATCAAATTGACTCACCTTCAGTATGTTGAGAGGAGATGTTTGAAATCAGCACTAAAACACACAGAGAGAAAACTCACTATAAATGTGAAGATTGAGCTTATAATTATAAATACAATATTAAGTTATTGTGTAGAGGACTGTATATGTGTCTAGATAAACATTAACTGGTATTTTATAGATTTAATTGTAGAAGAGATCTGTTTCAGGAACTTCAAGAAATGAGCAGAAGAATAAAGACGAACTCTTACTAACTGTACAAGTGAATATTACAATAACTTCAAAAACCAATAGAACTGATTCAACAGTGTTACATCACAAAACTGAACAAACACTGATCTACAACAGAGTGCTTTTCTCTTTCACAAACAACCTCCTCTCTCAAACTCATCCTTCACTTATATATCATGAACTAGAGCTGGATCTCAAACTCTGAGAGCAGCAAGAAAAGACACAAACCTAGGAACACTAAAACACTTGATCATCTACATAATATAATTTCAGTTACACAAAAGTACATTTTAGAAAAATAATACTCACGGAGCATAAGAGGAAGTTGACTGAGCTCCATACTGACTGAATGAAGTAAGACACTTAAAGACACAGACACAGTATTAAAAACTCAAGACTTCCTGAAAACTGCATCAGATCTTTAGTGTTACAGAAGATCTGGTAAAATAGGTTATAAAATACAATATATGCCTACCGCTCATGTTTCAAGTCCGCTCAAGTAACATGCTTCAAAACCTCTAAAGATGAAGAACAAAAATAAAATTAATAATACAAATAAATAGAAACACATTTACATGATGCTGAAAACACATTCTGTAATGAAAGCAGACGCACACTGAAGGTAAGCTGATTATTCACAAAATTTATTTGCACAGATGCAGATAACAGGTCAGCATCGTAAGCAAAGACAAAGTAAGGCAGCAGCTTCAGTAGTATTAACACGGTTCTTATCTTTCACAGGAACAGCGATGACGAAGGAGTCGAAGGTGATCCGGGGAACACACACACACCACAACCACAGAAGATCACAGGACACAACGAGGAATACAGCAGGTAAGCACAAAGGTAAGGTATCCTGAATAACATTCACTGAGATACGGGAATGAGTCCACTATGTGAGTATGAGCTTAAATGGTGACGTGATGAGAGGCAGATTAAGTGCAGGTGTGATCAATCAGTATCCCAAGGAGCTGGATCTCTGTGATTGGGTGGGGATTGAACCTGGCGGATCCATGACACATTCATAATATCTTAAAATAGGCACAGCTTTTACATTTTTTGCACTTTATTAAAAGCGTGAATTTGTCAGCAAAAACCTTGTATAAGAGTAGAGTTTGACTCTTTTTATTATTATTTTTTTTGCCACTCATACGGAAGTTAAAATCTTTATTGTCAACTTTATAATTCAGAGGGAATAGCATTTCACAGGAAAGGTGAACTTCGACAAAAAGGAATCATAAGAGTAAATTCCTAAAGAAGAATTAAATAAATCACTCAAGTATATTAACCCATGATCCAAACAAGTCTTTCCCTTAGTTGTGATCAATTCGTTATTCCAACTTTTCATTCTGTTAGGAGAAAAATTATGCACAAAAAATAATTTCCAGGCCAAGAGTGCTTGCTCGTGAAATTTAGACAATTTTATGGGTAATTTATTTGGCAAAAATTACAAGCTAAAAGAAAATCAAGACCGCCCACAAAATAATATGTGGAATAAAAAAAAAATTTATTAAATCAGAATCAGACAAATGTTCGGCCTGGATGGGTTTTGGATCTGATAAATGCACACGTCCCAAGCTTTTGTTCCACCATAGAGGGGGGCGGTCAGCCAGTCGGTGCTCGTTTGCATGTATTTGATCTGGAATTACCACAATTATCCAAGTGCTGAGCAATCAAAGGAACCATAACTGATTTAATGAGCCATTCACAGTTTTTTTTATTCACAGACAAGCGGGTTCAACGAAGCAGGGGAGTTTATCAACAGATTCAATTCAACAGCATTCAAGAGGGAGAGAGTATTGCCGCCGGGAATCAAGGAACCAACCGCCGTGGACCTGGTAGATCGTGTCTCAGAGGATTTCAGGCTGGTTTGGAGGAGGGGGCGGTTATGGGTCTGTGGAAGGAGGAGTAGGTTTAGGCGATAAGTGACTGGATTGATCTGAAAATGTATGGTGAATGGACCTATGTAGAGGGGACTCGGCAGTCAGAGGCAGATATCTCTGGTGGAAAGCCATACCTTGTCTCCTGGAAGATAGGTGGGATGTGTTAACCTGGGATGGTTGGTGGTTTCCGTATGCCTCCGTGCTGCTCACTGTAAATGTCCATAAGTTAAATCTAGTATGTTCAATATGACACTTTTTTTTCTTAACATTGTATACCCCTAATTGTGATGGTAATGCAGAAAACAATGTATGTAACATTTTTATTTTTTTTTTTTTACAATGATAATTCCTGATGGATCAGATCAAGCTGTACACATTTTCTTGTTGAATATATCGTTTCACACAGAAGTCAAAAGAGTTGTGATGCTGTTCTTGATGACTTTAACAACTGTGAGATGTCAAAAACTTCTCTTCCAAAGCATGACTTTTACAGTAAGTTATCATGTTCAGTCTGTCCTGTACTCTTCAACAGATTCAGCTGTTAAATACACACAAAACACACAGCGTTTACTACAGCTATGTACACTTATTTTCACTCTATTTTTATAGTTATGAACTATACATACTAACATCTTTAAACTATATTTAAACAAAATTAAACAGAAAAGACAAAGCTATAAAGTATTTATGTTTTAAAAAAAATAAACAGGAGGAGCAAAACAGATTTAGTTGAACTGATTTGAATTAAAGCAATTTTCATAATACTTGCTTTTTCAAAGCAGCTTTATAAGAACCTTAATAAACCCATATGACAATATAGTGTTTACCTGAATATAATGTAATAAATCAGACCTTTACCTCTCATCCTGCAGCATTTGTAAATCAGCACGACTGTCACTAGCAGATATAGAGAAACTGTCAGAACAGAAGTGAATGTGTGGTGGACAGAGATCTGAGATCCTGAATGAGACGCTGAAGAAGAGACACACAAACACTTTATCAAGCACCATATCTGAACGAGAACATAAGAAGAAATAAATCAGCTCAGTTTGACTCTCACCTGTGACTGAGATCCAGCTCTTGGGTGACTCTCCTCTCTCTGGGTGTTTGCAGGAGTAGAAACCCTCGTGTGACTTTGAGACAGTAGAGATGATCATCTCTGTAGTTTGACTCTGGATGAGTGATTCATCTTTATAGAAATCAGCTCTGAGGTTTGGTGGGGTTGAATGTTGATATAAACAGCGTAGAGTCAGATTATCTCCTTCAGTCACAGGATGAACAGGACTCTCCAGAATCACACCCTCTACAGAAACAGAGAAAACATCAGCAGAAGAATAGGACGAATATAGTGAGAATATATCTACAATGAAATGACAACAAAAACAAAACAACAATAATAATCAGGGCTTGAATTGAGGGAGGGAGGGACGGTGGTTTGCAAAAAAAAGCATCCCCTCTGTAAATAAAAAGACAGAAGGTCTGCTTTAATTTTGTTTAGATCTGCCAGGTTCATCCTCCACCTAATCACAGTGTTCACTTTCCCCTGAGTACAGGGGAAGTTAGGATGATTCTAAGGGCCCGCTTTTACATTGTTGTGTAAGAGAGTATCAGAGACAAGGAACAGTGTTATGAAATATGTAATTTTATATGTTTACATGATGAGTGTAAATGATCAACTAGAGCATTGAGGTCACAATCCAGATATTTATATACAAACAAAGACTTTATGAAGTGAATAAACACAGAAACACAGACTCACGGTGTACAGTGATATTAACAGGATAACTTTTCACTCCAGATTTAGACTCACACCAGTACACTGCTGTGTCCCATGTTCTGGTGGATCTGATTGTACATGTAGATCCTGTTTGTGATCCCCAGTCTAATGATGGTGATGAACAATCTTCCAGCCACCAGGTGTCTGTGTATCTTCTCACTGTCCATCCAGTAGAGTTACTCTGGTCCTCACAGCTCAGAGAGAGAGAGACAGATGTGAAGTGTTGAGTTCTGCTGGGACTGATGATCAGAGAGACTGGAGGAGAAACATCTGAGAAGACAATTACACTACAATTTAGAAATCAAGCAAATAAGTTTTATTGACACTTTATACTACTGAAATTGTTTGAAAGCAGCCTTTCAGAAAGATATCACAGCTAATATATAAAACATTATAAAATCCATCCATACTAACGCAATATAATTCCAGGAGAGAGAGCATGCTTTTATACATGGCATACTGGCAGTGGCACTGTGGATGGATTAGGTATAAAGAAAGAGAGAGAGAGAAATGTATAGAGTGAAAGCGTATAGGAAAGCGATCACAGGCTTTCACATGTGCCTCATTTTGGCTGGCAAACATAGCGAACAAAAAACTTTTCCAAAAAGCAACTTCAATTACATGAGCCTGGCTCTAAAAAGATCAAAGACATTTTCCAGAGTTTCTGAGTGTCAGTCTGAACTCACCAGTGACCCATATTAACTGTTTGTTGCTGAAGGTTGTGTAATAGACTGATTCTCCTCTCTCTGCTCTGCACATATAAACTCCTGTGTGATCTACAGCAGCAGAACTGATAGTGTAGAGTCCTCCAGATCCTCTGCTGCTGTCTGAGAGAGGCTCTTCATGATATATGTAGTCTGTATGAAGTGAAAATGTGCAGTTACCTCAAGATATGAGCAGTCATGTTTACATGATTCTAATAAATGATCTTTGTTGGTATAATGAGGGTATTCAGACTGGTTCAATACAAGTGCATCTCAATAAAATATAATGCCGTAGAAAAATTTATTTACTTCGGTAATTTAACTGAAATTGTGAAACTATTAAATAAATTTATTGCACACAGCCCGAAGTAGTTTGCTCTTTGGTTCATTTGTAATGATTTTCAGCTCATTTAACTTGATTCATGGGGTAAATGTCTTTGGACCACTTAGCAACTGGACAACTGTTACATCTGCACTCTTTCCCATGGTTGTATAGCCTAGTGAACCAAACTGAGAGACCATTTTAAAGGCTCAGGAAAACTTTGCATGTGTTCTGAGTTGATTAGCTGATTGGCAAGTCACCATATTTTAACTTGTTAAGATAGTGAATTTGTCTTTTTTTTTATTTTTTTTTAAATGTTAGCCAAAATCATCACAATCGAGGAAAACAAAGACATAAACTACTTCAGTCTGTGTGCATTGAATTACTTTAACATACTAGTTTCACAATTTAAGTTGAATTACTACATTTACTTTTCCACAACATTCTCATTTATTGAGATGCTGCTTTTTAATCTCTATAATATTTCTTTCATAAAACCAGTTTATTCAGGTTATACATGAAGCACATTATATCTTACCTGATGAGAGAGTTAGAGAAAACAAGCTGAATGTCCAGCCTGTAGAAGAGTCTTTAACCTCACAGATCAGAGTCACTGGATCTCCTTCAGTCAACCACGTCTGTGGAGAAACACTTAACACTGCCAGGGCTTTATCTGAAACCGAGAAATCTCTCATTAATAACACTTTAAACGTGTGTTTGTGTGTGAAGAGATGATCAAACTCACCTGATACTGTCAGAGTAACTTCTTCACTGATGTGTGATGTTCGTGATCCTTTTCTCTCTGATCCAGAACAGGAGTATTTACCTGCGTCAGACTCAGTAACAGAACTGAATGTGTGTTCCTGTTTATCACTGAAAACAGTGTCTGAACCATCTTTATACCAGCTGTACCGCCATCTAGTGACTCCTTCAGCATATATGTCACATCTGAGAGTGACTCTCTCTCCTCTGAATACATGTTGATCAGGTTTGATGGTCACTTTGGCTTTTGGTCTTTCTGCACAATGACACCAATCACAATGAAAATAATGTGCTACATTTACTGCATGAACACAAGACTGTTACAGTTACCTGACTGTAAAACACACACTAAATCAGATGAGACTTAAGTGATGTTCTCTACATCTAATCCTTTACTAAAAAATCTGTCAATATACAGTCATTGAGAATTTGGAAACATGAGCTGTCAATTTTTTGAGGGAAAAAAAAAGGTTTTTGTAGACTGATGCTAAAATGGTGCATTTCATCATGAAATGCAAGTAATTTATTAACTCTCAGTCGGTTTATAACAGTTCATGTAGAATCATTCATATGAAAATATATGATGATGTAAATTAATAAAATTGACTCACCTTCAGTATGTTGAGAGAAGATGTTTGAAATCAGCACTAAAACACAAAGAGATCTCATTATAACCTTATTATAATGCAAACACTGAGCTGATAAATATAATATGAATAGTTATTAAGATATTGTGTGAAGGATTGTATGTGATTCACTTTATTTTTATAATCCAGTTTTCCTTTTCATTTGTAAAGCACATAACGGTACAGAAGAACAGACGAGTACATTATTATGGCGGAGGACAGGCTGAGGCACTGCGACAGAGTGGGTGGACATTGGAGAGTTAAGTGGAGGAATTCCTTAAATTATCCAATGAGATAAGATGGCACCACTCGTTTCTGGGTGCTTGTTTTTTGCTGGGGTTGGACGAGAACGTTATCCGTTGGGATCTTCCCATGTGTGATTTTCCGCTGATCGAGTTGATTAGTCTTGTCTTTTGGTTAAACTGTTCCAAAGTTAAGGTAGAAGAAGACAAAGAACAAGCTAAATTGCCTCGTCCAATCCTCTTAGCCACGAGCCGTGATAAGTAACGAGATGAACATTAAAATATTGACTGGTATTTCTATAGGTTTGATAGTAGCAGAAAACTGTTTTAGGTACGACTGACCACGAGCAGAAGAATAAAGACAAAACAAACCAAGAGAACTGATTCAACACCACTACACATCACAAAATTAACTGCCCACTTCCTCTCATCCTTCACTGATATATCATGGACTAGAGCTGGATCTCTGAGAGCAGCACAAATCTAGGAACACTTGATCATCTACATAATATAATTGCAGTTACACAGAAGTACATTTTAGAAAAATAATACTCACAGAGCACAAGAGGAAGTTGTCTGAGCTCCATACTGACTGAATGATGAAAGATGTTTAAAGACAAAGACTGTCTTAAAGACTCAAGACTTCCTGAATCCTGTGGTCAGATCTTTAGAAACACAGATTAAACAGATTAAAGACATACAAATCGCAACCCAGCAGAGTACTAGCTGTGCCCTGCCGCTCTATAATGTGCTTTCTCTATAATTATTTCCTGTCTGAAGGCTATATAACTCAAGGCTCTCCATATGCTCACTGCGAAGTATTGCCGGTCTACCTGTCTTACCAAGCCTTCCTGTTGATTCCGATTGCTATTCCTGTGTATGATTTCTGCCTGTTTTCGTATTTATTGATTCACCGACCTGCTTGCCTGTATAATTTGCCTGATTGGACTGATGACCTGGTTTAGACCTGGTTTAGTCTGATTAACTTGGATTTACCCTGTACCTGTCGACAGATCTGGCTGACAGAGGAGGAAAGATGTTTTATTGGTAAGGAACATGATAACAGGGGCTCGCATCATGGGGAAATAGACAAATCTAACCTGTCATAATGCATGTGCGTGCCACAAGTGTAGTATAGAATAATTTTTAGGACAGCAAAATTTTGGACAAGTCAAACATGGATATATCAGGATTTAAATATGGCCTGAAGTTTTTTTTTTTTATCCAGTGAGAAGGGATTTGTTTTCATTTATATAGCACTTTTAACAACACAGATTGTATTTTTATTCATTTATTGAACTATACTTATATATTTCTTTATCTTAATTCTTTCATGAAATTATATATATATATATATATATAAGTGACAGGGTGAAGAAACACACGGCAAGGGGGTTCAACACAAAAGCCCCAGAGGGTGGAATTATTGTACAGAAAATGGTTGAAATACGAGTGCAGGTGAAACTCCCGGTGTGGGTTGGTGCTGAAGTGCTCTTTCTCTTTCTCTGTTCCTCTTGGTGCAGGCTGACCAGTTATAGGCTGCGCTCTATGAAGAGAAGAGGAATTACTCTCGGCATTCATGGAGGCAAGTGCTCATACGTTGTGTGTTTTGCGAGGTGTTGCTATACTGTATATATTGTGGCGGGAGGAGCCAACGACAGACACAGTGGGCATGGCGTCAGGCCTCGGAGAGGCATTTTATTAACAAAAATAAAGTGTCCAGGGGAAAAAGTGTCCAAATAAATGGGGGAACTGGTGTCCTCGTCGTGCTGTAGGGGAAGTGCAAGTCAGGTAGTTCCAGGGGGAAGGGTCCAGGTAAGGGGCGGAGTCTGGTGGCCGCATGCGCTCCCGTCTCTGGTCTGTTGCACAAGGGGCGGTGGCTTCTTCCTCCGGTCGGCAGTTTGAAGGGATAAACAGCCTGGCATCCTGGCACATCAGCGGTACACGTGTGCAGTCTTCGTCTGGACTACAGAGTCCGACAGCGCGCTTCTCTGGCGGCGTGGCGAGTCCCTTCATGCACCCTTCCTCGACCCAGAAGGACACCAGCGTGCATGCATGGGGGAAGAGACTGGTCTCTCGAGGAGAGGCGCGCTCTGCATTTAACAGCATTCAATCCACTTCAGGTGTGCCTCGTCAAACGCTGCCAGACCTGTCTAATACCGGTACCATTGTGGTGCCCAATGAAATGGAAGTCCTGGAGTGCAAGGAACCATCAGGTCACCCTGGTGTTGGTGTCCTTGGCCTGGGCCATCCACTGTAGCGGAGCATGGTCGGTGTCCAGGGTAAACTTCTGGCCCAAGAGGTAGTAGCAGACCTCCAGGACTGCCCACCAGGGCCTCCTTTTCCAACGCTGCATAGTTTCTCTCGTCCGGGGTCAGCTTTCGGCTGATGTATAATACCAGATGCTCCTCACTCTCCTGGACTTGCAACAAAAAGGCTCGGAGTACTGGCTCCGAGATCAGGGCTGTCTTCACCCTTCCACTCTCCGCAACCGGTCCAGGTGTTCGTCCCTTGCCTCAGAGTGGACCACTACTTCGTCCAGATAGGTCGCTGTGTAGGCTTGGTGAGGTCGTAGTATAGTGTCCTTCAACCTTTGGAATGTAGCTGGTGCCCCGTGTAGACCGAAGGGAAGGGTCTGATATTTTTAGTGGCCACTAGGAGTACAAAAGGCAGTTTTAGCTTTCGCAGATTCAGACAGTGGTTCTTGCCAGTAGCCCTTGGTCAGGTTGAGGGTGGTGATGTATTGGGCCCTTCCCAGATGGTCCAACAGCTCATCCACCCAAGGCATGGGGTATCCGTCGAACTCTGATACTCCATCATCACTGGGGTCTCTCGGTGCACGATACAGCCTGCCAGCCAAGTTCTTGCGGGCAGCGCTGAGTCTTCGTTGGGCATAGGCTCGTCTCGCGCTGAAGGAACCTCCTGGACAACCCTCTGGGAAACCAGCAGTGCTCAATCCCCAGAGAACACATCCTCACAGCTTGTCGGTGGGAAGGGCTTGCAGTAAACAGTTGATTACCAACACGCTCCACTACCTGACTTGCCGTTGGGGTCCTGTGGAGCAGCCAATGTTGGGCCAGTTGTGACAATTCCGCATCTTGCGCTCATGCAGGGCTTCGGGGGTTATACCCCCAATCGTGGAAGAGTTGGGCCGCTGAAATGGACGAAAGGCAGAGGCGGGTGGGATCTCCCAGTGCACTTCGGGGTACTTCTCGGTGGCCTTGCAGGGAAGTAAAAAATATGCTCGCTGCACTTTCCCAGTAAGCAGTGGTGCCAGCTCTCAGGCCCAGTCATCTGGGTGCCACCCCTCGGCTCAGGCGATGGTTTCAAACATTTGAAGATACGCTTCTTTGAAAGTAACCTTGTGGCCTGTACAAGAGGTTGAGCTCCTGTTCCGCCTCTCCCTGGCGGGTGGCCAGATGTTCCACAATCTGCTGCTGATGGATGCTAACCTCGGTAAGCCACTGTAAGACTTTCTCCATCGTTGGGGGAGAAGCACCTTGCCAAACTTTGGAACCCGGAAACACTAAACAAAAAAAAATAAAAAAATAGGGGTGAGAAGAGATCACTTGCCGGTGATTCTTCACACTATATATAATATTTACAATAATACAAAATAAAAGCTACATAACAGTCTTATATCATTCCTGTAAATTACAGAATTTGTAGATGCTAACAGGCCAACTACATTTCTCATCCAGACATTAAAAGTGTTTTTCTCTTTCACAAACAGCACTAACTGCACACTTCCTCTTTCAAACTCATCCTTCACCCATATATCATGGACTAGAGCTGAATCTCAAACTCTGAGAGCAGCACGAAAACTCTAGAACACTCAACCATCTACATAATATAATGGCAACCAAATACATTTAGAGCAAATAATACTCACAGAGCATGAGAGGAAGTTGACTGAGCTCCATACAGACTGAATGATGACAGACGGTTAAAGACACAGTGTTACACAAGACTTCCTGAAACCTGCGGTCAGATCTTCAGAATAATGTTGATCAGTCAGATCTTTTGATAAAGTTGATAATCTTATCTTAATCTATATCTTATCTTCTGCAGAAGTGTTGTCATGATCCATTCGATATTAAATCGATTGATTCTACTATGAAATGTTGTATGCCGATGTGTTTAATGAATGAAGGAAAATGGAACAGTAATTTAATGTTTCATTATTGTAATGGTGGTATTAGCAGCATAAATAAGACAAAGTTATGTATTTGTATTACAATGAAGTGAGCAACTGGTTCTCCTCCCTCAGTGGTTATTGTGGGTGGTGGAGCTGAAAGAGAACAAACCAAACTACAACTTTAAGCTCACGTCTATCCAGGGGCGGATATAGAAAATAATTTTTTAGTGTGGCAAGAGGTGATGATGGGGAACAACACCAAAGCAAACAAACATTCAGTCACTTATATACCACCTAGTATATCGTCTGTGACATCTGTATAACCACAAGCAGCAATTATTCAGAGAAATAAGTATTCTCAGTGACAGCAATGTGTAGTGCAACATCTTACACAAATTTTGTCAACTGTATTCTGGTTGTCATTTCATTAGAAATGACTGGTATAACTTGTCAGGCCATGTCCCTTGCTCTGGTGGAAACAGCTACTCACAGCATGCAAATGGAGAAGCGCCTGATTACATTCTCCTCTTTATCGGAAAGGGTAGCCTTCCAAAAGATACTCCTCATTAGGAGGAAGGTAGCAACAGAAACAGTTCTGAGTTTCCCTTCCAGAGAAACATTAACAGGACAACCAAAAACATATTCTGTGTCTCCCCTCCAAAGAGACAATAACAAATAAGTCTTGAATCCCTAGTGTTAGGGGAGGAGCTAACGACAGACACAGTGGGTGTGGTGTCAGGCCTTGGAGAGGCTTTTTTTTAATAAAAATACAAACAGTGTCTAGGGAAAGGGAAAGTGTCCAAAATAAACGGGGGAACTGGTTTTCTCGTCATGCTGCATGGGGTGTAAGGGTTGATCTGACTCACCCTAGCATGCCAACAATGTGGAAAACCTCGTAAGTCACTAACCTACTAGAAAAGTTATTTCAGACAATATTATAAGTTAACCAAGAATTAACATTTATTTTGCCAGGCAAGAACAGTTTCCAAATTGGTATAATTGATAAACATTTGCACAACTGATCAGCAGTACAAAAATAACACAAAACAAAATAAAACAAACTTAAAAGGTCATTATACCTGGTCTTTAAAAAGTACCTAGTGTATCAGGACACACACCACACTACAGGCCGATCTGGCTACAGAATCGCACCTTGTTGTGTTTTGTCACTTTCATTATATACTCAGACCAGACAAATCGATCCCAAATGTAGTTATAAAAACCTTTTGGTGTTTAGGTTCCCGTGCTCTATGGTCACACCTGGCTGGAACATGTTCAGAGACCCAAATGGAGGACACACCTCCTTCTCAACAGAACACAGTTCTATCAAGTTCTTAATCTTCTCCATAATATAATTGATTACGGTGAAATTGAGACCAATTTACCAATCACACTGAGACCTTTCAAATGAGACCAAATATTGTTCCTTTGGATATCCCTTCTCAGATCAGTCTTAATGCATATACAGGTTTTGATTCACCTCCTTACACAGGTAGGGCAGTGCTCCAGGGAGAAGGGTCCAGGTAAAGGCCGGAGACCGACTGCTGCATGCGCTCGCCTCTCTGGTCTGGGGCGTGAGGGGCAGCAGCTTCTCCTCCGCTTCTTCTTCCAAACGGCAGTCAGAAGGGATAAACATTGCAGTATCCTGACCCATCAGCGTTACACATGTGCAGTCGTCGCCAGGATTTAACTGCGTTGGTGACGAGGTTCGATCCATTTCAGGTGTGCCTCGTAACACACCGCCAGACCTGTCCAATACCACGCCCCTCCTCTCACAAACACCCACTCTCGTCAGGAGCCTGGTGAAGGGCGGTGAATAATAATCAGGGGGGATGGTGACAATCAAAAGGAGAGGCAGCCGACTCGTCACACTAGGAAAGGGATCATCTACGATCAGACTTCATTCTGAGTTTCTTTCCAGTGAGACAGCAACAGATGCAGTCTCCATCCTAGAGAGACAAAGCGGACTAACCGAGTTCTGAGTATCTAACCCAGAGAGGCAGAAGACATACAAATATCAGCAGCAAGGTTAAGCTCCGCAGTGCAAACCTTCACTTTTGCTTGCGTGTTCAGGCAAGGACCTTCTGCACCTGCTCCAATGGCATATCTGTGTGTTCCAGATTTAAGGACCCTTTGGTGCTCCAGGAGATCGAGTGCTCTGTGTTCTTTCCCCAATGCATTGCTCCCAGCACAAGCAGTGGATGAAATTATCGTCACCGGACTGCTCACTCAACCACAGAGAACGTAACTATCACTTATCCAAACATCTGCCAGACACCTTGGCATTGCTGTGCATTATCAGTATGCATAATAAGGTTATTCGCCTCATTTCTTTTAGAGTAGCATCTTTTCAGATAATGAAGCTCTGACATAGCAACATCCAACATAATCACTTGTTTATGAATCTTATGTCGTTAGTGTGGTCCTCAAGAGAGCGATCCCCCTGCTCCAGCAGGAGGACGAGCACGCTGGAATCATTCATGACGAATGGTAATAAAAAGCTATACGCAAAATAATGCAAAATAAAATGCGGGTATAACTGACCACTTTCTTTCTATGGTCCAGTTTTTTGTCATGGTGTGGTACAGGAAGGAACGCATGAAGATGATAGTTAACAATAGACACTCTTTTAATAATCCACAGAGACATAATCTTGTACAGAGGAGTAGCAACAAAGAGCAGAGACCAAACTAACTAACCCTGAACAGAATCAAACTTTTCAAATCTAAAGATTAGACTCAAGAGGTATTATTAGACATGAAATATTTTACAGTTGAAAAATGAATGGAAAATTTAACATTCACTTTATACATATTTAAATTTTGTTTTTACATTTCCACTCATAACCACAAAACCTTGTTACAAATCCATTTAAGACCAAGAAGAATAGAAGAGAAACTGAAAAAAAAAAACTTTGAGAGAAACAATCTTTCTCTCCCATTTCACCTGAGCTAAAAAAAATACTGCTGTTAAATACTAATAAATATATTGGGATCAAGCATTTAACATCACAGAGATGATAAAGAACTGATGATCCTGGTCATTCTCCAGTCCTTCTCAGACTAAACTCAGCATCCTGGGATTAAAAGTTTCTCCTCCAGACATTTATTAATCTGAGCATACATCATATGCTAGATTCAACAGCAGAAAATAGAAAAATTAATTGTTTTTGCATATTTTCATATTGAATTTTATTCTTACATTTTCAAGAATGCTTGTAGATGTAGTTTCAGTGGTTCTTTGTGAATCATGTTTTTACTCTGATACTCACCCTGATGGGTTTTCAGATTCAGTTTAGAGTAAACAGTGTCAGAACTTTCACTAGTTCTCCCTATAAGATGAAGAGTTAACATCACTAGTGCTTATATTCATTTTACATTCATCAAGTCTATACAGCTTCTACAGAGACAATGAAATATTTATATCTTATATTAAAACAATCGTATGTTTAACCAAAATACCTCAAAATCAATGTATTGTGATTTTCAGGCAATGACCTTTATAGATCAGGCTGATTTCATAAAAGGTGTTTAAGAAAATGCATGTGGTGTTTGTTGCTGTTTAATCTTTTTAGGCTTTTTACCCCAGAAGTCTTTATCTCTGATGAACACTCATGTCATGATCATAAAACCTTACAAGCATCAACTTCAGTTTTAATGTACCTTTGTTTTCTTTGTTTTTCTTCTGTTTCTCTGTAGATTTGAGTTCAATCTCAGCATACGTGACTTCAGGAGCTCCACTTACAGTGTCTACAGTGAAAAGAATAAGAAATTTGAAATATCAAAAACAAATATGATTTGGATTATTTCGAAAATACATTACCTTATTAAATTGCTAATTAATATGCTTGTGTGTTATTAAACCTGACATAATTAGCTTCTGTAACATCATTATTTACCTGTTCTTATGTCTTTATTAATTGTTGCATCAATAGAGTCATAAACATGAGCAGAACCTATAATAAGCAATGCACTTTTAGCATAAATATAAATATTTATATACAGTATTTTTGTTTAATGGATAAAGACTGACCAGACATGAGTGTTTTATTTCTCACTTTACTCTGGTTCTGATCTGATGTCTGACTGACTCTAGAGAGAGACTGAGATCTTCCACCTGGACAAAAAAAGAAATAAGGAGGAAATAAGAGGGTCTAAATGAAGAAACTTTAATTTCCTGTATGCATATATAAATGGCTAATTTGTTTTTTTCAAGTTATAAGCTGGCTAAGATCCAGATAAGCAACTGTTGTAGGTCAGAGGTTGCAGGATTAAAGGACAGAGTCTGCAGAAGTGTCACTGAATTTTAATACAATAGAAGATGAACCTTTGTTGTTTCTGTAGCACCACAGCAGAACCAAGAAGACAATGATGATAAATATAACAGCAGATACTCCGACTATCACAGGACTGAAACTATCAGGTCCTGATCTTCTGGAGGAAGCTGAGGTGAATACATTTTACAGTCATATAAGTGCTGTATATTATACAGAAGTATTCCAGTAGTGTTTATAGTTCACTCTCACCTGTGACTGAGATCCAGCTCTTGGGTGACTCTCCTCTCTCTGGGTGTTTGCAGGAGTAGAAACCCTCGTGTGACTTTGAGACAGTAGAGATGATCATCCCTGTAGTTTGACTCTGGATGAGTGATTCATCTTTATAGAAATCAGCTCTGAGGTTTGGTGGGGTTGAATGTTGATATAAACAGCGTAGAGTCAGATTATCTCCTTCAGTCACAGGATGAACAGGACTCTCCAGAATCACACCCTCTACAGAAACAGAGAAAACATCAGCAGAAGAATAGGAAGAATATTAAAAAAAATATATAAAAATATATATTTTATTTAGAGGTGTCTATTAAAACACTCAAGAAATCCTCACATCTTAAAGACAATACTAAAACAAGACAGCATGTGATGAGGAGCGGGGCTGAGAGTCATGGAGCGGAGCGGGGCCGGTGGAGTAAAAGATAATAAGTGACTCCTGCACCACTCACTGTCTCCAGTCCCACCGAGCAGATCCAGAAGAATAAAACAACAAGTGAACACAGTGAGACCAGAGAAGTCCAGGACTTATGTTGGATTTTTATTTATGTTTTATGCAGCAGTGGTCCATGAGGGGCTATCACTTTAGTTTTGGTTTGTGTGTTATTTAATGGCTTAAATGTGCATTGGTTTTTCCTACTAGCAGTGAATTGAACTTGGTTACACAGCAATACAATTAGAGCAACATCTATTAAACAATTAGATAATCCATAAATTATTATTATTCAAAAAAAACATTTAAAAAAGTTTTAAGATATAATTTAAAAGTAATAATAGAATCACTTTCATGTTGCTGTGTAAAAGATGAGGAGCAGTGTTGTGAAATATGTAATGTTTATATGTTTAGATGACGTGTGTGTAAATGACCAGCTAGAGCGGTGGGTGATTGAACTGAGATCACAATCCAGATATTTAAATACAAAACACAAAGGCTTTGTGAAATTAAAGACAGAAACACAGACTCACGGTGTACAGTGATATTAACAGGATGACTTTTCTCTCCAGATTCAGACTCACACCAGTACACTGCTGTGTCCTCTGTGATGGTGGATCTGATTGTACATGTAGATCCTGTTTGTGATCCCCAGTCTAATGATGATGATGATGATGAACAATCTTCCAGCCACCTCCATCCATCTGTGTATCTTCTCACGGTCCATCCAGTAGAGTTACTCTGGTCCTCACAGCTCAGAGAGAGAGAGACAGATGTGAAGTGTTGAGTTCTGCTGGGACTGATGATCAGAGAGACTGGAGGAGAAACACCTGAGAAGACAATTACAATACAATTTAGAAATCAAGACAACACAGTTTTATTAATATACTTTACATCTGCTTACTGCATCTGCTTTTCAGAAAGATATTACAGCTAATATATAAGTCAATAAGTCATCACTAAGTATTTCTATTCAAAATTTCATACACAAAATTACACCTTAATATATTTGTTATCATGTCATCAACCGAATACAACTGTGAGAACCTCCATATTTGTTAAATAGGTCAGATATACATTTTCAGTCTCTGAATCCACTTTTAATTTGTATATTAGTAAAACTTTCCCCATTTCATGCTTTCATAACAATTTCCCCCCATTATAATAGCAGACACTTTTATCCAAAGCGACTCAAAGCAATTAGAACAATGAGAGAGCAACAATATACAAATGCTGTGACCAGTCACAGTTAGTCTAGCACAGTATTTATTATAAATATATTATACCAAAACAAATATAATAGAGTAGGTAAGTGCGAGTATTAATTGGTCAGGTGATGGTAAACAAAAGATGCGTCTTCAGATGTTTTTTGAATTTTGCTCTTTTATTAAACGTTGCCTAGCGGCAGACAGCCATGATGAAACCAAACCCACTTCTCATCAAAAGTGGATCCAGACAACTCAGCAAATCACTCTTCCTCGGGTAGCCCATTTCAGAGATGCTTTGAAGCTTTGCGATGGTTCTGGGTCATCTGAGAGTGAGCTGGTTGTGCAACCTTCCTACAAGTCGATGGGCGCTAATCCCAATCCGCTAATGCCCTAGGTTTTCATGGTCCAGAGGGCATAGTCAGTGGCATTGCGCAGTTCCTGCAGGACCTCTGGTTTGAACCCGCCCTTGTGCAGTCCTTTCAATGCCTTAACCTGGTAGACCTGCAGGATGCAGCTTGTCCAGAAGCCTTCGTCACAAGGGCAAAAAGAACTTACAGGCCCTGGATGGAAGCTTCGGGCAGCCCCGCCAGATAGCTGTATTTTGTGGGGCAAAGATGTATCGCAATTGTCTCTCCACATGGGGAGCCTCCAGATACCCTGGCATTCTTGGCTGGCCATTTTAACATCTGCTTCAGACTCGGGCTCAGAGACTGTAGGCTCTTGCCCAGCTAAGGCTTCAGCCGCAGATGGCTCAAGCCCAACCTCTGATGCAGAGCTTCTGTCCGAAGACAAACTCTCAATCTCATCAGGAAACTCGACTGGCAGGCAAGAGGAGAAAGAAACTCCCTCTCCAGGCTCCTTTGCCATCCATATAATATCCGTTTCGTACCCAGAAAAAGGAAAACTGGATTGGTGAGTAGTCGCGGTGGCTCTGGAGTGCAGCTTGCCCATGGGAAGCACCTTTCATGTGATGCACGACCCATCTAAGAGCACTGCTTCAGTGTGGACCTTGCCAAAGCACCAAAGGCAGAGCTTGTGCTGATCATAGCCCGAGATAGACAGCAATTGAAATATCGATTAGGTCACTCTGAATATAGATCAGTTGAAAGAATGAGCTAACCTATAAAGTAACAACACAGTGCATGTGCTAGGACGCATGTAATGAAGAGTCTGAGATGGTCGGATCCATTTGCTAGCTCTTTAATGAGAATAGTCAGACAGGCAGGAGATCAATAACAGAGACAGGGATATAAGAGACAATGGCAGAATCATGAACAGAGTCGAGAGAGGGTCGAGGCAGGCAGCTATGATCAAGGTTGAGTCATACAGGCAAGGGGTTAGAAGGCAGGCAGCAAACAATCAGAGATATGGTAAACGGTCCAAGATCAACACATGAAATCAATAAAAATGTATGAACGCTCAGAATTACCAGCTGGAACAAGGATAAGACTTCGCAAAGGGAGGCAGTCTGAGCACTGTTTATAAAGGGGGGTAAATGGGTTACACCTGAGCGGGTAATCAGTCCTGGGTATGGGGCATGATGGGAAATGTAGTTTGAGACAATTAGTACTCAAGAGAGGATTCACTCCGGTGGCCGTCAGAGAGAGAGAGATTCATGACAACGCATTTTGTTGTGGTTTGAATTTTGCTTTTAGTTTTCTCCAAAACTATGCAGTAAAATGACTGGGGTCAGGGTCACTCTGAATATAGATCTATTGAGAATAAGGTAACCTGTAAAAGGAAATCATTTCATGTTTGTTTTAATATAATGAAATGACGAGTGCAAGAATGTTTGATTTTTTCTTTAATTTTCTCTAAACTGTACAGTAAAATGACTTTGATACGCATTGATAGTATTACTTTAAACAAATATTAATGCCTCATTAATATTTCAAAATATGAGCAAATCATCAGGAAAGCTTTTTATTTTATTTATATATATATATATATATATATATATATATATATATATATATATATATATATATTAAGTTTTTTAGTTGTCCAGCACTTACCTAACCAGTAGCGTCAACTGTAGCTTCAGAATCAACTGGTTGTGTAATGCTATCTTCATAGACCCTATCTATAGTCTTGAGATTTTGCAGTGAGATTAAGTTGTCACTGATAAAGTATTATGAGATCTCTGTGCTAAACCTAAAAGTCTGCTGGGGGGACAATTGAATATTTGGAGTATTATTCCAAATATTGATCAAATTAAACATCTTTTAGTTGAGTCCAATTTAGCTTTTTTGTGTTTGTCAGAGACATAGCTCCATAAAAACTGCTTTGCATATTCCGGGGTATAATTTTTTCAGGAAAGATAGAGTTGAGGACAGAGAGTTGTTGTTTTATATAAAGGATCGTATGATTAAATGCCGTGCTGAGACAAATGTAGAATATATTTGTTTAGACGTCATTCTGTCCCCACAAATGTCTTTCATTCATACTGGAGTGTATAGATTGCCCTCTGCAAAATCTGTATTTCCGGGAAGGAAGTAATCTTGATAAGTCAAGTAAAAAAGCACTGAAACAAATTACAAATAAGTTTGATCTGACACAGCTAATAAAGGGGCTACTAGGATCACTTCTACATTCAGTACTTAGATCTGGTATTCAGTAATAAACCTGAGAAAGTAATTAAATCTTTTAACATGGTCACAGGCTTGTCTGATCATAATTTAATCATTATAACAATGCGCATTGTCCTTATAAATAAATAAATACTAAAATACAAATACTAGAAACTGTGATTACTAAATACAGGATGCACACTGCGGTGACGGACAGATACTCATTCCCATTCAACATTAGATTAATCCGCGGCTGCAGTACAACCCATGCATAGGATATAATTCTGCAAGAAACTACAATACCAGGTTTTCAAACGTAGATGGCAACAAAGAGGCAAAAGTTAAGGACTGCAGCTTTAAGGAGACTGATCTGTCAATATACGGTCATTGGAAATTTGGAAACATAAGTTATAAGCAAAAAAATAAATAAATAAATAAAATGAATCTGCTGTTTTTGAGAGACTGTCACACATCAGAACTGTCACATGAATAATTCAACTTGTTAAAATTTCTCTTTGTCGTTTAATTAATGTAGAATCACCCGTATGAAAATGTATGCTAACGTATATGAATCAAATTGACTCACCTTCAGTATGTTGAGAGAAGATGATTGAAATCAGCACTAAAACACAAAGAGAAATAAACTATTTGTGAACACTGGACTAATAATTATAAATATGAACAAATATAAATTTATTGTGTAGAGGACTGTATATGCGTCTTGATGAACGTGAAAATATTCGACTGGTATTTTATAGATTTTATCGTAGCAGAGATCTGATTCAGGAACTTCAAGAAAACAGTCTGATCACAAGCGGAAGAATAAAGACAAACTCTTACTAAATGTGTACTAGTGAATAATACAATAACTTCAAAAACAAACCAACAGAACTGATTCAACGGTGTTACATCACAAAACTGAACAAACACTGATCTACAACAGAGTGCTTTTCTCTTTCACAAACAACCTCCTCTCTCAAACTCATCCTTCACTCATATATCATGAACTAGAGCTGGATCTCAAACTCTGAGAGCAGCAAGAAAAGACACAAATCTAGGAACACTAAAACACTTGATAATGTACATATAAGAAAACACTAAGATACTGGATTATCTACATAATAGCCATACATTTAGAGCAAATAATACTCACAGAGCATAAGAGGAAGTTGACTGAGCTCCATACTGACTGAATGATGACAGACAGTTAAAGACACAGACTGTGTTAAAGACTCAAGACTTCCTGAAACCTGTCTGATCTTAAATAAAGTCAGATTTTTTGATAATTCTCATATCTTTTAATATTTCACAATGTTTGTAAGTTCACTGACATTGTCTTGAAGGATTTTTCTGCAATAAACTCACAGTGCTGTTGTTCCCTCGGTAAATGAGCCAAACACGATAATAATTTTAAAGTCTTCAATTACAGATTCACGTCAACATTTGTTGGAAAGCATCTATTTTCACAAGTAGTGACAGCTTACAGAAAGCTTTGTCATTTTTCTGTATAGGTTGCGTAACAACGTCTGCTATGTCGTAAATCTTCCCACATTTGTGACACTATATTAACCTCCTTTTTCCATTTGTATTATGACATGGCATGTAGCGCTATCATACAAAAGATTTATAAAGTGTGTTTATTATTATTATTAGGTGTTTTATCATTATTTAAAATTTTACACAGGAACAGGATGTCAGCGTGAAAGCACTTGGTGATAGCATTTGATGTCTGCATTTACATCTATGAGACATACTATTTAGGTTGTTTGATCATCTGCAATACATCTATTGCATGTCTCCTTTTAGATGTCAAATAGACATCTATTAGATGTCTTAAAGATGTTTATGATTAAGAATGCATGTATAGATTAGATGTCTGCCAGATGTTTGTAGCCAGCAGATGCTTTCCAGACATCTTGCAAATGTACACATACTATCTGGGATAAGAATATATGAGAATTAGAAATGTTATTCTAAATTGTTTTGTATAAAATCAAATATACGTGTAAAGTTGTATTACATCCTTACTACAATTATTTGTCTGTCAATGGGCCAGCGTGTACACGAGTCCTCTGTACAACCCAAAGACACCCAAAGACACCGTTACATCTAAGAACCGCCAAATCTGTCTGTTGGTGCTGTTGAGACTGATGGAGGGAGAAAGAAGGCAGAAAGACAGAAGAGGAAGTACATCTTCTGGAAGTGGCCCACTTTTCACTTTCCCTGCAGCAAAGCTGGTAAGTATGAACTGGCCAAAACTGAAGAGAGATATGAGAGAGGCGAAAACACACCCGAGAGATCAATCAATCAATCAATCAATCATTTTTATTTATATAGCGCTTTTAACAACACAGGTTGCATCAAAGCACTGTACAGTATAATGACGAGAGTGACCAATTTCTTATTAAATGCAGAGACGGTCTCTGTAGTCAATTCAACGATAATCACTAGAAGTTAAGTGTCCCCAACCAAGCAAGCCAGAGGCGACAGCGGCAAGGAAACAAAACCCCATGCAAACAGAATGGAGAAAAAAAACCTTGGGAGAAACCAGACTCAGTTGGGGTCAGTTCTCCTCTGACTGGACGCCCAGCACTTAACTTCCAGTTCAGCAATGGTACAACAAACATAAAATATTCTAGTGTAAGGAGATGAATCAAAACCTGTATATGCATTAAGACTGATCTGAGAAGGGATATCCAAAGGAACAAAAGGACTTCAAAAAGAGAGTAAACACCCCACCCGCCCCTGTTGTGTTTATGACACCCTCTTCACCTCTGCCCTTCCTGCTTCCCCTCCTTCTGCCCAAAAGACTTGGTTTAAAGTTCATTAAGAATAAGGCATTATATGTCATGTGTCTTGAACCTATTGTTCTTCACTTTCATGTTTGGTCTCATTTGAAAGGTCTCAGTGCGATTGGTAAATTGGTCTTAATTTCACTGTAATCACTTATATTATGGAGAAGATTAAGAACTTGATAGAACTGTGTTCTGTTGAGAAGGAGGTGTGTCATCCTTTTGGGTCTCTGAACGTGTTCCAGCCAGGTGTGACCATAGAGCACGGGAACCTAAACACCAAAAGGTTTTTATAACTACATTTGGGATCGCTTTGTCTGGTCTGAGTATATAAGGAAAGTGACAAAACATGACAAGGCGCGATTCTGTAGCCAGATCGGTCCGTAGTGTGGTGTGTGTACTGATACACTACACTATGTACTTTTTAAAGACCAGGTATACTGACCTGAGTTTGTTTTATTTTGTTTTGTGGCAATTATACCAATTTGGAAACTGTTCTTGCCTGGCAAAATAAATGTTAATCTTGGTTAACTTATAATATTGTCTGAAATAAGTTTTCTAGTAGGTTAGTGACTTCTGAGGTTTTCCGCATTGTTGGCGTGCTAGGGTGAGTCAGATCAACGATCGATGAATGGAGCCGTCTTGAGATCTTGACTTCTGGCCACCAAACTGGCTTAGCATGCTATTACTTAGGGAACGCCATAAAAATTACTCTTTTTGAGTCTATCGAGGAGATGGCTGCATTAAGGTAAGCGATCTACGGGGTAGCCTCTGACTAAGACCTGGACTAGGCCAGATGTGTCGTGAGTCTGTTCTGTTCTGTTCTGGCCAGTACTATAACTGGAAACACAAAAGATTAATAAATATTAGTGATTTTTAACGAGACGCAAAGAAAAGACCAAACACGCATTGACCTTGAACAGGGCCTCTGGATTCCGTTCTGCAGGAAAAGGGGGACCCTTACACTAGGAACTTCTGAAATAATTTTTCATAAACAATAAATAAATAAAAAAACACTGCTAATGTGATCACACCAAACATTTTACAGTAACAGTAGAATTTTATCATTTCAAGCTTGTTCCTTAATCAGTCAATAGGGCAGAAGTGTACACAAACACTGTACAACCCAAAGACACCCACACCAGGTTTGATGAACGGTAAAAATAAGAAATGTTTTTAGAGAACGTCATTGTCACCAAGCCAGCAGAGGGAGCTCTTACCTCTGGGTGATCTGCGATCACTCCCTCTGCTGCTACTTCCTGTCTGAGGACTATAAATACTGTTGTAAGCCCCTCACCTGCAGGTTGCATTGTTTTGCCTGTTAGATTGTTGTTCCTAGTATCCCTTGTGTTTCTCTAGTTATAGATTCCTTGGTTTTGACCCTGCCTGTCTTCTGATTCTCTGATTGTTTGCTGCCTGACCTGACCTTCGCCTGTTCTTGGATTTTGTGTTTGCCTCATCTCTGATACTCCTGTTTGCCCTGTTTGACGCCTGCCTGTTTTGACCCTGCCTTACTTTAATAAAAGCCTGCATATGGATCCGCACGCCTCAGACCGCTCATTCGTGACAGAATGCAACCTCACACCAGGATCCAGCGGCTTTTCATCTGATCCATGGCCAGGTAGGACCCTCGCTAGATCTTTACTGGCCCTCAAGCAAGGCACCCGATCAATTGAAGATTATACACAAGAGTTTCTGGACATGGCTTACCTCTCAGACATACCTGACTGTTTATTGATTGAGTTGTATCATGAGGGAGTAAATCAGCCACTCAAGACGAAACTTGTTCGCGAGGGTCCACGTGAGTCACTTGCACAGTTTATTGAGTTCGGTTTAGTGACTGTGGGGTCAGCTTTCACATTGGGTTTTGAGGAGGAAAAGGACACCGCATCAACTCCAGTAATGGCTGCCTTCCCCGAGCCGCTGCCCAAGATGGCCGCCTTCCCCGAGCCGCTGCCCAAGATGGCCATCTTCCCCGAGCCGCTGCCCAAGATGGCCGCCTTCCCCGAGCCGCTGCCCAAGATGGCCACCTTCCCCGAGCCGCTGCCCAAGATGGCCGCCTTCCCTGAGCCGCTCCCCAAGATGGCCGCCGCCTTCCCAGAGCCCCTTCCCAAGATGGTCGCCGCCTTCCCAGCGCCGCTTCCCAAGATGGCCACCTGCCCAGCGCCGCTTCCCAAGATGGCCACCTGCAGTGCAAAGCCTCCAGTGCCCGCGCCTCGTGCAAAGCCTCCAGTGCCCGCGCCTCGTGCAAAGCCTCCAGTGCCCGCGCCTCGTGCAAAGCCTCCAGTGCCCGCGCCTCGTGCAAAGCCTCCAGTGCCCGCGCCTGCGTGCAAAGCCTCTAGTGCCCGCGCCTCGTGCAAAGCCTCCAGTGCCCGCGCCTGCAAAGCCTCCAGTGCCCGCGCCTGCGTGCAAAGCCTCCAGTGCCCGCGCCTCGTGCAAAGCCTCCAGTGCCCGCGCCTCGTGCAAAGCCTCCAGTGCCCGCACCTCGTGCAAAGCCTCCAGTGCCCACGCCTCGTGCAAAGCCTCAAGTTATCCCACCCTCCCAACCTTGCTACACGTCGTCAATGGATCCCAGCAGCCCCTGCACTCATCCTCTGCCCTCCACCTGGAGCTCGCCACGGGTCTGCCAGTCTCCATCGCCGCTGTGGGTGAAGGATCCCTCACTTCATCGTCCCGCCTTCGAGCCCCGGACTCCACCTCGGCTTGTAGACCCGTCGGCTTCCCTTAGGCTCCTAGCTCCCTCCTTTCCACCGTGCTCTGTCAATCCACCAGCTCCACAAGGCTCCATCGTCTCTCCGGCTACGCCTTGGTCGGTCGTCGACCATCCGTCGCCTCAGGATTCCACTCCTCCAGCTTCGCCTTGTCCCTCCATCCCTCCGGCTCTGTCAGGCTCCTCCCTTCCCCCGGCTCCACCTCAGTCCTCTGTCGCTCTGGCTATGCCGCGTCCTTCTCGTCCCCCATCTCCGCATCAGTTGCCGAGGCCTATGGCGTCGCCTAGGACCTCCAGCGCCTCCACGTCACCTTGGCTCTTCGTCTCTCCACCTCCGCTTCAGTGTCCTCCAGTATAATGTAAAATTGCATTTCATACTTAACGCAATTGTTTGTCTGTTAATAGGCCATATTCGCAAACGATATATAAAATTGGCCACAAGCTGGGTGAAGGAGGATGTGGTAGTGCTTATGGTGGGATTCGCTGATGGATTGGGGTATATATTTTCTTCACTTAAAAACAGCATATCCCTTCAGGATTTATAACCGGATGTCAGGCTCTGACGAGACAGACTCTGAATACAATCTAACGAGTTTAAGGCATACAGTGGCATCCAGCCGAATAAAGGAAACTGAAAATCTTCTATAAAGTACAAAGTACATTTATAACTTTCCTTAGCCAAGGATCGTAGTCATCAGAGAGTTTGTTGTTCAGGCAGACAGATCCCGTGGGCAGACAAACAGGTAGAGCAAGGATCAGAGCTTGTAGAGAGTAACCTTGAGATCAGCCACTGACTAACTGTGGTGCACAGGTATATAAAGGGAGTGGACTGAGTGGCTGCAGGTGTGGGTAATCAGTACTGGATTTCGGGATCGTGGATGGCACGAAGATCTTCCCTTCTGGACCTCCCGGTGGAGCAGGCTCAGTGCGGGTGGCTTCCTGAATCTGGCTATCAATGGTCCATTGGATGGGAGCTAAGAAGACTCAGGTAATATGGGTTCGGGTTCCTTGGGTTTGGGGTCAGGTTGGTGAAGCCATGAAAGAGTGTCTGCTCTCAGGTTTTTATGTCCTGGCAGGTAAGTGATTTTGAACCTGAAGTATGTGAAGAACAGGGCCCACCGGGCTTGTCGAGGATTCAAACATTTGGCTTCTCTGAGGTACTGAAGGTTCGTATGATCTGTGATCACCTCGAAAGGATTTTTGGCACCCTCCAATCAGTGACGCCACTCCTCAAGGGCGAGTTTGATAGCCAAGAGCTCTCGGTTGCCCACATCATAATTTTTCTCCACCGGGGACAGCTTGCGGGAGAAGTAGGCGCATGGATGGAGTACAGGGGGTTTACCTTTCCACTGGGAGAGTGCTGCTCCCACTCCCAGGGTTGTCGCGTCCACTTCAACGAACAGGAGATTGGGATCAGGATGACTGAGAGCTGGGGCAGAGCAGAAAGCAGTCTTCAACTGCTCAAAGGACTTATCAGCTTTAGGATTCCAAGGGTTTTCTTGGGTTGGCGAAGTAGAGAGGTGAGTGGTGCTGCTACTTGACTATAGTGAGCGATAAACTGGCGAAAAAATTTTGCAAATCCCAAGAACCCCAAGAATGGTGCTGGCAGCTGGCCAGTCATAAACTGTCTCTACCTTTTTGGGATCCATTCGCACATCGGTAGGTGTGATGATGTAACCTAAGAAGCTCTCACTTCTCTATAAACTCGACCCTTGGGTATCTTGGCACCAGGCAGCAGGTCGATGGTGCAGTCCCATGGATGGTGCAGGGGTAGGTCAGTGGCTGCAGTTTTACTGAAATCATCGGAGTGGGAGTGGTATTCGGGTGGAATAGGAGCAACAGGTTAGGTATCAGGACTTACTATGGAGGTAGAATTACAGACAAGTTGACTTGACTGGGGTTTGTTCACGGCTGTCAAACAGTTATCCTGGCAGTACTTAATACCTCACCTGTTCCCCAGTTCACAGTTCACTGGTGTTGTGCGAGCCACGGATGCTGTAACACCACGTCCAGCACGAGTAGTGACAGGGATTTAGTGTGAAGAATACCGATTTGAAGGGAGAGAGGTGTACAGTGGCGGACTAGACCATTTCTTTGGATGGTGGTTATTTGGTAGGTGATGGAGTGTCAGTGATGGGGAATACAAAGCTGTGTCAGACTACGAGAAGAAATAAAATTTCCAGCATCTCCAGTCAGGTGGTAAGTGTCAGTTATCATGGGCTCTGGTGAGGGTAGAGGAGTGTTCGGTGTGATAGGTTCTGTTTCGGCTAGGCAAGTGGAAAGGTGTTGGGCAAAACAGGTGGTTTTGCCATCTGTTGGCGAATGGAGGGATTTAATCCCCAGCGCAAAACTGAAAGTAGGGCGGTATCATTCCATCCGCTCCGTGAGGTTAGCGTACGAAAGCAGAGAATAAGTGCATGGGTAGATCTGCCTGCCTGAGCTGAAGGAGCTTGTCATGAGCCGTCATGTGGGTGGTAGGCAGACCGAACACCTCCTTAAAGTGCTCCACGAAGACATCAAGGGAGCTTACCCTTGGGCTTTGCGAGTTCCAAAGAGCTTGTGCCCACTGCAACGCTCTGCCCGTAAGAACCCTCTTGTGGATTATGAAAGATTATGAGACAGGTCACTGATGGAGCTAAAACTTGCCGTGAGCATGACGTTTTCCATTGCAATATAAAGCTGGAGAACCTCCTAGTAAACCAGGACACCATGGAGGTCAAATTAGTTGACTTTGGGTGCAAGCGCTCATGAAGAAATCTGCCTTCAAAGTCTTCCATGGTATGTGTTATGAAGTGCTTTATTAAATATCTTCTATGCACTCAATATTCTGCGATGGTCTATTAAACATCAGACGTTCTGTCCACCCAAGTTCATCATGAATGGCAGGTTCCACTCAAATCCAACTACAGTGCGGACACTAGGGTTCATCCTGTATGAAATGCTGTGTGGGGAATGTTCTACATCCTACGACAGTCACATGATCACTGTGAATTTCTGGACCAGACCTGTCTTGTCGAAAGGTGAGATGAAGCCCATGAAGCCAGTAGCTTCTAAAAAAAAAGAGCAGGTGTCAAGTAAAAGTTATACAATCAAGTGAATTTGTCTTTTTAGACAGAATGCTGCCAGATGATTTGTGATTGTCCGCAGCCTAAACCAAAGAAAAGACTCTGGATTCTTGTCAAAAATTAAACATATGGCTTACACTGTGAAAGGTATTAATGACTTATTGTACTAAATAAATATAAATGATTGCATTTATTATATACGTTTACATGACATACAAATATTATTAATATTAATTTAGGGCCAACTGTGATTTCACAGCTTTTTTATTTAAAAACTAGTATATCCCTAATAGACTATACTTACATTTAGGAGTAAATTCATCATTTTATCATTTATAACAGATGTTGTCCCATTACAGTAGATTATCTTTTGCCAAAATGACACACAATCAAATGCTTTTCTATCTGAAAAAGAAGTGGAAAGGTCTTCCTGTTTCAAAAAAATAGTTTATGAACATTCATTTTCTTTTTTTGTTGTACTGCTATATTTGATTATATATTTTAAAATGTTTAAAAACTGACATGAATTTGGATTAAAGTTCCCTATTTATTGGTCTTTAAAAAGCATTAAAAAAAACTTTAACATTGTGTTTCATCTTACAATTTCAAATCAGCACATGTGAAAGACATGTTTATCTCCCACGTCCCACAATTGTAGCCTGTCTCTTTTCAAGTCTGTTCATGCCATGCCAAGTATGTTTTAAGTGAAGTCAAGTCTTTGTTTGTATTCTGTATTACACTATATTATTAATACTTCACTTGGGTTCTTCCCTACCCTCGCCTTCAGTGGATTCATTACAGATTTGTCCCCCTGCTCCAGAGGAAGAGGATCCATAAGGAAAACACAACATAAAGAAAACCACTGACTAAAAAGTTACAGTTGACATATTTGTCTGGGTCCTCTGGCACGATTTACTGTAGAAAGAACTCTGAGACGCTGAGAAATTTTTAACAGTCTTTAATACTGGAATCACAGGAAAAAATACACAAGAACACAGCAAACACCACATCTAGAAATTTCGAAATGTACCGACAGGAACTAATATATACAGATTAATCGATTAAACACAGGTGCAGGGAATCAACTAATAATCAAACTAATCAAAGACAGGAAACAGACTATATGTAGACCAACCAGAGCAGAAACAGGGGCAAAACACGGCACAGGCATCCAGAATCCTGACACTAGGAATTTTAAACAAGTCATATACACCTAGAATGTTTTAATGGTGAGTAAATGGTTAATTAAAACTTTTGTCTGAACTAATCCTTTAAATTGAAGAGCTGGTATACTCCTAAGTTAACTATCTTAAAATCAAAGAACACACAATCACGTGTATGTAGTAATAAGAATATATGTTATTGTAATAAAGATAAAAAGTTGAAAATTATAATGATGAATTATTCAAATTTCTTACTAAAAACAAAAAGCAAGCTACAAAAGAAACTAAAAACATTACCAGTTTTAAGCAAATCTAATAATTAGCTATTTATAGCAATTAAATATTTTAGAACTAAAAATAGCTCGAAAAAAATTATAAAAAAAAAGATTTTTCCCCAAATCACAATTTTAAAATTCTGATATTTCCATGACCAAGAAAACCTTGCTACAAATACATTTAAGATCAACTATCAACCCATAATGACGTAACCTTTCAAAATACAGAAGAGAGATAAAAAAGACAATCACTGATGTTTAAAAAATATATTGGCATCAAGTGTTTAACATCAAAAAAATGATAAAGAACTGATGATCCTGTTCATTCTCCAGCTCTTCTCAGACTAAACTCATCAGTTTCCTGGGATTGAAAGTTTCCTCTTCAACACTTATTAACCTGAGCAAACGTCACATCACTAGATCCAGCAGCTGAAAATATGTAAATGAGTTAAAAATGCTAAGATGCACATTGTTCTTTGTGAATCATGTTTTTACTCTGATACTCACCCTGATGGGTTTTCAGATTCAGTTTAGAGTAAACAGTGTCAGAACTTTCACTAGTTCTCCCTAAAAGATGAAGAGTTAATATCACTAGTGCTTATATTCATTTTACATTCATCAAGTCTATACAGCTTCTACAGAGACAATGAAATCATTTATTTTAAAACAATTTAAAACAAGTTTAACCAGAATACCTCAAAATCAATGTATTGTGATTTTTCAGGCAATGACCTTTATAGATCAGGCTGATTTCATAAAAGGTGTTTAAGAAAATGCTTGTGGTGTTTGTTGCTGTTTAATCTTTTTAGGCTTTTTACCCCAGAAGTCTTTATCTCTGATGAACACTCATGTCATGATCATAAAACCTTACAAGCATCAACTTCAGTTTTAATGTACCTTTGTTTTCTTTGTTTTTCTTCTGTTTCTCTGTAGATTTGAGTTCAATCTCAGCATACGTGACTTCAGGAGCTCCACTTACAGTGTCTACAGTGAAAAGAAATTTGAAATATATATGACAAATATGGTTTTGATTACCTGAAAAGTAACTAACTTATTAAATTATCAACATGATATAACTATCTTCTATAACATCATCCTTTACCTGTGCTTATATCTTTATTAATTGCATCAATAGAGTCATAAATATGAGCAGTTCCTGTAATAAAGAAATACATATATGGATTTAAACATTAAACGTCACATCTTGTTGGTTAAAATTAATTTCTCTTTAATCTTGGCTTGTAAAGATTTATCGTTATATATTTATGTTTAATAGATAAAGACTGACCAGACATGAGTGTTTTATTTCCAGCTTCACTCTGACCTGATGTTTGACTGACTCTAGAGAGAGGCTGAGATCTTCCACCTGGACAAACATTAAAAAAAGAGAAAATATTATGAGGAAATAATAAGACGGTCTAAAAGAAGACACTTTAAATGGCTAATTTGGGCTAACATGCACAACATGCAAGTTTTAGTCCAGCTAAGATCAGATAAGCATTTGTTTTTACTGAATTTTAATACAATAGAAGATGAACCTTTCTTGTTTCTGTAGCACCACAGAAGAACAATGATGAAGAAGACAATGGTGATAAATATAACAGCAGATACTCCGACTATCACAGGACTGAAACTATCAGGTCCTGATCTTCTGGAGGAAGCTGAGATGAATACATTTTACAGTCATATTAGTGCTGTATATTATACAGAAGTATTCCAGTAGTGTTTATAGTTCACTCTCACCTGTGACTGAGATCCAGCTCTTGGGTGACTCTCCTCTCTCTGGGTGTTTGCAGGAGTAGAAACCCTCGTGTGACTTTGAGACAGTAGAGATGATCATCCCTGTAGTTTGACTCTGGATGAGTGATTCATCTTTATAGAAATCAGCTCTGAGGTTTGGTGGGGTTGAATGTTGATATAAACAGCGTAGAGTCAGATTATCTCCTTCAGTCACAGGATGAACAGGACTCTCCAGAATCACACCCTCTACAGAAACAGAGCAAACATCAGCAGATGAATAGGAAGAATATCAAAATAACAAAAAAAACCACCTTAAAACATCTTAAAGACAATACGACAGCATGTGATGAGGAGCGGGGCTGAGAGTCATGGAGCGGAGCGGGGCCGGTGGAGTAAAAGATAATAAGTGACTCCTGCACCACTCACCGGTCTCCAGTCCCACTGAGCAGATCCAGAAGAATAAAACAACAAGTGAACACAGTGAGACCAGAGAAGACCAGGACTTATTTTGGATTTTTATTCATGTTTTATGCAGCAGTCGTCCGTGAAGGGCAGCAGCTTTCATTTTGCTTTGTGTGTGTTTATTTTAGTATTAAATGATTCAAATATTCACTGGTCTTTTGAGACTTGATTTAGAAGTAGGAAGAAAATCAGTTTCACGTTTTTGTGTAAGAGAGTATCAGAGATGAGAAGCAGAGTTATGAAATATGTAACGTTTATATGTTTACATGACGTGTGTAAATGATCAACTAGAGCGATGGGTGATTGAACTGAGATCACAATCCAGATATTTAAATACAAAACAAGGGCTTTATAAAGTGAATAAAGACAGAAACACAGACTCACGGTGTACAGTGATATTAACAGGATGACTTTTCTCTCCAGATTCAGACTCACACCAGTACACTGCTGTGTCCCATGTTCTGGTGGATCTGATTGTACATGTAGATCCTGTTTGTGATCCCCAGTCTAATGATGATGATGATGATGATGATGATGATGATGATGAACAATCTTCCAGCCACCTCCATCCATCTGTGTATCTTCTCACTGTCCATCTAGAATTACTCTGGTCCTCACAGCTCAGAGAGAGAGAGACAGATGTGAAGTGTTGAGTTCTGCTGGGACTGATGATCAGAGAGACTGGAGGAGAAACATCTGAGAAGACAATTACACTACAATTTAGAAATCAAGACAACACAGTTTTATTGATATATTACACCTGTTACATCATTTGAAGAAGTTGATTGTACATTTATTTGAATTTATCTATATGCTTTGCTAGCTGTTGTGTTATGTTTCTGCAGATTCTCTCTCTTTCTCTCTCTCTAAGCTCCGCTGCAGATGTTCAATCCTGTCCTCCTGCACCAGACAACATTATTTGTGTTCATAAGGCTAAGTGTGTTAAACGATGGCGTTGTTGAACTGGAGTTAATGTGTCATTAGCAATATTTCTGAGTGGTGCTGCTCAAACACTGTTTCTTCAGCCGCAAGGACTGGGTAAAAGTCTGTTTGTAATTCGATCAGAGTTTTAGTTTTGTAATATACATTCATTCTATGAATATTTTACTTGTTATTTGCAAACAGTTATTAATTATTTTTCCCAATCAGTAAATTGGGGATCACCATTTATTTTGGGAATGCTGTTTTCTCTTGTTTTTTGGCCAGCAAGGGAGTCTGTGTATTAATTTTGTGAATTTTTATTTAAGTTTCTTGTAACATGCTTTGGTTTGTAATTTTGGCCTGGATCCCCTTGAGCTTCTTTACACTATATATCAATCAATCAGTCATTTTTATTTATATAGCGCTTTTAACAACACGGGTTGCATCAAAGCACTGTACAGTATAATGACAGGGATGTATAATGACGAGAGTGACCAATTTCTTATTAAATGCAGAGACGGTCTCTGTAGTCAATTCAACGATAATCACTAGAAGTTAAGTGTCCCCAACCAAGCAAGCCAGAGGCGACAGCGGCAAGGAAACAAAACCCCATGCATACAGAATGGAGAAAAAAAACCTTGGGAGAAACCAGACTCAGTTGGGGTCAGTTCTCCTCTGACCGGACGCCCAGCACTTAACTTCCAGTTCAATTTTAAACGCAGCTGTGTCAGGTAGTGTAAATGACTTAGTGTGTGTGTGTGTGTGTATGTGTGTATGCATCAGGATCTGGTGATTGGTCCACGGGGCGCATCTAGGTGTTCTGGTCTCTGATGAACATAATAATCTCTGTGTGCTGATCCACCATCTATATATATATATATATGTAATAAACAATATTTTCTTGAGAGTTGGTCGTTGTGATCATCTTTGTGAGCTAGGACAGAGTTTGTAACAATTTTCCCCATTATACAACGATATACAAGCGCTGTGACCAGAACACATAGTAATTGCTTATTTATTATTATTATTATTTTTTTATTTATTTATTTTTTTTTTTTTAAATAAATTAGGCCAAATCACATATAATAGAATACAGGGCCAGTGCTTGTCTTGTAGGAAAGTATCAGCACAGGGAAGCAAATACATCATAAGTGACAAAGACACACAAATTAGTTGAAAAGTTCAGTACCTTGAAATGTTAAACTTGCATTTAACCCATGATTTAAAAGATAGTAGATACAGAACTACATCTGACAGCAGATGAAGTAAAATTGTTCAGAGTGTCTCAGTCTGAACTCACCAGTGACCCATATTAACTGTGTGTTGCTGAAGGTTGTGTGATAGACTGGATCTCCTCTCTCTGCTCTGCACATATAAACTCCTGTGTGATTTAAAGCAGCAGAACTGATAGTGTAGAGTCCTCCAGATCCTCTGCTGCTGTCTGAGAGTGGATCATAATGATTCCTGAAGTCTGTGAAAAATGAAAATGTTCTGTTACCTCAAGAAACCAGCAGTTATTTGTACATAAATCTTATAAATGACCTTTGTTGGTATAATAGTATAATCTTTATAATATTGTTTATGAAACCAGTTTATTCAAATGCTAAACTTGAAGCACATTATATCTTACCTGATGAGAGAGTTAGAGAAAACCAGCTGAATGTCCAGCCTGTAGACGAGTCTTTAACCTCACAGATCAGAGTCACTGGATCTCCTTCAGTCAACCACGTCTGTGGAGAAACACTTAACACTGGTCTGGGAACTGAAATAAAAACATCCCTTATTGATAACATGATAAATGTGTATGTGTCTGTGTGAAGAGATCAAACTCACCTGATACTGTACAATGACAAAAATCACAATGAAAATAATGTGATGTTTTAACTCTAATAACAGTTCCTTAACTATAAAACACAGATGAGACTGAAGTGTTGTTCTCTACAGCTGTTTTAGTCGTTTATAAAATATCACACTTTATTTTAGGTGGCTTTAATTTATATGTAACTTGCATCAGAATAGAAGTACAATGTACTTATTGTGTTCATATTGTTTTCAAAACCCTTTAGCTGCTGTTGAGGTGGATATAGATAAGGATACGGACAGGTTTGGTGGATATGGGTTTAAGGAGTAAGGGATGGGTCAACAGTCTAATTATAAATGTAATTATATACAATGTAAAACAGGTATGTACACAATAAGTGCGTTGTAGTTAATAAGTACACAGTAGTTAAAGGGGTCATATGAAGCTAGATGCACTTTTAAATGCTGTTTAAACTGAATTGTGTGTTGGCAGTGTGTGTACTCAACCAGTCTATAATCTCCTTAAATGTTTTCCCCTTTCGAGCTGTCTGACAATCAGAGGCCCATCTCATGATTGTTGATTGACAGCAGTGTTTCACACAGACTGGACTGGTGTCTTAACTCAGACTCGCCATCATCAGCCCGAGACACAGAGACGAGTATGATTCCTGAGCGATTGAGGTGTTTTGTTGTTGAACATATTAATAATTAACATAGCAGTAGTCATTTACTTCTGACATGTGATCAGCTGAAGACTTTAACTTACGTTTGATTCTGAAGGGAATATGCCTTTCATCTACCTAAATGTGTTTGTGTTCGAGCAAATCATTCATGATCCAGCCTCGAATAATGAAGCAGAGTATCATGTCTTTTAATGAATCTTCACAAATCAGCTTTCCTAATAATGTGCTAATTAGAAAGTTTCACTATGAATGTAACGTCTAGGATTAACGGCTAAATAAACATCTTCTGAGAGCGCCTCAGAAACATGAGCTGTAAAGTTTTCTAAAAAAAAGTATCTGCTGTTTCTTATCACACATCAGAATTGTCACATGAATGGTTCAACTTGTTAAAAGGGTGCATTTCTAATCATCATAAAATGTGAGTAATTTCTCAACTTTCAGTCGGTTTATAACAGTTCATGTAGAATCACTCTTCTGATGATGATGATTATCTTGTAAAGTTTTCACAGAATGACACACTGAATGAAGTAGAAGCTTTCTACAGAAATGTGATCAAGACCCATTCTGTATTAAATTAAACAGGATTTATTTGTTATTATGAAAAGCTGTATTCTTCTGTTCAAAGGTCATTTACTTTTTTTGTTTGTTTATTTGATGCTAATCGTATAATATGTATTTTTATTATAAAATAAAACAGAAATGCTGATCCGTGATGTGTGAGACGATAATAAAATATAAAAATAAAAAAAACATTACCTTGCCATAATAGTGTTTTAAAATTTATACAAAAACTTTTGTAATAAATATAAACATCTGATATTTATATTTATTCTAATAAATATAACAACCATATTAAAACAATATATTAAGTATCATAACTATATATAAAGTTTATTGCAAAAATATATGTAATATTGTGTGCAATCTGTCACTCCTGGCCTGGAGTCTCTAATTTATTCCTATAATCAGTGGGAAATAATAAATGATTAACTAGAGTGTAGAAGCACCTAACCTAGATCATAAGCCTAAAAAAAGATCCCTCAAATCTGACTGGTTGATTGGAATGTTGTTGCAGGAACATCTTGAACTTGGAGAAATCATGTAACCTGCTTTCTGGAAAACCCCCCTGACTTATCTCGTGTTTCAGAGCAATATCTATTCAACAATAAGATGATCCATAAATTAAAATCAATCAAGAAAAGCTCATTTAAAATAATTTTAAGACATGTTGTAAGACATGACTGAACAGTAAGAAGACAATCAATTTCACGTTGTTGTGTAAGAGATGAGGAGCAGAGTTATGAAATATCTAACATTTATATGTTTACATGACGTGTGTGTAAATCATCAACTAGAGCGATGGGTGATTGAACTGAGATCAAAATCCAGATATTTAAATACAAAACAAGGGCTTTATAAAGTGAATAAAGACAGAAACACAGACTCACGGTGTACAGTGATATTAACAGGATGACTTTTCTCTCCAGATTTAGACTCACACCAGTACACTGCTGTGTCCCATGTTCTGGTGGATCTGATTGTACATGTAGATCCTGTTTGTGATCCCCACACTGATGATGATGATGATGATGATGATGATGATGATGATGATGATGATGAACAATCTTCCAGCCACCTCCATTCATCTCTGTATCTTCTCACGGTCCATCCAGTAGAGTTACTCTGGTCCTCACAGCTCAGAGAGAGAGAGACAGATGTGAAGTGTTGAGTTCTGCTGGGACTGATGATCAGAGAGACTGGAGGAGAAACACCTGAGAAGACAATTACACTACAATTTAGAAATCAAGACAACACAGTTTTATTGATATACTTTACTTAAATTGTTTGAAAGCAGCTTTGCAGTAAGATATTACAACTAAAATATCCATATGTCATCACTAAGTATTTTTAATTAAAACTTCATAGACAAATTTACACCTTGAAGTCAAATCACAACTTTTTCTTGTAATAAATCTGAGCATGGCTCTTACATCACATCCTGCAGGCGGTGCATTGTGCATATACTATTCTCATAGTCACACAATGCTGATGTTGTTAACATTATTAATTTGAGAATCAAGTATAACAATAATAATACTTTGCAGAGTTTTATGTGACGTGAACTAATCGGTCGTTAGATTTAATCACTATTGGTAATTTATTTTCATGCATCTGTCCTCAGGCAGAACAAAGCACTTGTTACTTACTGTACTTGCTCAGATGATGATATACTGTGAAATAAATTCTTATTTGGGTCATACTGTACATTCAAAGACTAGAATCTGTGCAGTGACCATCAGTGATTCATCAAGGACCTGCAATTCCAGGTTTTGAAATATAGAGACAAGAACTTACAGACTGCAGCTTTAATATATTAGTTATTATGTCATCAGCAACCAAACCAACTGTAAAAACCTCCATATTTATTAAATTCAGGTCTAAAAGCCGGATTTACCATTTCTATTAGCCATATTTGATTATTCTCCCTAAATCCATTTATGTTAACTTATATTTTAGTTTTTATTGCAATTTTCTATTGATAAGAATCAAGCATTTTTAAATCTAACCCAGAAATGTTGTGCTGGTTAGTTTGGTCTATTTAGTCTCCGCTAGTAAATGAAGAAGCATCTTACTACAATGTTATTATATGACAAAATTTCAAGACACATCAAGCTCTAAAAAGATGAAGTAAAATTGTTCAGAGTGTCTCACTCATTCTGTGCTTCAGTCTGAACTCACCAGTGACCCATATTAACTGTGTGTTGCTGAAGGTTGTGTAATAGACTGGATCTCCTCTCTCTGCTCTGCACACATAAACTCCTGTGTGATCTACAGCAGCAGAACTGATAGAGTAGAGTCCTCCAGATCCTCTGCTGCTGTCTGAGAGTGGATTATAATAATTCCTGAAGTCTGTGGAAAATGAAAATGTGCAGTCATCTCTGAGCAGTCATTCATTAAACAGTATTATAGATTATGAGTCTTACAGATTACCTTTGTTGGTAGAGTATTCAGATTGATCAAATATTTTTAATCTCTATGATATTTTTATCACTTTATTTTGACAGTACGCTTTAGAAATTCTACTAATAGTAACTAACTTTACTACTACATGTCAACTAGTAGACATTAGAGTTTTAACAGACCGTCTGCTTAATATCTTTAAACACTGGACTTTTGATCTGTCCACAAAATAAAACATACTGATTATGAGAAACTTTGAAAGTATATGTCAACTTATTCTACTAAGCTTAAACCTACCGTAACAGTCTATTGAGAATTATGAGAATTATTTGACATGTAGGTTAGTTTTATGTCTTAGTACTTGCAGATATATCCGATTTATGAAGCTTCAAAATAATGGATGCTATCCACAAGCATTACCAAGCTTGAAAGAGACAGGATACATTTTTTTAAAAACTGTGTTTGTCTGAAAGAAGAAAGTCATATACACCTAGGATGGCTCTGGGGTGAGTAAAATATGGGGTAATTTTTTGTTTTTGCCAAGTCTAAATTCAGCTGAGGGTCTAAATTTCAACAAGTTAACACTTTGTTATTTGAATTGTAAAGGTAACTATTTTAGACACTTACCCAGAGAGTACCCTAAGGCTTGTGTGAACAAGAGGTTTTTATTCAATAAAACATAGCATCAACAAAATTGTAAAAGGATCTATGGAGCTGTTTATAAACGCCGGTCAACTCAAAGTAAATGAATATTATTATTGTGCACAGAAACTAAGGATGTCTTTTAATTAATATTAGGCCGTTTAGATCTGAGCAATAGTATTATTTGGTAGGATTGTCTGTTTATTGCTCAGTTTATATTCATTTTGATTCAATAAGTATCACTGTCATATGCCATATATGTTCACCCTGATATTTTTTCTGGATGTTCATCTACTGTCAGAATTGTCCTCTCTTCATATGCTTACACCTTCGAGCTATTTTAGATAACTGGTATATAATTGGTTGATGTATATTCTCTTTATTAGTGAAAGTCAAGATTTACCTGCACAGTTCAAGGCAAATTAACACAAAATCTAACAGAAATGTGCAGAAAATATGTTTGACAGTTTAAACCATTTTGCATTTAATAACTTATACAATGAATAAATGCTAATGAACTACTGAATAAATGTTTTGCAGGGTATGACTGTAGAAAATAAATAAATACATTTTGAGCAACATGATGAACTGAAAATGTAGGCAACCACAGATAAATGTATAATCACTTGCATTAATGTACCAAAGTTATGAAAGTTGTGCACATGTGACTATGTGGAGTTGAACAAGCAGGTTTGAAAGCAGGTTCATTTCTGATCTGAGAAATACATCAAAGAGACTGAGAAAAAGTGCAATATCACATTGTTGGGTGAATTAAAGCTTAATGAGGTCTTTAGTTTCTTCTGGAAATAATTTAATTAAATATTAAATTAAAAAAGCATTTTTTTTTTTTTAATCACTGTCAGTAGTGGGACTATGGAAAAATTTTATTTAAATTATTATGACTCTAAAAACACTGCACAAAAATGGAAAAACCTAAATTGTACACTTACAAACATTACTAGAAGACAGAATAGAATTGATGCCCTAAATTCCAAAAAAGTTAGTCTTTGCAGGCCTTCTAGGCATAAAGCAAAAGGAAGCTTTGGTGCTATCAAAATCTTGATCAAATGGATGCCCCATCCAAGAGATTTTATTTTTAATTTGGAAAGGAAAAATGGCCAGAGTCAATATATTCACTCACTGCACTGTATGGAGCTGAATCAAAAAACCCATAATGCAATAAGACTAATCTGAGAAGGGATATCGAAAGGAACAAAAGGACTTCAAAAAGAGAGTAAACAACACACTCCCTCTCTGTTGTGTTTATGACACCCTCTTCACCTCTGCTCTTCCTGCTTCCCCTCCTTCTGCCCAAAAAGAGTTGGTTTAAAGTTCATTAAGAACAAGGCATTATATGTCATGTGTCTTATGAACCTATTGTTCTTTACTTTCATGTTTGGTCTCATTTGAAAGGTCTCAGTGCGATTGGTAAATTGGTCACAGTATTTTTTCACAGTAATCACTTATATTATGGAGAAGATTAAGAACTTGATAGAACTGTGTTCTGTTGAGAAGGAGGTGTGTCCTCCTTTTGGGTCTCTGAACGTGTTCCAGCCAGGTGTGACACTGGAGCACGGGAACCTAAACACCAAAAGGTTTTTATAACTACATTTGGTATCTCTTTGTCTGGTCTGAGTACATAAGGAAAGTGACAAAACACAACAAGGAGTGATTCTGTAGCCAGATCGGCCAGTAGTGTGGTGTGTGTCCTGATACACTACACTAGGTACTTTTTAAAGACCAGGTATACTGACCTTTTAAGTTTGTTTTATTTTGTTTTGTGTTATTTTTGTATTGCTGATCAGTTGTGCAAATGTTTATCAATTATACCAATTTGGAAACTGTTCTTGCCTGGCCAAATAAACATTAATCTCGGTTAACTTATAATATTGTCTGAAATAAGTTTTCTAGTAGGTTAGTGACTTCTGAGGTTTTCCTCATTGTTGGCGTGCTAGGGTGAGTCAGATCAACGATCGATGAATGGAGCCGTCTTGAGATTTTGACTTCTGACCACCAAACTGGCTTAGTATGCTATTACTTAGCGAACGCATAAAAATTACTCTTTTTGAGTCTATTGAGGAAATAAATAACTAAAATCAATCGAAAGATTGGAGTCAGATAAATTTATGTATAAGGTGCAAAATGCAAAAGATTAATAAATATCAGTGATTTTTAACGAGACGCAAAGAAAAGGCCGAACACACATTGACCTTCGACCAGGGCCTCTGGATTCCGTTCTGCAGGAAAAGGGGGACCCTTAGAGCACTCACAGCAATTCACAGCATTGTCTGAAATAAGACTGAATAGACTGTAAGGTTCAATAATGAACTTTATGAGAGTGAATACAAGGAAGATGAGGAGGTGTCTGCTAGCTGTCTAGTGTCTGCAGGTTTACCAAAGTTTTATCCGAGTTCAATTGGATTGTGAAAAGAAGATTTGGGGTGATATACCACTGAATAAGCAAACCTGTGACTGCAGTGAAGAACACTACACCGGGCTATTGCTGTAAATACAACATGTTGACCAGTGTGTTTTGTGAAGTAAGAGAATTGTTTATTGTTTTATGGAATGAATCAGATTGAGACCAGTTTCTGATTTATTTCTGATTTATTTATTTTTACGATTTCAGTTCACTCCTAATGCGTTTGTTTTAGGATTGAAATATTGTCAAAAACAAAACAAAAAAGGCAGTTGATTAATTTTGCAGTGACTACATTTTACAGGATCAGTGATTAAACTGATTTACAACTAAACTATGCATTGAATGGTTTTAATGCATACCTACCTGCCATATATATATATATATATATATATATATATATATATATATATATATATATATATATATATATATATACAGTATATAATAACAAACCAGTTTATTCAGATGTTATACATGAAGCACATTATATCTTACCTGATGAGAGAATTAGAGAAAACCAGTTGAATGTCCAGCCTGTAAAGAAGTCTTTAACCTCACAGATCAGAGTCACTGGATCTCCTTCAGTCAACCACGTCTGTGGAGAAACACTTAACACTGGTCTGGGAACTGAAACTGAGAAAACACTCATTAATAACATGATAAACTTTTGTTTGTGTGTGTGTGTGTGTGTGTGTGTGAAGAGATGATCAAACTCACCTGATACTGTCAGAGTAACTTCTTCACTGATGTGTGATGTTCGTGATCCTTCTCTCTCTGATCCAGAACAGGAGTATTTACCTGCGTCAGACTCAGTAACAGAACTGAATGTGTGTTCCTGTTTATCACTGAAAACAGTGTCTGAATCATCTTTATACCAGCTGTACCGCCATCTAGTGACTCCTTCAGCATATATGTCACATCTGAGAGTAACTCTCTCTCCTCTGAATACATGTTGATCAGGTTTGATGGTCACTTTGGCTTTTGGTCTTTCTGTACAATGACAACAATCACAATGAAAATAATGTGCTACTTTTACTGCATGAACACTTGACTGTAAAACACACACTGAATCATATGAGACTGAAGTGTTGTTCTCAATAGTTGAAAAAGTCATTTATAAAAGATATATATTACACACACTATTTTTGCTTTTAAACCATATATAACAACGGAAATCCTACAGAATTTGTTGCACAAGACAAGATAATACAGGACATGACAAAAAATAAATTACAGTGAAAAAACTGCCAAATTTTCTGAAACACTTTACTTTTATTTCTTAGCCAGTAGGTAAATTCTTTCAGGATCTATGCAATTATTAACCTCAGATATCCAAAGACTGAAAAGGATAACAGTATTAGATTTCACTTTTCATCGCAACATACTTCTTAGCAATTATTAGCCAAATTTCTGTGAGTCTCATTGTTACAGACTCTGTGTTCCTGTGTTAATTTTTTGGGTCATGTTCCTGTCCTTGTAATGTGATTTATTAGTGAATTAGTTTCCACCCGTGTCTGTCTGTCTGCCTGTTTTAGTTCTCAATGGTTGTTTCCTCATGTTTAAAAGCTTGTTCTGTTTATTAACTTTAATAATATTGGATTTGGTGTAATGACCAAATAAACATGTTGGAAAACTGACTCCATGTATATCAGAGACAAAGCTGCAGACGTAGGTCTATGTGGAATGAAGAAAGGTTCTCTCCTCCACATCAGAGGTGATTTTATTTTTTTATTTAACTTCAAAATCAGTTTCTCATCTTATTTATATACAATATCTTTGCAGTCATTCTCTTTTAATTTACAAAATACTATTTTAAGCCATGAGGGGATGAACTCATTCCCAAGTATACGGGCCATATGCCGACCATTGCATTTTAAAGCTGAGTAACTTTAATCTCTCTTGATTATACTCTAAAGCAACAAGTTTTTCCAGACTTAATCTGCGAGAAAATGGAATAAAAAAAAAGCTTATTATAGATTCGGAGACACTAAAAAATATATAAGAATTTAGGCAAGATACTCATCATAATGGCATTAATCCTCGCCGATAATGTAAAAGACAAGTCTATCCAGTGGGCCAGGTCACTCCTCACTTTCTCCAGGTCTTTAAATAAGTTAAGCTTCAAAGATTTCCCCATCTACATAAACGCCAAGGTATTTAAAGCCAGTAGTTGAAAATTTAAAAGGAAGTTTGCCACTGACCGTTTTATTTGGAAATGTAGATAAAGGCAGTATTTCACTTCTATCAAAGTTGACCTTATAACCAGAATATTTACTGTACAATTGTAATAGTTCCTGTAGATGAATAGGTTGGTTAAAAATAACAGAATATTATGAGCAAAGAGTAACATTTTATGTATTTCAGAGCCAATAATCATTTAATATTAGCGCCAATTCTAATGGTTCAAATGCTAATATGAGAAAGGATCGTCTAAGTGTCTATATCCTCAAAACAGGGGAAATGGGGCAAAGGTTATTCCGTTTGTACTCATTTGTGTTTGGAGAGACTTTTTAGAGAGATATATTTAAATTAATACATTTAACACGAAATCCAAATTTTTCAAGCACACAAAATAAGTATGACTATTCAACTCGGTCAAATGTCTTTTGGACTCCTTAAACATTCAAGTGTCCAACTGATATGAGCAGATGTATTACATTAAAGAATTGTCTCAAGTTATCTGAGGGTAATCTCTTCCGTATAAAGGGTTCACGTGTCTGATGTTCATGAGATATTAAGTGTGTTTGTTATAAAAACACAATGTTTGCATTCAGTTTTTTGCTAAGCATTACGAACGTTAATGGTTTATTCATATAGCTTCTTAAGTGTTGATTGAACTTTTTCCCGGAAAGTATAAATAGCGATCGTCTCGGTTACGTGTGTAACCCTGGAGGGATACACACGTAACGCCTTGCGGCTCAGCTCCTTCTTCACCATGACAGACCAGTACAGCGACCGCATTACTGCAGAAGCTGCACCAATCCGTCTGTCGATCTCTCGTTCCATCCTTCCCTTACTCGTGAACAAGACCCCAAAATACTTAAACTCCTCCACCTGAGGCAGGAACTCCCCACCAACCTTGAAGGGGGCAAGCCACCCTTGTCCGACTGAGAACCATGGCCTCAGACTTAGAGGTGCTGATTCTCATCCCAGCCGCTTCACACTCAGCTGCAAACCGCCCCAGTGCACACTGTAGGTCTTGGCCAGATACAGCCAACAGAACAACATCATCAGCAAAAAGCAGAGAAGCTATTCTGTGGTCACCAAACCAGACCCCCTCCGGCCCCCGGCTGCACCTAGAAATCCTGTCCATAAAAATAATGAACAGGACCGGTGACAAAGGGCAGCCCTGTCGGAGTCCAACATGCACTGGGAACAAGTCTGACTTAATGCCGGCAATGTGAACCAAGCTCCTGCTCTGATCATAAAGGGATCGGACAGCCTTTAGCAAAGGGCCCCTTACCCCGTATTCCCAGAGCACCCCCCACAGGACACCACGAGGAACCCGGTCGAATGCCTTCTCCAAATCCACAAAACACATGTGGACTGGTTGGGCAAACTCCCAGGAACCCTCCAGCATCCTGAAGAGGGTATAGAGCTGGTCCAGTGTTCCACGTCCAGGACGAAACCCGCATTGTTCCTCTTGAAGCTGAGGTTCAACTATCGGACGGATTCTCCTCTCCAGTACCCTGGCATAGACTTTCCCAGGGAGGCTGAGAAGTGTGATCCCCCTATAGTTCTTAAAAAGAGGAACCACCACCCCGGTCTGCCAGTCCAGAGGCACTGTCCCCCGCGTCCACGCGATGCTGCAGAGGCGTGTCAGCCAAGACAGCCCTACAACATCCAGAGACCTAAGGTACTCCGGGCGGATTTCGTCCACACCTGGTGCCTTGCCACGAGGAGCTTCTCAACAACCTCAGTGACCTCAGCCAGGGTGATGGTCGAGTCCCCCCCCCTGCAAAAATGTATGTGATGAAAATATATTAATCAAATTGACTCACCTTTAGTATGTCCAAAGTAGATGTTTGAAATCAGCACTACAACACAGAGAGAGAGAGAGACAGAGAGAATTTGAATTGCAAGCAATCTTTATTTAACAGAAAGACTAGTCATATCAAATCACCCAACATCAAAAACCATTTTACAACACTTGTATAAAAAAAGAGTGTAAAAAGTTAATCTTCAATGACAGAACACAAAACATTTTTACAACACAATATTTTTCCAAAAATGTTTAAGGAGTCCATAACTTTGTAAAATATGAAAACCAATTAAAAGTCTTGATTTAATCATTGCTGCAATCGTCATCCCTTTCAAAACTATAATCAATTATTTGCTCAATTTTTCTTTTCTGCTGATGTAAATAGCCATTTTGGCTTACTCAAAATAAAATTTTCATTCTGAGAACAACACCAGAATCAGAAACATCACTCTCGCTGCCAATATCTTCAACATCCGACTCTTTTTCATTTTCAGTTTTTCTAGCTTGTTTTGATTCTGAAACCTTGTCTTTCTTTTTTCTCTGATTTAAAAACCTCATCCAGATCCAGTACTATATAAATCACTGAAATTAATATTCTCTTTAGACACCACACTATCCTGTGAAATACCTGTTTGTTTTCATCAGCATTATCTGCATTATCTTCTACTGTGGCCTAACTCGCCTCCTCTGTCACAGCATTAGTTACTACTGGTGGATGACCTTCAAAGATGTCAGATGAAGCCTAGAATTTCAAGATACAAAAGCCCCTGAACACTTTCTGAAAACTTATTTTAAAATTAGATTTTTTTTTGATCACGCTCCTATGTTTAGGAATTGTATTATACATTGCCATTAAGAGAAAATACTAAACCTCTGATAACTTTCACTTGAAGACCCGAGAAAGGCACAAAGACTCCACCTGAAATCTTTGAATGTGAGATATACAGACAGGCATCTGTGCATTTGTGAATTTAAGATGCGGAATAACAGTCTCAAAAGCATTCACAAATACCAAAGTGCGTATTGTGACTAGCGTCCCGAACAACCATCAGCGTCACCCTGGCAACAGACATGGAGCACCTGCATTCACTCATCACCGGCCGATCGCTCACTGCTGCAAATCATTTTCTGCTGGCTTTAAAAAGCCACGAGGCACCCCAGAGGGATGAGCATGATCAAAAAATGCTCAAAATTAATGAAAAACTGTACTCTATCTGCTCCTAAGTTAAGGGAATAAATATTCATAAACAAAAATCCTAATAAAGCATCCAATCTTCAGTCATTTTTACACTGCTCTAGTCGACTGTATTTCAGATTAATGCCCCACAACAGTAAATAAGAGCAAAAATGCAGGAGATACAGCAACAACAACTGCTTCTTGTAATTACTTTGACATACATTGGAAATATACTGTAACAACTCTAAAACTTTATTTGATCCATCATGCATTGCGAAATACAGCTACATTTAGTAAACAGTTGTTTAAAGAGCCATATGCCCTATAACAAAAGGCTGTAAGGTTAAAGAATTACCCCAATGCCCCAAAGGACTCTACCTCATGTGGGCCAACCAGGACTCCTCTAACTGCCAATTCCATTTTGATTGGTCTACCATTTCCTCATTCTATCAACTTTAATACCATCACATCCTGTCATCTAGCAACAGCTATATACTTAGCTACAGTGACACCACCTACTCTACCATCTTCAGCAGTCCATCATCTTCTGTCTCAGTAGCTCTACACTCACAAATAATTCTTCAGCAGGTCATCTACAACAGTCCAATCAAGGGTCATACAGGGCCACTCTCAGCCTTGAACTCTACTTCCTGATATTCTGTTTAACCATCCCTTCATATGAAATTATGAAGACCCCTCACCTACAACTTCCGCAAGCTCAAATATTTCACTTTAAGCCACATTCAAGTGCAGAAGCAGACCTAGGATTTTCTGTTCTCTTTCTGAAGCTATGATGGTTTCTTACCAACAACCAACAACTTCCAACCGTTGTAATTTTATCTGCACCACCATGATTAGGATTTTCACACTAATCTATATTTTTATCAGACTCTTTATTCCTTTATCATAGCAAAACCTCAGGGCCTCGTACTTCCTCTCAGCTAGATAGATGTACAAAAGTTTCAGCTAGAAATCTTATAGGCCACCTTTACAATAATAATTCCTCAAGGAAAATCCTTGGTGTCAGACATTCGGACAAAAGTAGCAACCATTCCTTCTCCCACAACAGAGTCACATTAGATAAGCATGCCGTGGAAATGCACCTTGGACAAGAACACCTTTCATCATGGAACAACATTTCTTTTCTATAATGACTACATATCTCATCCTGGCCATACACTGATGCAACAATCTCAGTGGGCTTCAGTGGTTAATATAGTGGATTCTGGGTTGCTTCCAAACAGCTTCCAAAGTTCAGTTCCCTCCATCCACAGTCAAGGGCAGTCTCCACAGCATCATGAAATAGATAGTCATAGTAGCCAGATTTTAGGGGTTTGAAAGCTTCAAATCAATACTCATCTGCTTGGACTATGCAGCAGTATTTAAAACTGTAAACAAGGAAGATCATGTTTAGCCGTTATGTAATTTATGCACAAGATCACTTGAGCTGCGCTCAAAAACAATTCCTACTCCAAGCAACTTGCATAAAGAACTCCTCAATCTCATATTTAGTGTTGGCTTTTGAATAAAAGTTCTTTCAATTCCAGATTCGCCACAGATCAGAAATCAAACATGCTTCTCTAGAAGTCATTCTTAATTGCCTGGCTTCTGTAATGTAAGACTCACACAGGCAGTAGGTCAACATTAACAAGGTTTATTGCACAGATGAGCATAGCACAGTCATTGCAGAGAGAAGGGGTGAGTATACTGAGGAGAAAGTAACCGAGTCAGGTCAAACAATGAAGTCAAATTGAATCAGTTCTTAACAATTCCAGGAAACAAAGACATTGGAGAGATCAGGAGAATCCGGGAGACACACCTCAACCACAATAGATGAAGACAGGGACACAGGAACCAAAGGAGTTAGGAAGGAACACAACAGGTAAGTAGCAAGGTAAGTTGTTTATCTTTTAGAAAGAGCACAGGAGAGAGTCCACTTTGTATGAACTAGTATACTCAGTGAGCTGTGGTGTGTGCTTATATAGTGCCTGTGCTGATGAGTGCAGGTGTGACTGATTAGTATTCTGGTAACAGGGATCATTGGGATTGGGTGGTGGCAGAACAAGCAAGCTTTCCAGCATACCTCACTGGCTGGAACTGTCTTCTAACTTACTCTATGTCATCTCATCTATCTTCCTCTCTCATTAATCTATCCACTGTTCGACAACTTAAGATGCGTTTCTAACTTGTACTATAAACAACCACTGGCTACGACTACCTTTATTATCCATGATAATAAAGGCTTATAAAAACAGGAGCCTGTGTAAACAATTAAATGCCTGAACTATTTAGCCTTTGCATCATTTTCATAGGAATCAGGCTATCTTTATCCCTCGACCTTAAAATAACAGATTTTATTTGGGTGGAGAACTGTATGTGTCTATATTAACAAGAAAACATCGGCAGGTATTTTATAGATTTAATCGGGAACTGTTTCAGGAACTTCAAGAAAATCACGAGCAGAAAAATAAAGACAAACTCTTACTAAGTGTGTACTAGTGAATATTACAACAACAGAGACAATAACTTAAAAAAAAAAAACAACAGATTTGATTCAAAAGCATTACACATCATAAAACTGACTGACTCAACAAACACTGACAAAGTGCTTTTCCCTTTCAGAAACAGCACTAACTGCACACATCCTATCTCAAACTCAAACTTTGAGAGCAGCAAGAAAAGACACAAGAGCATCTTAAATAGTAAAATACTTGATTGTCTAAAAAATATAACAATTCCACTGAAATACAGAATTAGAAAAATAATACTAATTATTTTTCTAAATAGAAGAATTTAGAAAAATAATACTCACAGAGCACAAGAGGAAGTTGACTGAGCACCATACTGACTGAATGATGACAGACAGATAGAGGCAGACTGTGTTAAAGACTCAAGACTTCCTGAAAACTGCATCATATCTGCATCATGACAGATTATATATATACCAGTCGTGTATTGTAACAAAATAATAATAATTTTTTAGGTATTTGTTAGGAGTATTTGTTAGGAGTATCTGTACTGTATCTGTACTCGAGTTTCAGCTAACATTTACATTTACTCCACTACATGTCCTAATTAAAATTTACACTTTTACTCTGACTAATTGCTGATTAATTTCCCCAGAATCACATTAGTTACTTACTGTAAAAAAGGTAGAAGAACATAGATGGCAAAAAAAGGTTTGATGGTGTGTGATCTGCCAATCCATGCATGTTGATTTAAAACACAGAATTCCACTCATTGAGTATATTTAGGCATTTGCTGGGTGTCCCGCTATGGGTTGTGAGTGTGCCAGCTCCAGGATGGCTTATGTCTTTGTCCATGGCACTACTAGCAATTATTTTCCCTCCTCCCACTGCTGAGTGACACAATAGGGCAGGCCGTCATCTTTGCCTTTGATGACGCAAACCTGGGGCCAGCAGTGTTTCAGCCTATCGTCCTGTTTCTGCTCTTTGGCAAAGGAGCCCTCTCCCATGACCTGCTGGAACACATCATAGTATAGATTAGGATTTTGGAAGAGGGACTCACCATCTCTCCCGCTATCTGAGGCCAGCAGGGTAGGGCGTTGTTTGCCTGTGTCAAAACCTGGCCAGTCTCTCCCAACTAGCACCGGCACTGGCAGATCCTTCAAAAGGCAGAGATATTGGTACTTGTCGGGTGTCCCCGTGCACACATGTAATTGGTATTGTGGCAGGAGCAGCCAATGACAGACACAGTGCGTGTGGCGTCAGGCCTTGGAGAGGCTTTTTATTAACAGAAATATACAAAATAAAGCGTCCAGGGGAAAAAGTGTCCAAAATAAATGGGGGAACTGGTGTCCTCGTCGTGCTGCAGGGGGAGTGCAGTTCAGGTAGTGCTCCAGGAGGAAGGGTCCAGGTAAGGGGCGGAGTCCGGCGGGCCGCACGCGCTCCCCTCTCTGGTTCGGGGTACGCGAGGAGCGGCGGCTTCTTCCCACGGCTTCTCCTCCGCTTCTTCCTGTCGGCAGTTTTGAAGGGATAAACAGCCCGGCATCCTGGCCCGTCAACGGTACACGTGTGCAGTCATCGCCTGGACTACGGAGTCTGACAGCGTGCTTCTCTGGCGGCGTGGCAAGTACTTTCACACACCCTTCCTGGACCCACGAGGACACCAGCGTGCATGCACGGGGGAAGAGTCCGGTCTCTCGAGGAAAGGGAACTGCCGGCCTGCTTACCGGTTGCTGGGTGCCCTCCGGGAAAATACCCCAGGCTCCAGGTGTTGGGTCGCATCCGCCAGCTCGACGGCCTCGACAAGTCCCAGGCTCGTGCTTGGATTCAGCCTGCGCACCATCTGCCGGTGCCACCCTTCGGCCCTTGCAGTCATTTCGAACATCTGTAAGTATGATTCTACATCATTGTTAGCCGTCATTTTGGGCAGCAGCTTGATGCAGGGGTCAGGCAACGGGACGTGCTGGGCTGCAGCTGTTCTGAGGGCTGCTCCAGGTGTTTTTTTATTTTGCCCTTACGAAATTTAATAGGATGTCATAACTTTTTACATTTACATTTACATTTAGTCATTTAGCAGCGACGTACAAATGAGGTAGGCAATAGAAGCATTTTATATCAAAAAATGTAATTGTATATTAATGTAACTGTATAACTGTATAATGTAACTATATATTACTTCTAAATATATTTAATAATTAAACATAAATTTTTTTTCTTAAATCATTTGACAGCACTAGTTTAGAAAGCTAGTCCGAATCAGTATTAAACTCAGAGAGACAAATAAAGAATAAAACACTTGCATGAACTTTTCACACTTTTAACTTTTTTAACTTTAACACATTACTAAGAATTTCTGATGCCAAATAAAACACATGCAGAGTGAAGAGAAGCTCATATCTGTGGTTTCAGATCTTGTTTGTCAGTGCTTCTTGCTAAATGCTTTCTCAGAACTATTAACACTATTCTGGTGATTCATAGCTATATTAAACCTTTGACAGCATTTTGAGGGGTGAGAATTTTAACAACTTTACAGAAGGGCCAAAACAAAACATTACCATACTTCGATATGTGATATTTGATACATTTTGCTTTTTACTTTATACCAAAATGTTGACACTCCTGACTAACAGTATACTTTTTCCAGTAGAAAGAAAATGTCACTTACGCTCGTCTGGTACTCACCTTTCAATCTGTTCCTGTTCAGCAGTGTTCACAAACCATCACTGAAACTGAAAGCAGCAGCTCTCTCGTGTCATGTGAATGCATTTTCACTCCAGTTAGAACCACAGGATGTGAATTCATTGGCTGTGGGTACAAAAAAGCAAGCTTTTTAAAATGTTTTGTTTAAATTTATTGTTTTTTAAAAAAAAAAAAAAATAATAATAATAATAATAATTAATTTCATATAATAATTAATTTGCTTTCACTGTGAAACTGCAAGAATATTTAATATTTAGTCTTTATTTTGATAATAAAATGAAAACAGGAAAAGTTACAATTAAAAAAAATCTACAAAGCATTTGGAACACATTACCCAGACAGCTTCTTGTACACAGTATACTTCTGCGGAGCGAAGTATTGGCCGCTTACATCAAGTGGGTGATGGAGTCATGCAACTCACTAGTGACTGTTCAGCCCGTGGACGAAGACACCAGCCCCACTTTGGATCCAGAGCCCAGCCCACCATCTCACCACAATGCAGAGCATCAGCCAGAGATCACCGATGATGGAGGATCGGAGTGTGCAGCGACCAACAAGCCATCGCCTCATGGAGCGACAGAGCCAATGATCGCCACTCAACCTGAGATGATTATGTCAGACTAAGTGTGTAAGCCAGCTACAGAGCATGCCACGGTGGAAAATTCTTGGTACAATGAGAGAACAGAGTGAAGCTCCACCCACTGCACCAGAGCTAATTAACCATCGGGGGCTTCTGGATCTTCAAAACGAACCAGAGGACTGGGATCTGGAGATAGACTTGGCACCTCCCCTGAATCCTGAATCCCGTCCAGCCGTCCTGAGTTCCCATCTCCAGTGCCTGCACAACCAGAGTGCCCTCGAGAGTCTGCTCCACAAGCGCGCCCTCGAGAGATTGCTCCTCTAGAGTGCCCTCTAGTGCCTGCGCCTCCAGTATGCCCTCCAGTGATTGGGGATAAAGATCCCCCCCCCTCCCACCCTTTGTTGGGTTGTTTCGCGTCCACTGTTTGGTAATATACAAGATAACAAATTACAAAAGACTATCCCAAATTCAAACCAAACTCATAAAGGAAAGAAAGCAAAACCACATTTGTAACAAGTGTGACACAAATCAAAATCAAAAGAGCAAAGGAAAAGGATGGAGCGAAATCGATCCATGGAATCCTCTGCTTATTCCGTAATATGGACCACGGATTGGACGTTTGCAACATTCTGACACATAAGCCACACAAATAAAAACTTGATTTTCTGAAATCCAAGTGCCTGTTCTATAGTTGCTTGTTACCCGGTTGCATGAATAAAGCTTGTATGTGACAACTTACTTGTCAAAAATTATCAATAAAGCATTGACCTTTCTTCATCTAACAGAAAAGTCATGTACCTTAAAGCAGATAAGGGTCATATCTGTGACCTGATAACTACTGATAATGCCCATTCAATTGAGTGATATCATTTGTGTGCAGAAAGATCTGCCATCCAGGTCCAAGTGACATGCATGCACCATGATCTGGTATATGTTTGATGATGTAACCACCGGTCACCATGAGATCCAAAAAGACATTTGGGCAAAACTTGTGAAGTATAGGGATTAGAAAATAAATATCTTGAATTTCATTGTTTTGGTTATTACACAAGTTCATTCATTGTCTTCATTGTCATTGTCCGGTCATTGTTTGTGCCATTCTAGTTTGTCATTATTAACGTTAAATTAATTTTAATGTAGTAGCACCAATATAGGTCTGTGTTTGTGCAATCGGGCCACTCCTGCTGTTTTTATGTTATTGTATTTGTACACGTTAATGTTAATGTAATTTTAAAAATATGTTAAATAAATTGTTAAATGAAAAATTGTTAAATTATTTCATTGAATTAAAAAGTTATTTTAGCATTCAGGAAAAAGATGGATAGGAACAAAACTGTTAAATCCAGGACTTATTATTATTATTGTTATTATTATTGTTATTAGTATTATTATTATTATTATTATTATTATTATTATTATTATTATTATTATTATTATTTTTCCCCACCTGTCACGTTTGGTGGTTTGACGCAAGGAGCATACGACAAGTGAAATAAACTCGCACCAAAAAGACAAAACTACAACTGAAGCTTGGGAGGAGGTTCCGGTGGAGGACGGCCCCCAGGAGGGGGCAGGCAGACAGGAGTCAAAGGAGGTGCAGACGGCGGGAGGAGCCAGGGAGGAGACAGGAGAAGTCCGGAGCATGAGGAGATCTAGAGGCCAGCCATGGTGGTCCACAGTGGAGCCGACGGAGGGAGGAGCCATGGAGGAGGAGCGGCCATCGACTCCATGGTGCTGACCGACGGCGGCGGAGCAGGTGGTGGAGGAGACTGAGGCGGATGCGGGGAGCCGAAGAGCCAGGGTAACGCCGAGGCGCTGGAGGTCCTAGGCGATGCCGCAGGCTTTGGCGGAGATGGGGGATGGGAAGGACACTGCGCAGTCAAAGCGACAGAGGACTGAGGTGGAGCCGGAGGGAAGGAGGAGCCTGACAGAGCCGGAGGGATGGAGGGACGAGGTGAAGCCGGAGGAGAGGATGGTCGACGGATGGTCGACGACCGACCAAGGCGGAGCTGGAGGGACAATGGAGCATAGTGGAGCTGGTGGCCTGATGGATCACGGTGGAGAGGAGGGTGCTAGGAGCATAGGGGGAGCCGACGGGTCTACGAGCTGAGGTGGAATCCGGGACTCGAAGGCGAGACGGTGAGGCGAGGGATCCTCCACCCATGATGGCGATGGAGACCGGCAGACCCATGGCGAGCACCAGCTGGTGAGCTGAGGATGAGCACAGGGGCTGCTGGGAACCATCGACGGCATGTTGCAAGAGCAGGAGGGTGGAAAAACTTGAGGCGGCACTGGAAGGAGTGCACGTGGCACAGGCACTGGACGGAGCGCACAGGCTTGGGCTCCGCGACGCGGGGAGATGATGGGCTGGGTTCTGGATCCTGAGTGGGCACCCAATCGAGGTAGGCAGCGAGGCTCTCTCTCGAGGGCCGTCCCTGGACAGCTTCGCTCATGTGGAGGTGTTCAGTCCGCGGGTAATGGATCGAGCAGAGGAAGCTGACCGGGTAGCGCAAGTCGTTCGCGGGGGCAAGGAAGTCCTTTGTATAACCCTCGAGAGAGCGCTCCTCCTGCTCCAGCAGGAGGATGAGAAAGTTGGGGTCGTCATAAGGGGAATCCATGACAAAAAAACAAAAGGGGTAAATATGCCGCTTTACTTTTAAGGTCCGATCGTACTGTCACATTTGGTGGTTTGACGCAAGGAGCATACGACAAGTGAAATAAACTTAAACAGATTTAATCTACTCAATGGGCAAAATACATATAAACAGGCAGGCAGGCAGGACAAAAACCACATAAGGACATCGCCGATCGGACAACGTGAACTCAAAACACACAGGACTAAATACACAAGGATATTGACTAAATTAACAGGGAGCAGGTGAAAACAATAATACAATTAACATGAAGGGAAGGTAGGGCACAGAGAGCACAAGGCACGAGACAAAAACAATAAATCAAAAGAGTCCAGAGACGTTACACCACCCCCAAATAGTCTCTCACATTTCTCAAATTTACACATCTTTTAGTGGGTGTCCAGCATTAATAGTAATTTCTAAAGTGCTAATACTGTTCTTTTGTAGTTATTCATTAATGATGGAATGGTGTTCTAAAGTGTTTCCAAGTCGCTTCACCCTCATACTTATGCAGATTACCATTCATTAGGTTTTAATTAGAGGAAACAAGATTTATGAACATAATTTGTCAAAAGATTTTATTTTGCACACAAAAAAACATGGTTTTAAACAATGTATGTTAAATAAAACTGGATTCAGTATTAGTATGTGTTTATAGTCTCAGTAATCCAGGAGTTAAACAGGCAGACCTAGTGAATAATGAGAGAGATTGTACAGTATTATTATTTGGATATTAAATATAAACATTTTATTATTACAAATATTGCAGGTTTCAAAAATTATTCAAGAGCTCAAGACAGATACACAATCCTAAAATTTTGACAACAAAAATATTTTGGTCCTTTGCTGGTTAAAGCTGGTAATGTGCTGGTCCTGAACTGGTCTGACCATCTTAAGACCAGCAAAAGACCAGCATAAACCAGAATCCCAGCTTTTGGCATTCTGCGAGCATTGTGTAACATGTTGCAGGCATGAGTAAACACATTGCTAACATCTTTTACCACATTTCTAAAATTTTGCTAGGCATGCCATTTGTCTGTTAGTCCAGCACAGGAGGTGGAGGATTGCAATTAAAAATTGGTTTGCAACCCACCAAAGAATCCACAAAACAAGTAGAAGATCATTTTGTCATTATCTGGCACATTTTAACATGGTATTAGCATGTCCTTAGCATGTCCTAAAACTTGGCTACTTTCTTGGTCTAGTTAATAGATAGATAGATAGATAGATAGATAGATAGATAGATAGAAAGTTCTCATCATACCTTGGTAAAGATAGCAGGCTGATCTTTTGCAGAACACCGGCCACCTGCTGACACAATGCCATGTATTTCACCGTTACACACCATAGGACCACCTGAGTCACCCTGAGTGTGATGAGAATAAGGACAAATATTTTTATTTTATTTATTTTTAACAGTAAGCATGTATGCAGACCAATAACGAATGTAATGTCTGTGTTTGGTTTAATGCATTGAAACGTAGTACTGTGTCTACCATCGGTTACCTGGCAAACGCCCTTTCCTCCCTCAAGATATCCAGCACAGAACATAGAGTCAGTGATTAAGCCAGGGTAGGACTTATTACAATCATGATCAGAAATGATGGAAAGATTCAGACACTGCAGCTTGTCAGAATCAACCACTAAAAAGAAAATAATTCATGAAAAAACTTCTGGCACTTTTTTTCAGCAGATCATACCATTTAGTCATTATTTAGTCATGAGGGTGCATGTCATTAAATAATGACCTTTTAGTCTGTTCTTAAATTCGAGCATCATAATTAAGAAAAGAAAAAGATAAGCCCTAAATAAGAAGAGACTCTGGATGAACTCACTGTCGTTCATGGTGATTCCCCAGCCAGAGACTCTGCATGCGGTGTCTGGAGGAGCACAGCTTTTGGGCAGGTTTAAAGGCTTCACATACTTATTGAGAGTCACGGGTTTGCTCAACTTGATCAGCATGATGTCATTGTCAAGGGTTGAGGAGTCAAACTTCGGGTGACGGATGGCACGCTCGGACAGAATGGACTGCTCGCTGCTTTCATCCTCAGCAATGTTGTGTTTACCCAGACGAACCTCGATGTGGCTAACAGAGAGATTATGGTAGAAAAAAAGTTAATCTATTGCTATTTACACTTAGTGCTGCCTTACTTGAAACATAGTGGAGGGGACAACAATTGCTGCTATCCACGCTATTCTTTGTTTTTTGGGTTTTTCCCCCATGACAACTACATCACTTTGTCTATTAGTGTATTTATATGCATATTGTTTGTTTTGTAAATAGCAAATAAAGCAACTATTTGACCAAAGCTCCAGAATCGTTAGCAAGCTGAACAGCTAACGTAATTAATGTTTATAGATTTTCTGACAATAAACGCACTTGAATACGTCAGGTTTGTATTAAGTGGAAAATAGGACTATTTTATGGACTATTATGATGATGTCTTGTATACTTTTCTGGATCTTGGCAGTGCATTTTACTTGGCAGTCAATGGGACAGTAACAAGCCTCCTGGTTTTCATTTTGAATGCTGTAAATGTTTTAAATCACGTTTTCACCATTTTGAAACAACATGGGGGTAAGTGATTAATGAAAGCATGCTCATTTTGGAGTGAAGTAACCCTTTAACTAATCACTGCTGAGTCAGGCTGCTAAAAAAGACAAATGTACTGTAGGTAGTGGAGCAGAAGATTACTTACGAGTCATAGCAGTGGGCGGCCGACATGATCCAGTTCTGATTGATCAGGAATCCACCACATTTGTGAAAATTTGCTTTAAGAAATGCCATCCAGGGCTGGGAATGAGGCTCACATTCATAGCCACCAACAATTTTGATTTGGTTTTCAGCAGCTGCACACAGTACATGCACTGATTTGTTGTCATCATCTGACCTTGGTAATAATAGCATAGTACACATAGTTAGGCATTCAAGATGTACAGCATTTATACTTGGAGATAGCTTTTTTGTTTGTTTGTTTGTTTAATAAGAAACCAAATTTTACATCAGTTGCAACATCATTATATTGTTCATCATATTCAATTTAAAAATCACTGCATTACATATCACATTACATAACTGCAATTTTTCATTGTTTTTTTAAATTCTTTATTGTACTTACATACTGTGTAGAGAAATACAAGGAAAACGAAAGACTTCATGATGGTTTGAAGATCTGGCTGAATGATCTAACACCTCACTCCCCTCATTTATACAGATCAGTGATTTACATCACAATCCTGTGACCCGGTGATTAATAACATTAAAATCTCCAAAATATCTCATCTCATATATATAGAAATGCACAGCTACTTACAATGAATCAGTTCTATTACTGTCGTGCTGACCGTGGTTTATCCTCTGACTCAACAGCATTACAGTATGTTTTTCCCATTGTATAGTTTACACAGACATGTATTTAAGGAAATAAAGCACTTTTAGGATCTGTGTTGGGCACATTACTTAAAAAGAAATTAGTAATAGTTACTACATTATTAAAAAGTAACTAATTACCAGGAAAAGTTACTATTGCTTATATATATTACCCCCAATATTAAATGTTCAATTAATTAAATTGACTTTTAAATTGAAAATTGATAAAGGTAACAAAACTACTATGAATTCTACTACTAATAACTATTAGTAAAGATTTTCTTTTGCTCTTTAGTTCTTTGTTGAAATGCTAGATTTGCAATAGAGATTTATTAAGATGCCATCTATATAACAGTGTTCTTAATCAAAAGAAAAATCTATTCTAGAACCACCAAACTCAGCCCAGATCTTCAGACTGTTCTGACTTAGGTTGCTTGCTCTTTTTTTTTAGACTGATCCAACTTACATTTATCAAAATGAAGATTAAAAAAAAAATCCCATAGACCTGGTTCTTTAACATTGAAGACTACAACTGTCAAAATTCTAATTGAAACTCCCCAAATCCCCTGAGCTTCAAGCTTCCCTTCTATGTACTATTTCTAATCTATCTATATGACTTTCTGTCTGTCTGTCCATCTATGTCAGGCTATCTGTAAATAGATACTATATATGTACATGTACACGATTAAAGCGTACTATTTTACAATAAATGACTTCAGTCAGAAATATAATGTGAAAATCAATGCATGCTGGATAAAAGTTACAAAGAAATATATCTTTTAACATGAACATGAATTTATTTTAGCATTACTTAAGCAGGAAGATCAATTAACAACTTATTTCATATTCATACAGTAACTGTTTGTGTATAGGTTTTTCACAATAGTAAAGCAACTGCGGATAAACATCATTAAAAGATGTGACATCAATACTAGACATACAAAATACAACACTGGTAACACACAACAGATGAAAAAAAAAAAACTATATTTACAACATAAACCAACATTACAAAATAAACAAACGATTGATTGAAGATGTCCATTGCCTTCTGAACATTAGATTTTGGGTGAATGTATCCCACTGAAATAAAAAGTTGCTGAAATTCTAATGACAAATAGAAAGGTCGGAGAGATCAAGTAAATAGTTCTCTATCAGTGATGCACATGATGTGGAAAATCACTGTCTTTGCCTATCGATTGTTCATGTACAGACAAACACCTGCTGTTTGAGACTTCTCTGTGACTGAAGGGTCACAGTATAGGCATAGAGGTGCCCCAAATCCACCCAAAGACTGTTTGGTGTCACAATCCTTTCCATTAAACCAGGTATCTGTCAATTTATTTATTTTTCTCCATTTGAAAAAAAATATTTTTTTGGCAGTCACAGGCCAAAACCTTAGGAATCAGTCTGTTGTTGGGTGAAGGAAAGAAACTGCATTTTGACCAATGAGATGTAGTTGTGTCCTGTAGTTCCCAGCTTTTTACCAAAGGTCTTCATCATGCCCTTTAAGGGGTATCTGGCCATTGTCCTGGTATCTTTATCTGCTGGCATTGGACAGTTTGCCTATGTTAGCCCACCAAAATCCAATCAAAATGTAGCAAACTCTTTGTCCACTAGAGTGGTCAAAGATAGGCCCTGGAATGTGCTGTCCACAACAAAGTCTATATTGGATAATTTCCATGCAACTGAAGCAACAGTTCCCAGTATTTTGTAGAGCAGTGTTTCCCAACCCTATTCTTAGAGGCACACCGTCACTACATCATCTCATTAGTAGAGATATATTGGTCAGATAAGGTTCCTGCCTCCAGGAACAGGGTTAGGAAGCACTGCTGTACAGTATACTGTAGTTACAAACGAAATGTTTTACAGTGCAGTTAGTATGACCAATCTACTTAAAAAATAAAAAATGTTCAAATGAGACTGTGAAAAGATTCTAGTACGAATGAAAATTAATAACAAAAATTCTTCACATAAAAAAAAGCTGTATCATGATTTGTCTTGTTCAGGACGTGTTGTTTTGATTCACTTGTTTGACGTTTGTAGAGTTTCCACTGTCAAATACTGTACAACAAAGAGAAAAATAAAATACACTAAGATCTGCTTTAATAAAAGAAAATAAACAAAATAACCCAATAACTTACTTTAATTTCTTCAGTTTACAGTGTGGATCCTCCATTAGACCAGAACACAGCTTCACTCCTGAGTTTCCTGGATTGTTACATCTCAGATCAAGTTCTCTCAGGTGTGAGGAGTTTGATCTCAGAGCTGAAATCAGAGCAGCACAGCCTTCTTCTCCAATACTGCAGTAACTCAGCCTGCAAAGAGTGAAGAACATGAAAAATCTTTGAGATTGTCTTTTTAGTATGTTAGTGTTTGTTTGTGTGTGTGTGTGTGTCTGTGTGTGGGCATGTGTATGTGTGTGAGAACTACTTTTCTAAACACCAGGATTGGTACTATTGATATTTTCACTTACCAGCAGCTAAAACATTCATTTAAGTGCATGCTACCCACATTATTCCTGATTGTGATGCTGAATTCATTCATAACACTATATAGGTGATAAATTCCAAAATAAGTAGCATGACCATAAACGCCATTTTTCCCAAATGCATCCTACCCAGAATTTTTATATTGCTTAAAATATAAAAATATAGGTTTTCTTTGTTTGCGTGTGCAGGCTGATTAGTGAATGACATTGGTTAATTATGTTTTAGTATTTACCATCTGTTTTCCAAAGTTCATCTCAAGCCACCACACTCGACACTCATCATCAGCAGCTGCTAAAGCTAGCCATGCTGACTGAGGAGCTAGCTCTTGCTATGCAGACACTCATGCCGCTTACCACCAACGCAGCTACTCCATCTCCTGACTAGGAGATTGCTGGATTGGGCTACCACCATATGTGAGGGCAGACTAACTCTGATTTCCTGCATCAGGCAACACTGGAACAGTTTATGGAGCTTACCATCCATATCGACAATTTGATGAGCACTCGTCAAGGTGTCTCAACTTCTCAACCTCCTGTCCTCGCCAACCCTGGGGCTGCGGGAAATTTTGAGGATTTAACCTTCACTAAAATCCATGACTTTTCTCTTCTTCCAAGTGATTCCAGAGTGGCAGTGGGAGCTCTAGATTGATGTCCATTGGGTTTAGGAGATACCAGCTTTGTCACTCAGGAGTTCACACTGCAAGCCAGTGCCCTACATAAGGAGAAGATTCGTTTTTTTAACATCGGCTCACCTCAATGCATCATCATCCTTGGACTTCCCTGGCTTGAACAGCACAACCCCACTATCACCCAATCAATCAGATTGCCCAGTGATACCAGCTGACTACCAATATCTGGCAGTGGCTTTCAGTGAACAGAAGGCCATGAAATTACCGCCATCTCGACCATATAACTGCACTATTGATCTTATCCCAGGCTCTTTACCCACCAGGGGTCGCATTTTCCTGTTGTCACTACCTGAATCTGAAACCATGAAGTCCTACATTGAGGAAGAACTGGCTAAAAGGCTTTATTCATCCTTCAACCTCTCCCTCATAAGCGGGGAATTTCTTCGTAAAGAAAAAGGAAGGAGGCATTTGTCAATGCAAGATTACTGTAGTTTGAAAGACAAATACAGATAAACTTTACCCCTTGTACCAGCTGCCCTTGAACAACTACTCTAAAAGTATTTCACAAAACTCAACCTGCGCAGCGCCTATAACTTGATCAGGATTCCGAAGGAAGATGAGTGGAAAACCGTTTTCTCCACCACAACTGGACACTACGAATATCTGGTTATGCCATTTGGCCTCTCCAACCGCCCTTCTGTGTTCCAAACATTCGTCAATGAAATCTTCCGGGACATGTTGAATCAACATCTCATTGTCTACATTGACAACATCCTTGTATACTCATATACCTTGTATACCAGATTTCTCATCCCATGTATAACACGTCAGAGAAGTACTTCAGCATCTTATACAGAACCAACTCTACGCAAAATTGAAGAAATGTGAGTTTCATCAGACCCAATTCTCCTTTCTAGGTAACAATCATTTCAGAGGGAGTGACCATGGATGATCACAAATGATCGATCATTGGCCCCAATCCAGGATACTTAAAGATACGCAGTATTTTCTGGGATTCACCAACTTCTATTGGAGGTTTGTTAGAAATTTCAGCACCACAGCAACAACTCTCACATATTCTAAGATGGACACCCAAGAGTACAGAATCTTTACATAGAGTTTGTGGTGGAGGGGAATGCGTCGAATACAGCCATTGGCATTGTACTATCATGGGGAGCCTGCCAAATTATTCTCTTGTGCCTTCCACTCCCGCAAACTCAATCCCGCTGAACGTAATTATGATGTGGGTGACCGGGAGCTCCTAGCCATGAAGGCCGCCTTTGAAGAGTGGCCGATTTAGTTGGAGGGGGCACAATTACCGTTTACTGTACTCACTGATCACAGAACCTGGAATATATTTAATCAACAAAGAGGTTAAATCCCAGACAGGCCAGATGGTCTCTTTTCTTCAACAGATTTGACATTAAAGTCACATACATTCCAGGTTCCAAGAATGGCAAGGCCGATGTACTTTCCAGGCAGTCTGACCAGACAATAAAGTCTCCCAGTCACAATTCCATTCTTCCACAAAGCATCGTCATCGCACCTGTACAGTAGGACATCATCATGGAGATAACAGAGGCACACAATCATGGACCACCGCCACCAAATACGTACCACAACAGCTCCAAACTCGTGTACTACACGGGGTTCACAACACTCCCAGTGTGGGACATCCAGGCATCACTGCGACCCTTCAACTTACAACAAATAGATTCTGCTGGTCCTCTCTTCAGGCTGATGTGGTGAGTTTCGTACAGCAAGGCCCTACCTGCAATTAACTTTACCACCATCCTCACTGCCGTGAACCAATTCTCCAAGGCTTTACAAAAATTACCTACAGTCTGAGAAACAGCGGAGGTATTGATGAATTAAGTCTTACAATTCTACGGGCTACCCGAGGACATTATATCCGATCAAGGATGACAAAGTATGGCATGCTTTCTGCACTCAGCTCAACATTAATGTCAGTCTGATTCAGGTTGTATTTGGTCATGTAATACTGCTGAAACTGTGTCAGAACTGGGATTATGGAAAAGAAAATACAGGAAGACAGCTTGAAGCTGCTAATGTTCATCGGTAAATCTGTGAAAAATTTGACATTATGATTCTGTGTGAGCTATGTGCATTTAAAATAGCACAACAGATGTGTAAACTGAAAACTATTTGCACTTATTCCTTGTGTTGGATATATTTAGGTATTTGCACTAATTCCTTGTGTTGGATATATTTTGTTATTTTGTACAGTGGCTTAAAAGATGAGGTTTTGAAAAAAAATGTTTTTTGAGATAATGTAATGTTAAAACTGAATTCATAAAATCGGTATTGAAAGGTAGCATTCTGGAACCTGTATCAAACTCAAGGTATCAGTATCAAATTTTTTTGTATGTTCTGTATGTTTAACTTAGTGTATTACATTAACACTGTAAAGTGGTTAACAAACTGTAAATTCACCATCAACTACAGACAAATGTAAGTGTATAAACAAACATTCATTTGTTTTGGGCATCTTCGGTATAATCATAGTTTTTTGATTTGATCATTTCTATTTTGTTTTATGAAAAGGAATCGTTCACCCCAAACTATAAATTGCCATATTTGACTTCCCTGCATGTCATTCCTAATGTGTATAAGATGCTTTATTCTGCGAAGCACATAATGTTGGCAACCAAATTTTTGGTACTATTGCTTTCCATTGTGTGGACAAAGACATTTCTCAAAATATCTCATTTTATTTTCCACAGAAGAAAGTCATAATGTAAAAGTAAAATTACATTTAAGTAGAGTGAGATTTATGTTCAGTAATATAATAACACTCACCATAGTTTCTTTAGTTTACAGTGTGGATCCTCCAATAGAGCAGAAAGCAACTTCACTCCTGAGTCTCCTGGATTATTACGACTAAGATCCAGTTCTGTTATGTGTGAGGAGTTTGAACTCAGAGCTGAAATCAGAGCAGCACAGCCTTCCTCTCCAATACTGCAGTTACACAGCCTGCAGAGAGTGAAGAAAAATAATATTAAAATAATAAGAGTAATAATAATTATAGTATGACTATGGCATATTACTTTGGTGTTTAAGATTGTGGGGAGGTTGAGAGAGCCAGTATATTTTTATCACTCTGCCTTTTTCCTACACCGAATTAGGGAAAGCAACATTGACGTATGTTGTTCCCTTTTACATAATCTTTTCAAACAGATTAAAATATTTTTGTGTGGCATATGTGGCAGAGTACGGATAAATCTGTCTTTTATGAGTAGGAGAAAGATTTATCAATTAGTATGTTAGTAATTCGTTTATTTGTATGTTTTATTTTAGATTATGTCTATGCATTTAGTTTTTTTAATGGTATACAAGTGCATTTACAAAAATACAATAAAATTGATATGTAATTATAACGATATTATTTGATAATTCATATTTTGTGTCTTGTGTGGTAGTTTACAATGGGGCTAAAGTTGGACTCATGTAAAAGGCACATTTAATCTTCTATAGGAGTAATTGTAAATTTACAGCTTAAAAAATAATTCAATAATTTATTTTACATATATTTAGGAGTAAAATAATTTTCCAAAATTAGTTTTCTGCATCTGATGTTTATGACCTTTGTTACAGGGATCCGTCACTTATAACTGACATTGTTCTATTGTTCAAATTATTATTGGAAAATTGTCTGAAACTTCACACACACTTGACACATTGTTTCATCTTGGAATTTCAAATCTTAGCGAGTCAACATGAATTTTTTTTTTTGCATGAACTATCCCTTTAACTTCAGTATTTTCACACTGTTTTGTGTTCAATAATATTATTCCACTCACCATAGTTTCTCCAGTTTACAGTGTGGATCCTCCAGTAGGGCAGATAGCAGCTTCACTACTGAGTCTCCTGGTTTATTATCACTCAGATCCAGTTCTCTCATATATGAGGGGTTTGATCTAAGAGCTGAAATCAGAGCAGCACAGCCTTCCTCTCCAATACTGCAGTCCAACAGCCTGCAGAGAGTGAAGATCATGATCATTGAGATTTTGTTTTAGGGTGAGAGGGTATTTGTGTGAGCACTGTTTTTCCAAAATACACCAGAATCAATGCTACAGAGATTTTAACTTGCAAGCACAATCACAAGCTAAAAACTTTGAAATGCACTATACTCACATAAATCCCTAATACTGAAGTTTGTTATTAAACCTTTTGTAGTACTATATAACATTTTTTTTTTTTTTTCGAAAATTAGTCATAAAGTTGTTGATTCAAACAAAAAATATTCTGATTATGAAAAATATTTTTTTCAGTATAGTTAACATAAGTCCACATTGTACTATTATCTACTCAAACATGAATAAATAATTTACAACAATTTCTGCATCCCCTATTTTAAAGCGTACACTACTCATCTGTTGTAAATGTTTTACAAACCTGCCGGTTACAGGTTGTGTGTGCGTATACTCTTATTGTTGAAAAATCTACCAATAATAGTTAAAACATTTACAACTGATGAGCATGTTAACTGTAGATTAGGGGATGCAGAAAGTGCTGTAAATTATTTATTTCACATTTACACAACAGATTTTGAATACTTTGTAGTGTGCTGCAAACAACTGACTGGTGAGGGGTAAACAGATGTATAACAGATGTGGCACGATTTCAAACCGTTCTCAACCAGGTTAGACAACTGTGCTCGTATAGTGCATGTATGTGATATCGCCAATTTAGGATCTGCACTTGTCTGTTGCCTGGCTGGTATTTTAAGCAATGTAAACAATGCAATGTAGTAATAAAATCAAAAGAAATTTCTGATCATTCTTCATAACGTGGTGATTATGTACACCTCATATCATATATAACCATTTGTGTTACCACGCCAATAACTGACGCATTTGAATTACATCTGTTATCAACCCCGCAGTAAAAAACAAAACCATAACTGCTTGATGGTGGAAAAGTAGCTAATAATTTTATACACAGTGCACTTGTTTTCATTCACTTAGAGTTGTGTTAACAATGCATGCAAGGAATTTTGAAAAATACGTAATAGGTGCACTTAAATAAAAAAGATTATTCCCAGATTTGTCTAAAAGTATGCTTTAGTTTAAAAGAGTTTAAAAGGTCTGAGCTGACAGTGAGAGGGCAACAAACAAAAACATTTTACTTTTTACTCCAAACTTTATAGTTGCTATGATGTAGCGAGACTCACTGTAGTTTGTCCAGTTTACAATGAGGATCCTCCAGTACAGCAGCGAGCATCTTTACTCCTAAGTCTCCTAGATAATTACAGCTCAGATTTAGTTCTGTCAGGTGTGAGGGGTTCGATCTCAGAGCTGAAGTCAGAGCAGACCAACCTTGCTGTGTAATAAAACAACTGGAAAGACTGCAGAGAATATGGAGAAAATTGAAAACAGGTTATTAGTACTTGACTCATGTGTCCAATGTAATTGTTAAAAAAACACGGCTGTAATACATTTAATAAATATCAATTATTAAACCAGACATATATAGTCATTTGTAATTTGAAATTATCCGACTTAAACAGGAACAAGTATTCTGAAATACAAAAGAATTTTTGCTTATAGCGGAGCGGTACAGAACGGGTGCATTGTGATCATTTGTTTTCCTCATTTAACACTGGAAGCAAAAAATTGAGAACGCAGCAGTGGCAGATCTAGGATTTCTAAATAAAAATTATTTAAATTATCTAAATAAAAAGTATTTTATGGTGCCATAAAACTGTATTAACAAATTATTAAAGCTACAGGAGTTACTAAGTGATTCTCAAGTTTTTCCATGGTTTTGTTATACTGACAAACATCCAATATTTTTTTGTTTATTTAAGACATAGCCGAGTGTGTTCACTTGTATATGAACTGATATATTTATATTTTTATTAATATTTTATTAATTTTACTATATGTTTTATTAATATTTTCACTGATCAAAGACTAACTTGTGCTGTTCAAACATTTTGTTAGCCAAAATGAGCCCATACTCATGGAAAATTGATCTCTCTATTTATTCATTAATTTCTTTTTTGAGGGAAAAAAAAGAAAAACAGCAGCTTTTAAGTGATTGCTAATAATCCCAATCCAATATTTGTGTCACGGTTGTGGTTTAGCGGGAGGAGCACTCGAGAAGTAAAAAACTTAAACAGGTTTAATCCTTTTAAACGGGCAAAATCAACATATATAAACAGGCAGGAAGGCAGGCAGAACAAAAACCACGTATAGACCTCGACGATTGGACAAATGTGAACTCAAAACACAGGACTTAAATACACAAGGCAAATTGACTAAATGAACAGGAAACAGGTGATACAATTAACACGAAGGGAAGGTAGGGCACAGAGAGCACATGGCACAAGACAAAAAACAACAACAAAAGAGTCCAAAAGACGTGACAATTTGTAATACCAGAGTCACAACCCTGTTCTTAAATATATAATTGTGATTATTTTGACAGATATCGCAAACATTTTTGACTTTGTCAACATTGTCAATAATGTGCATCATAGTATTTGTATTGTTACGCTGCTGAAAAAACCCCAATAGAAATCACAGAAATTATTTCAGTTTCTATTAAACCATTACAAAATTAAAAATTACTGTTGTTCTATTGGTTGCCATCTGCCCTACTACATCCAACGAACAGAGTCCATCATATACCAGACACCATTATAGTTTACATTAAAGCCAAAACAATTCCCCTTATAACTCTTAAATCCATTATATTTTCTATTGTGCTTTGGGAATCTTTTGTTTAGAATCATTTGTTGTTTTTGTTTTCTTTTCTTTTCTTTCTCAGCAGGGACGATAATAATGGTATAACTACTTTTACAGAATTTACTTAATGAATTTCACAGGAATGCATGAAGCTTCCATATTAACAGACACGTTCACAAAGAGCTCAAGTAAAAAACAGAAATCCGGGTAAGTGTGGCAAGTGTGAATGGCTTCTCTGTTACGTGGGTTACACTGGGGCAGAGAAGCGAGTATGTGAAACATTCAGAGACTGTGAACATGCATTATTAAATTTTTTCATATTAATCTGTTGGGGAGATAAAAATGTGTAAGATGACGTTCATGTATTTTTTATTCTCCAGTATTGAAAGCAGAACAAATAAGGGAGCTCTTGATATGTGTTGTTGATTATCTTTTTTTTGTCTGTCATTTTGAAGTTAAAGTTACAAACGTTTTTCTTTTGTTTTAATTTGATATCTATCTGACTCTGTTGATGCCATGATCCCACTCTCTCTCTCAATTTTTTGGTTTGCTTGTTTTGGTAGGTGTTAGTTGGATAGAGCAGTGCTGATTTGGGAGAACGGATGAAGATGTGCTCACTCTTTAAGTTAGTAAGACTGCCACTCAAGGCTTGCAGTCATGCATACGCTCTGGAACAGAGTAATATCACATCCAAATCGTAGGCTCTCTAATCATGATTTCATGTTTTTTTGATTAATCGTCCTGCCTTATCCTGAAGCATGAATCTCTCTTATCAAACACTTGATTCAACACTTCAGGTTATTAGTAGAGTGTGATGCTGAGTGTGTCAAATAAGAAAGACCTTCAAATATGCAGAAACAGTGTAGACAAACAGGCCTATACTATGCAATATTAAGTCAGTAAAACAAAGACACTGTAAAATACTCACTCAGCCTTTCTAGATGCTTTGATCACTGGCAGCAGCCTCAGAAGACATTCTTCTGACTGATAATATTTATTCAGTTTAAACTCATCCAGCTCTTCTTCTGAGTTCAACAGCACAAACACCAGAGCTGACCACTGAGCCGCAGATAGTTTGACTCCAGAAAGACAAAGGTCACCTGTTCTGCTCAGGTATGTTTGGACTTCCTGCTCTAGTGAACAATCATTCAGTTCATTCAGACAGTGGAACAGATTGATGGATTTCTCTGGAGAGGGATTCTCCCTGATCTTCTGTTTAATGTATTCAGCTGTTTCCTGACTGATATCAGAGCTGCTTACTCTCTTTTTCAGGAGACCTTGTAAGAGAGACTGATTAGACTCTAGTGACAGACCTAGAAGGAACCGGAGGAAAAGGTCCCAGTGTCCGTTCTCACTCTGTAAGGCCTTGTCCACTTCTATCTTCAGTAAACTTGTAAACTCATTCCACAGTCCTGTGTTTTGTTCAGAAAAGGACAGCAGCTTGAATAAAGCAGCAAGAAACTCCTGAATACTCAGATGAACAAAGCTGTACACCTTTCCCAACTGCAGTCCAAACTCCTCTCTGAAGATCTGGGTACAAACTCCTGAGTACACTGACACTTCTCTGACATCAATGTCACTCTCTTTCAGGTCCTCCTCATAGAAAATCAGGTTTCCTTTTTCCAGCTGTTCAGAAGCCAGTTTTCCTAGAGACAGAATCGTCTGTCTAGCCTTATCAGAATCAATTTCATATTTCCCATCATATTTCTGAGTCTTCAGTTTGGTCTGGAAGATCAGGAAGTGTGTAAACATTTGTGTGAGAGTTTTGGGAATCTCTGCACTCTCTGCTTTACCCATCATCCTCTCGAGTACAGTGGCTGAAATCCAGCAGAAGACTGGGATGTGACACATGATGAACAGACTTCTTGATGATCGGATGTGCGTGACGACTCTATCAGCTAGACTCCGATCATTTATTCTCTTCCTGAAATATTCTTCCTTCTGAGGGTCATTGAATCCTCGCACCTCTGTGACCTGGTCGACACACTCAGGAGGGATCTGATTGACTGCTGCTGGTCGAGAGGTGATCCAGAGGAGAGCAGAAGGAAGTAGATTGCCCTTGATGAGGTTGGTCAGCAACACATCCACTGAAGCTGGTTCTGTTACATCAGACAAGTTTTGATTGTTTTGGAAATCTAGACTAAGTCGACACTCATCCAAACCATCAAATATGAACATGAATTTGTAGTAATCATAATCTGCTGACTTAAATTCTTTGGTTTCTGGGTGAAGGTGATTTAGAAGTTGCTTGAGGCTGAAATTTTTCTGCATCAAGTTCAGCTCCCTGAAAGGAAGTGGAAAGATAAAATGAACATCCTGGTTGGCTTTTCCTTCAGCCCAGTCAAGAATGAACTTCTGCACAGAGACTGTTTTTCCAATTCCAGCGACTCCTTTTGTCAGCACAGTTCTGATGGGTTTGTCTTGTCCAGGTGAGGGTATAAATATGTCATTACAGTTGATTGGTGTGTCCTGTGTCTCTGGTCTCCTGGACACTGTCTCAATCTGTCTCACCTCGTGTTCATTATTGACCTCTCCACTGCCTCCCTCTGTGATGTACAGCTCTGTGTAGATCTCATTCAGACGTGTTGAGTCTCCATGATTGGAAATTCCTTCATTGAGTCTTTGATATTTATCCTGTAGTCTGGATCTGAGTTTTTCTTGATACACAGGCATCAATTCTGAGGAAGTAATTTATTATGTGATTTTTGTGCCGTGACAATCAGAAACATAGTGACAGAAGACAGAAGGTTTATAATAAAAATACAGGCTATAATCTGATGATCAGATCTCTTACTGTTCTGTAGTGTGTTAGCAAGGTCTGTTTGGTTCATCTTTCTTAGGCTGAGCAGTGTTATCTTCAGAACATCCTCTCTGACTTTGTTACTATCCTCATCATCATACTGGTCTCTTTCAGAGCAATCTGGGTAATCTGGACTCAGTATTTTCTTAAAGCTTTTTAACTCACTCTTTATCTCAAACATGATTTCCTGCTCAAGCTCCTGAAATCACAGCAAATATTCAAACAATAAACCTCCATTCAGTCACAGACCACAGGTATTTTGGTTCAATGTGAAAAATTGCAGGTTTTACTATTCACACACACATATACTATATTCTATATACATTTTATGAAGTTGTATAATACAGAACAGACAAAACTAACCATGAAAATGTAGTCTAAGTTCTTTGTTGTATGTGATTCCGGTCCTTTGGGTTTTTCACTGTAATTAAATATAGTATTGATTTTGTAAATACTTATTAAATGCATTTAGTATATATCAGTCAATTAATCAATAACATTTTTTCATACTGTAAACTAAAAAGCACCTCAGATCAACAGATGTGTCTCCAAAACTGAATTTAATTGGACATGGCATTGACTGGTCACTCTTCATGGACACACAGCTGGGTTCAGGTGTTTCATTCTGCCACAGACTAAAATATCACATCAATAAAAACTTACTGAAAATATCACACTGCTCTGACAGAAACACTTACTGTGTCAAACTCTTTAATCTGTCACTTGATGAGTTTGTGTTCAGGTAAATCTGATTCAACTCCCTTAATCTGACTATGAATGAAAATGCTATTGTAATATGAATTTGTTTCGGAACATTAAAAAGGTGAAACATTCCAGGTTTTCTCACCTCTCGACTGTCTTATTCTTTGTTTCATGTTCTTCGGATTCAGTCTGGAGATTCAGTCTGGAGGTCATGGATTCATCTAAAAGCAGATACAGATATTGATTGAAAAATGTAGTTATGAATCATCTTAGCAATTAATTTTCTCAAATACACCTCTGTCTCATCAGTCAGTCCACCCTTACGCAAATAAAATACATTGCCTAATAAATTAATTATCTACATACTAAATGACATAACAGTATACTGGAAATTATGCAGATTAATATATTCTATATACATTTTATGATGTTGTATAATACAGAACGAATTTCCACTATCATATAGCAAAAAATGTGACAATACATTTACACTGTACAAACCACCTTTACAAACACATTCGTTCTTCTCTAAATTCACCAGACACTTCATAATAAACACTCAATGTTACAAGAATTTAATAAGGACACAATCCACACACAGCTGAGCCTACAAAAGACAAGCCACCACTACATGTCTCTACCCCCAGTCATGTGTCCGCATTCTATTATTTTTGCTTTTATAAATGCTATGTGTGTGTTTTCGTCGTTTCTTTTTGGTTTGACTATTCTACCCTGCTCACAGAAATATAATAAAAATGTTATATTAAACTTGATTTAACACAGAAGCAGACATTATTTAGCTTTTTCTGTGATTCAATGGCTCATTATTCCTTCCATATATTATTATTATTATTATTATAATCATCATTACAGAGCAATTATAGTCACTCATTTAAACCATTTGTATTGCAATTAGTCACATTACACTACATTACAATCGTTTGGTGAGGCCACGGGAAAGCACTATTGGATGGCCTCAAGAAGGCACTGTCTGGCATCTCAGGAGGGGGAAACAGTGCCCTGTTTACTCAGTATACAGTGGGGGTAGGAATCTGCTTACTTCAACTGGGAATATTGTTGGACGGTGGAAGGAATACTTCAAGGATCTCCTCAATCCCACCCACCAGCTTTCACTGAGAAAGCAGAGGATTGGGGGTCAAAGGAGGACTTGACTATCACCCTGTCTGAAGTCGCAGAGGTCCTCAGTGGCAAGGCAATGGGGGTGGACTCTGCCTTAAGTACCCCAAGTCTCTGGATGCTTTGGGGCTATCTTGGCTGATACACCGCTCCAGCATCGCATGGAGGCTGGTGACAGTACCTGTGGACTGGAAGACTCATGTGGTGGTTCCTCTTTATAAAAAGGGGGACTGGAGGGTGTGTTCTAACTACAGGGGATCACACTCTTCTATTCCAGAGTATTAGAGAGGCGAATATGTCAAACTAATTAGTCGACCCTCAGATCCAGGAGGAATAATGCAGTTTTTGTCCTTGTCGTGGAACATTGGACCAGCTCTATAACATCTTCAGGGTACTGGAAGGTTCATGGGAGTTTGCTCAACCAGTCCACATGTTCTTTGTGGATTTAGAAAAGGCATTCAACCGTGTCCCTCACAGTGCCTTTCTTCTCTGATTTTCGCAAATTATTTTGTCCTGTTGTCTGCATCAAACCAGGATCTACAGTGGGCACTGGGTCACCGCTGGGATAAGAATCAACTCTTCCAAGTCTGAGGCCAAGGTTCTCAGTCAGAAAAGGGTGGCTTGTTCCTTTCAGGTTGGGAGTTCCCGTCTCAGGAGGATGAGTTTAATTATCTTGGGGACTTGTTCACAAGTGAAGGAAGGATGGAACAAGAGATTGATGAATCGGTGCAGCTTCTGCAGTAATGTGGTCAATGTACCAGTCCGTCATGTTGAAGAAGTAGCTGAACTGCAAGGCAAAGTTCTTGATTTACTGGTCGATTTGCATTCTTACTCTCACCTATGATCATGAGTTCATGAACGTAAGGATGAGATCCAGAATACAAGCTGCCAAAATAAGTTTCCTCTGCAGGGTGGAGAGTGCTCCCTTAGAGATAGCGTAAGGAGCTCAGTTATTTGGGAGGGGTTTCGGAGTAGACCCGCTGCTCCTCCAGATCGTGATGGATGGATGGATGACATTAACCTAAACTATTCTATTTTAAAACAATATACCTTTTATAGGCTATAGCATAAAGCCTGCTGGTTAATTGAATGACAATGAAAATCTGGCAAAAAATAGCTAAAACACATTTTATTGAGAATACTTATTAGCCTACTAAATCTTTTTCTAAGTTAGTGTCAGCTGCAAAGATGAAGTTGTCAATGCTGATTCGCCCTCTATTCATAAGTAGCCTATATAACAGTGGCAAAGCTACAGATGGACCTGCAGATGTGGCCCACTCAATTTAATCTGGAGATTTTTTTTATTATTTTGTCGTACTTTTTCACATGTTGTTTGGCCCAGGCTTAGGCTTATTAGGACAGATTGTATTATGGACTTTTTTAATTACCCAGTTTACCTAGATTCTAGTTGAACTGGGGCATGAAACTAAACTGAAGAATTAACCTATCTACAGAAAGCATGACATGCCTAAATAAAATTATATTATATAATATGTTTGTGCTATTTTTCACTAGACATTCATTGTCATTCATTTAGCCAGCAGGCTTTATGGGGCTCACTGATTTAACATAGTAAAACTTAATGTTAATAAATTGTAATACTAACAGTTTAAATGAGTGACTATAATTACCCTGTAATGCTGATATAACAATAATAATTATTTGCTAATAATAATAATAATAATAATAATAAACAGAAGGAATAAGTGTGCCATTGAATTACAGAATAAGGGGGAGAAAAACAAGGTACCATCACAAAGTTCTTGTTTAACAAAATTAATATAAGCTGTCCTGTGTTAAAACATGTTTAATAAAATAATGTAAATATATTTCTATGGGCAGAGTAGAATAGCTAAAACCAAAAAGAAACATTCCTAAAAAAGTCTCAAAATTCAAATGAATCAAATAGAACTCAAAAGAGATGTGAATGAATGCATGTGTGGCACCTGATCTACAAATGCATATTTTAATCGCTACGTGCTCAAATTATGATAGATTCATAAAGCATTTTTTTTCAGTGTAGTGAAGCACATTTGGAAAATTTTCAAATCGTGTACACATTCATTAATTGCACTTGGCTTTGTTTATTGAAAGTGTGTGTGGGCATCATGAAATGCTGCAAACTGAATATTAAATATCAAAATCCAAATTAACCGAACAAGATTAACTTCAATGACATTTCAATAAATGCCACCTAACCGACAAATGCACGGATACCTTTTTGTGATGTTATTGACAACAAGATTGATTCAATACTAAAAGAGCCAAAAAAAATCAAATAAGTAGATTTCGCATTAAACAAATTAATTGGCTTTACAGTTGTACCAGATATAATTTGTCACAAACACTTATTTAAATACCAAGTTTTTTCTTTTTTTTTTCTTTTTTTTTGCTGAATTGCTATTAATGCAAATGCAACAGTGACCAGAAATGACCAGGGGCCGGTTGCATAAACTGTGTAGACCAGTCTTAAAAAGTTAGTCAAAAAGCTATTTGTATCGGAAAAGACTGATACACAGCACAAATAAAAAATAACAAACCTCCTGAACAAGAATGTGGGACATTAGTTATATTGACATCTAAAATCATGTTTCATAAACGTAATGTGCCAACATTTTGATTTACACTGACCTAATGCTGACCAATTTGGTGTTGAAATGAATATAATGCATATAAAAATTAACAAATCAGACAGACATGTACCTCTCATCCTGCAGCATTTGTAAATCAGCACGACTGTCACTAGCAGATATAGAGAAACTGTCAGAACAGAAGTGAATGTGTGGAGGACAGAGATCTGAGATCCTGAATGAGACGCTGAAGAAGAGACACACAAACACTTTATCAAGCACCATATCTGAACGAGAACATAAGAAGAAATAAATCAGCTCAGTTTGACTCTCACCTGTGACTGAGATCCAGCTCTTGGGTGACTCTCCTCTCTCTGGGTGTTTGCAGGAGTAGAAACCCTCGTGTGACTTTGAGACAGTAGAGATGATCATCTCTGTAGTTTGACTCTGGATGAGTGATTCATCTTTATAGAAATCAGCTCTGAGATCTAATGAGGTTACATTTTGATATAAACAGCGTAGAGTCAGATTATCTCCTTCAGTCACAGAATGAACAGGACTCTCCAGAATCACACCCTCTACAGAAACAGAGAAAACATCAGCAGACAAATATAATAAAAATGTATCAAGATTTTTAACAATAATAATCATAATAAATTTTATATAGAGGTACATCAAAAAACTTCAAGTACAACATAATGACATTCAAAATTACTAGACAGTCATTTAGTAACATCTATTGAACATTAAAATAATCTGTAAATGTAAAAGCTTATTTAAAATGATTTGAGTTTTAAGACACAATCCATTTATGACAAATATCAAAGTTGAGCGGTGAAGTCTAGCAGATTGTCATTCATAAATTAAGATTGTGTGGATTACGGAATTGAGATCACAATCTAGCTATTTAAATCGAAAACATAACAATAGGGCTTTGTGAAGTGAATAAAGACAGAAACACAGACTCACGGTGTACAGTGATATTAACAGGATGACTTTTCTCTCCAGATTTAGACTCACACCAGTACACTCCTGTGTCCTCTGTGATGGTGGATCTGATTGTACATGTAGATCCTGTTTGTGATCCCCACACTGATGATGATGATGATGATGATGATGATGATGAACAATCTTCCAGCCCCCATCGGTCTGTGTATCTTCTCACAGTCCATCCAGTAGAGTTACTCTGGTCCTCACAGCTCAGAGAGAGAGAGACAGATGTGAAGTGTTGAGTTCTGCTGGGACTGATGATCAGAGAGACTGGAGGAGAAACACCTGAGAAGACAATTACACTACAATTTAGAAATCAAGTCAACACAGTTTTTCTGTGTTAAGTTAATTAAACTTAATTAAAAAAATTACACCTATTATATTTGTCCTTATGCCATCACCAAGCAAACCAAACACAAAAACCCCCATAAAGGTGCAAGCATTGGAGCAAAAGCAATGGGAGAAATCAGACTCAACTCGAGAGTCGGCTCTTCTTTGACTGTGCAGTGTGAACCTAGTAGTGTTTGTAGTTAACCGAGTTTTTTGTAAATTAGTGATTGAGTAAGTGTTTATTATGGTCTGTCATATCAAAAAGTGATGATGTGCACACTGAAGGAGTGTCCTGTGTTTTTGGAAGTACCTCCTAGGATCAATATATGGTCAATGACATAAAAATTAAAAATTCAATTTATTGAAAACACCATTTATTAAAGTACACTTATGTAAGCAATACCTTTGTGCCTCAGTAGCTATATTTTCATTTTCCATGATAGTTTTACATTGCAGATTTTGTTGGTTGGTTTGATTTACTTAGGACTTCTCCACTCACACCATTAAAGGTTTCCATATATTATGACAGGATAAAATTTCATAACACAAACTATAAAAAGATCAAGTAAAATTGTCTCACTCATTCTGTGCTTTAGTCTGAACTCACCAGTGATCCATATTAACTGCGTTTCATTTCTCAAGGACTTTATGGACTATGGACTATCCTTTATTGTCTGTAGCTTCAGCACTCACTGTGGGTGTTTCGAAGGACTGAGGGTGTCACATTTTCCGCATTCATAACTGATATGATTGACGCACCAGCTTACACCCACAAGATAACGAGGACAGCAAAGCCTGATCACAAAATAGCGAATACCACAGCGCCCTGTTATGTCACAGCTGCCAATCATGAACCAAATCATGCCCCAGTTGATCTTCACAAGTCAATTTAAGTTGTAACAGATCGTCATGAATCAAGTCTAGTTACAACAGATGTGTCTCGTCACGTCTCCGCTGATCTTCCAGAGTCTCTTTACATTATGCCAGTTAAGTCAGTTTATCTTGCTATGTCTGCCAAGTCAAAGATTGATCACGTCATGATCACGTCATGTCAAACTACAGTTTGCTAAAGCCTGCAACTCCAGGGCTTGCAAACCTCACATTTGCTACATTGAGGGCACTTCACATCATGTCTGCCAACCCAGAGCCACAGAACAAGAAGCCATCATTCAGCGTCACATCACGTATCATCTCAACATCCAGTTTCAAGTTACATCACAACTGACCTCCCTCTTTCCCAGCCCCAGCCTGCCTGGTATTGTTTATGATTCTGAATTGTCTGTGTTTGCCCTGACGCTGTTGTTTACCCTGCCTGTCTGACCACAAATAAACTCTGTAAATTGACCCACTTGCCTTTGACGCCTACATTACAGTAGTGTCCTCCAGCTCCTCTGCTGCTATCTGAGAGCAGCTCATAACAATATCTATAGTCTGTATGAAGTGAAAATGTGCAGTTACCTCAACATATGAGCAGACATTTATACATGAGTCTTATAAAAGTCCTTACTTGGTATAATCAGAGTATTCAGATATGTATAACCTTAATATTTATTATGAAACCATTCAGATGTTGCTACATGAAGCACATTATACATTACCTGATAAACTATTATGAGTGAACCAGCTGAATGCCCAGCCTGCAGACGAGTCATTAACCTCACAGATCAGAGTCACTGGATCTCCTTCAGTCAACCACGTCTGTGGAGAAACACTTAACACTGTTCTGGGAACTGAAATAAAGAAATCCCTCATTAATAACATGATAAATGTGTGTGTATGTGTGAACAGATGATCAAACTCACCTGATACTGTCAGAGTAACTTCTTCACTGATGTGTGATGTTCGTGATCCTTCTCTCTCTGATCCAGAACAGGAGTATTTACCTGCGTCAGACTCAGTAACAGAACTGAATGTGTGTTCCTGTTTATCACTGAAAACAGTGCCTGAACCATCTTTATACCAGCTGTACCGCCATCTAGTGACTCCTTCAGCATATATATCACATCTGAGAGTGACTCTCTCTCTTCTGAATACATGTTGATCAGGTTTGATGGTCACTTTGGCTTTTGGCCTTTCTGTACAGTGACAACAATAACAATGAAAACAATGTGCTGCTTTTACTGCATAAACAGTTACTGATGTTTCTTGTCACATGAACAATTAAATATGAGAAGAAATAATAAGAATGTTAATTTAATAAAGCAACAATAAAACACATCATAAACAATGAAGAAAAAACAATACACCTCCTCCCAGCATCTACATATTACAAACAGAAAATAGTTTTGGGACCAAAAAAATTAAGATTTGAGACAATATTTCAACACATTAAAAGATTAAAAGATTCTGATATAAAATGGAAGAGAGCTCCAGAGTTTGAGCAAGTGGAAATGCCTGGTCAATAGAGGTGGCACGTGACGGTTCAGTATTTACCTCTGTAAAGTGGGCACAGTTGGATACGATTTCTGTGCAACAGGGGGAAAAAAATAAAACCAATACTATGCTAAGTTTCTTTTAGTTTATTTTGTCCAGACTGTACTACAAATTACATTGTTTTCCACCTAGTTTTGAAAATACAAAATATTATATTACATTATAATGTCATATATAATGTACAGTGAAATGAGATGTCCATAGCATGATGTTTCATTACGAATACATGTATCGTTTCAAGCCTACTGGTCACCCATAGAGCGTAAACGAGTTGAGGGAACAGTTAAAAGGCCATTAAGCATGATCTCTGTCTTTTACAAAGAAAATTTTAAGACATCTAATGGACTAGGTAGCAATCCCAGGACTACCCCAAATTACACTGAGACAATTTTAGACTAGTATTTACCCATGGAGACAAACTCCTTACTGAGATGCAAGCCTTAATGCTCTCTCTGTAATACCAAGCACAGATTCCAACCAAGAGGGTAAAAGACAACGATCAACCATGTCAAAGACCTCTGAGATCAAGAACACTTATAAAATAGACTGGCAGCCAGAGTTCGCAGCACATAACAGATCATTAGTAAACTTCACTAATGCTGTTACTTATGTAATATAATTTATATAATCTAGATTGAAAAGGCTCAAAATAATTATTGCAAGATGAGTGTGTGATTTTGTCACCACAATTTGCTCTAGAATTTTGGCTAAAAAAGGAAGATTTGAAATGGAGCAGCAATTATTGAAATTGTCCAAATCAGTGCTCGTCTTTTTTGGTACAGGGGTGACCGAAGTGATTTTCAAAGATTCTCTCACAGCACCAGAGTTTAAAAAACTGAAGACGATAATGTCCACAGGCAAAACATGCTTTAAACAAACATGTTGGTACAGGATCAACTATGGAGATGGCAGCCTTCATTTGTGAAACTTCTTTGCTCAGAGAAATTAAATATTAAAGTGTGGAAAAATTGCTTCACATAATTGCATGGTATTGAGAACAAAATCAGCCGAAACAGAAGTAGCTCTCATACCGGATACGGGTAAGTGTAAGAAAATGGATGAATGGATAAAAAAAAAAAAAAAAAAGTGCAAGATTTTGTTGCCATTATGCATATTTGCTTCATGTCAGTTGTTTTGTGATAATAATGCAATAAAACATGCTAAATAGTGTTTAATCCTTTCATTATGCATTACAATCAATCACTCTATTCTCCTATATGACACTCTTTAGTGCTTTTGATACAGTCTGTATTGTAAAAAGCGCCTAGATAAATAAAAGTGATCGATTGATTGAGTGTGGTCATAATTGGTGGTCATGCTGTCATAAAAAGAAATTATGAGCACATGCAAAAACAAGAGGACGAATGTAATATTAATAACATATCTTGGGTGTGTATATGAAGAGATAATCAAACTCAACTAACACTGTCAGTGTAACTTCATCTGACACTGAAGAAGAGACACACAAACACTTTATTAGGCACCATATCTGAACGGGAACATAAGAAGAAATAAATCAGCTCAGTTTGACTCTCACCTGTGACTGAGATCCAGCTCTTGGGTGACTCTCCTCTCTCTGGGTGTTTGCAGGAGTAGAAACCCTCGTGTGACTTTGAGACAGTAGAGATGATCATCTCTGTAGTTTGACTCTGGATGAGTGAATCATCTTTATAGAAATCAGCTCTGAGGTTTGGTGAGGTTGGATTTTGATATAAACAGCGTAGAATCAGATTATCTCCTTCATTCACAGGATAAACAGGACTCTCCAGAATCACACCAGCTACAGAAACAGAACAAACATTAACTGACAAATAGGAAGAATATAGTAACAATATAGTATCTAATTTAAACTGCTTGTTAAAATAAACTTGCTTGCTTTAGAAAGTAGTGGTTGTTGTTTCAATTCTGGGGCAGAGGATTGAGGTGATTCCTACACGTTTTTTTTTATTTTTTATTTTTTTACATAAGTTAATTTGTTACTCCCACTCCTTCCCCTAGACTTGGGAGTAAGGGATCGTAACAAGTGGGGGCTCGTCCGGGATCAGAGTTGCAGCGCACATAAGAGTCAAAATATATTGGTGCCCCGATTTGGCTTTGGGCAGTGGTCCCACACAGTCAAGAATCAAATGTTCAAATGGGTCACCAACAGCTGGAATAGGGCACAGGAGAAATTTTCTGGTTCGGCTTCCCTGCCAACTGACATGTGTGGCATGACTTACAGAACCAGGAAACTGCTGACTTAAGGCCAGGCCAGAAAAAGTACCTCATAACGCGTTGGTAGGTTTTTGTTATACCTACATGACCAGACAATGCATTTTCATGGGCCCTTCCTGCCAGCCTAAATCTTCTTGCTGGGGTTTCCATCTACACATTAACAAACCACTATTCCAAAAGTAAACCACCCCTGAGCTAGATTCTTCAGTAGGGTTGTCTGCAGCCAATATACACTTGGTTAGGGAAGGGTCTGACTTCTTAGCTGCTGCTAAGTATTCTCTACTTGCCTTCAGTGGGGTTTCAGAGCTTAGCTTGCCAAGGTTTATAGCAGGGTCAGGAGTAACAGACAGGACACACTCCACAGAGTCAGGACTATTAGTCAAAAAGGAGTCTGAGAGATCCACTACTTCCTCAAATTTTTGACTGGGCACAGGTGACTGCACAAGCGGGAAATGTAGAGGGATAATTCTCTGCCAAATCACATTTACATATAGTGCTAGGTTTATAAGATACAATTGGCCTAGGAAAGACTGTGCCACCTGCTAGGTTATTCCCCAAAATCAGATCAACCCCCTCAACAGGTAACTCTGGGCGCACAGCTAGGCTGACTGGCCCGTCCACAATGTCAGATTTTAGATACACAGTGTGAAGCGGTACATTCGCACAATGCATATCAATACCGCAAATTAAAACAGTTACCGGTAAATGAGTCAGCCGAAAAAGGCAAAGCAGTCGCAGATATAAAAAACTGGGCTGCGCCCGTGTCACGCAAGATCTTTACGGATTTAAAATTCGAATCAGAAGATAGAGAAACTGCGCCTTCAAACAAAAAAGGTTGATAACTCTTCCCACTCAGAGAGCTCATTTTACACATGGTCTGTACCAGTGCTATATTTTTGGGCCTAGAAGCTAATCTTTTCTGTTTCCAAGCCTTACAGTTTCCAATCAGATGGTTTGGATCAAGACAACTCGTTTTTCGCTACTGTTTACAGACTTACGACCAAATTTAGAAGGCGTCACACTTTTAGATGGGTGCACGGCAGGTGGGGTAACAAAGCTTTCCACATTTATCAATGGAGGTTTGGCAGAGGGGTGTGCTGAGAAGACATTTCTGTGTGTTAGCACAAACTCATCTGCCAAAACTGAAGCACTAGCCAATGATGTCACTTTTTGTTCATTTAGATGAACAACAATCTTAGTAGGAACACAATTTTTGAAGTCTTCTAGCAAGATTAGTTCCTGTAAGTCCTCCAGGGAAGTAACCTTGCTAGACAGACACCACTTTTCAAAAAGGACTCTTTTCTCTCTCACAAATTCAACATACGTTTAGTTGACTGTTTTTGAGTGAGTGCTGAATTTCTGCCTACAGGCCTCAGGGACAAGTTCATATGCTCGCAAGACTGCAGATTTAACAATGTCATAGTCTAGAGAGCTTTCTATAGGGAGAGCAGAGCAAACTTCCTGTGCCTTCCCTGTAAAACTACACTGGAGTAACAGAGCCCACATATCCTTTGGCCACCTTAACTTACCAGCGACACATTCAAATGCCACAAAATAAGATCCAAGTCTTAAGGTCAATAGTGTAAGCCTGACTCTTTTCCCCTTCCTAGAATGGAAGACTGTGTAGATTGAGTTGGCTTGGCAAAATATGTTACCAAGTTGGATCTGTTGAAAGGCTACTGGCAAGTTCCACTCACACCATGTGCCTCTGAAGTTTCTGCATTCGTTACCCCTGACAACTTTCTACAACACAGAGTCCTAGCGTTTGGAATGCGAAATGCTCCTGCCACCTTCCAGCACATGATGCATCAGATACTATCAGATGTACCAAACAGTGAAGTGTATCTAGATGATATAGTAGTGTATTCTGATAACTGGTCAGACCACCTAAAGACCATTGAAAATGTTTTTAAACATCTGGCTGCTGTTTCTTTGACACTAAACCTTGCCAAATGCGAGTTTGCAAAAGGAGTTATTCAACACTATTCAACAAGATACTCCTTAAATGAAAATTAGTCAGTTGATTAATGGTTTGATAGCCAAAGGTTTAATAGTCGAGCAGATGGTTATTTAGGAACAAGACTGCGTAGATTATTGAATTGAGATCACAATCCTGCCATTTAAATTCAAAAGACAAGCTTTGTAAAATGAATAAACAGACTCACAGTGTATAGTAATATTAACTGGTTGACTTTTCTCTCCAGAATCAGACTCACACCAGTACACTCCTGTGTAATATGTTCCAGTGGATCTGATTGTACATGTAAATCCTATTTTTAATCCCCACATTGATGAACAACCATTCCGTGTCCTCCATCCTGTGTATCTTCTCACTGTCCATCTAGAGTTACTCTGGTCCTCACAGCTCAGAGAGAGAGAGACAGATGTAAAGTGTTGAGTTCTGCTGGGACTGATGATCAGAGAGACTGGAGGAGAAACACCTGAGAAGACAATTACACTACAATTTAGAAATCAAGACGACACAGTTTTATTAATACAACACTTTACCCAACTGAAATAGTTTCCAAGCAGCTTTTCACAAAAAAATTTGTGTATATATATATATATATATATATATATATATATATATATATACACTGTATATATATATATATATATATATATATATATATATATTTTGTGACGAGCGTCCCGAACCGCCATCAGCGTCGCCCTGGAAACCAACGAGGAGCACCTGGCCACACTCGTCACAGGCTGATCGGACCCAGCTGCTCCCCATTACCAGCGTGGCATAAGAAGGCCATGCAACACGCCATGTATGAGCAATTGTCTCCATGAATGCTGAGAATAATTCCTCTTCTCTTATTCATAGAGAGCAGCGTACAACCGGTCAGCCTGCACGTCACAGCATGGATCCACTGCACCAGGAGGGACACACGAAAGAGAAATAGCACCTCAGCACCAACCCACACCGGGAGTTTCACCTGCACTTGTATTTCACCCATTTCCTGTACAATAAATCCACCCTCTGGGGCTTTGTTTTGAACCCCCTTGCTGTGTGTTTCTTCACCCTGTCACTCACCCTATATACTATATATATATATATATATATATATATATATATATATATATATATATATATATATAAAATGAATAGTCCTAACTGAATATTTCAATTTAAAACTTTATGAAAAAAATTACAACTTAATATATTTGTCATTATGCCATCAGCAAGCAAACCAAAGACAACTGTAACAACCAACAAAAACCTCCATAATTTGCAAGCATTGGACAAAAAGAGATCAGACTCAACTTGGGAGTCAGTTCTTCTTTGCCTTGTACAACTGTAAAAATGATTAATTAACTGTTTATTATGGTCTGTTCTATAAAAAGTGCTGATGTGCACATTGAAGGAGTGTCCTGTGTTGTTGGTAGTACCTCCTAGGATCAAGATATGGTCAATGACTTAAACATTAAAAATACATTTTATAAATGGAAACAGTGTGTATTAAATAGGTCAATTATTATTTTTTATTACACTTAGTTGATTAGTCCACTTTAGTAAGCAACACCTTTGTGCCACAGTACCATATTTCAGTTTTTATGACAATTTTACAGTCTGTTATTTTTGGTTAGTTTGGTTTATTTAGACGCTGCTAGTAGATACAGAACTATACATGGCAGCAGAAGAATCTTTCCATTCACACCATTAAAAAGTAGCTGTGTTATAATAGGATAACATTTCAAGACACATCAAGCTCTAAAAACATCAAGGAAACTGTTCAGAGGCTCACTCATTCTGTATCACAGATTGAACTCACCAGTGACCCATATTAACTGTGTGTTGCTGTAGTTTGTGTAAGAGACTGTATCTCCTCTCTTTGCTCTGCATGCATACATTCCTGTGTGATTTAAAGCAGCAGAACTGATAGTGTAGAGTCCTCTGCTGCTGTCTGAGAGCCACCTAAAATAATATGTATCGCCTGTATAAAGTGAAAAAGTGCAGTTACTTCAATAAATGATAATATTTTTTTACATAAATCTTATATATTACACTTCTTGGTATAATGAAATTCAGTTTGTTTAAACATTTTTAATCTGTATAAAATTTATTTTATGAAACCAGTTTATTCAGATGTTATACATGAAGCACATTATATCTTACCTGATAAGAAGAGGGTTAGAGTATACCAGCTGAATGTCCAGCCTGCAGACGAGTCATTAACCTCACAGATCAGAGTCACTGGATCTCCTTCAGTCAACCACGTCTGTGGAGAAACACTTAACACTGCCAGGGCTTTATCTGAAACAGAGAAATCTCTCATTAATAACATGGTAAACTCTCTCTCCTCTGAATACATGTTGATCAGATTTGGCTTTTGGTCTTTCTGTACAATGATAGCAATTGTCAATGAAAAAAATGTGCTGTTATTACTGCATGAACACATGCTAAATCATATGGGACTGAAGTGCTGTTTTCTGCACCTGTTAAAAGATCTGCCAATATCTAATTATTGGGAATGTGGAAACACGAGCTGTGAAAGTCTTTCAATAAGTTTTCTAACAGAAGATGTGGTCTCTGCTCGTTTCAATTGTGATTTCACAGTAAATGTACAAAATATATCTGTTTTTGAGAGACTGCTGTTTCTTATCACACCTTGTCACAAAAATAATTCAACTTGTTAAAAGGGATTTATAATCATCATAAAATTTTAATTAACCTCTCAGCTTTCAGTTGGTTTGTAACAGTTACTGTAGATGTGATGAACATGTGATGTTACTCATGCGAGAGGAAAATATATGAATTAAATTGACTCACCTTCAGTATCTTGAGAGTAGTTGTTTGAAATCACCACTAAAACAAAAAGATAGTTATTTGAACAATGAACTGATGATTATTAATATTAACAAATATCATGATTTTGTGTGCTAAAAGTAGCTCATGGTTAGCATGTCTGTGATAAATTAAGAAGTCCTAAAATGTTACATCCTAAATCTTTGAAACATTAGAAGTAGTGAAGAGGACTCCTGAGTGACTTGAACTACCCAAAAAATGGCTGTTGCTGGCAATCTGCCCCCAAATGCATACATTATAGAAACATTTGACAATAATGAGTTTTTAAAAATAACTTTTATGGCTGCAAGGTTATCCTAACTACAAATTAAATGAATACGGCAACACAAATTAACTGAAACACAAATTAACGAATATGGCAACATAACATTTCAACATAACAATATTTGCAATACTGGTACAATACTGATATTTTTCACAGATTTGGTCATAGCAGAAAACAGCGGCTGAAATTTATTTTGTTTTACAACCTCTTCTAAACTGTCCCTTTTTGGAATATTTATAAGAACTGTGTAAGGAGGTGAATCAAAACCCATAATGCAATAAGACTAATCTGAGAAGGGATATCGAAAGGAACAAATGTACTTCAAAAAGAGAGTAAACAACACACTCCCTCTCTGTTGTGTTTATGACACGCTCCTCACCTCTGCTCTTCCTGCTTCCCCTCCTTCTGCCCAAAAAGAGTTGGTTTAAAGTTCATTAAGAACAAGGCATTATATATCATGTGTCTTATGAACCTATTGTTCTTCACTTTCATGTTTGGTCTCATTTGAAAGGTCTCAGTGCGATTGATAAATTGGTCACAGTATTTTTTTCACAGTAATCACTTATATTATGGAGAAGATTAAGAACTTGATAGAACTGTGTTCTGTTGAGATGGAGGTGTGTCCTCCTTTTGGGTCTCTGAAAGTGTTCCAGCCAGGTGTGACACTGGAGCACGGGAACCTAAACACCAAAAGGTTTATACAACTACATTTGGTATCTCTTTGTCTGGTCTGAGTACATAAGGAAAGTGACAAAACACAACAAGGTGCGATTCTGTAAAAAGATCGGCCCGTAGTGTGGTGTGTGTCCTGATACACTACACTAGGTACTTTTTAAAGACCAGGTATACTGACCTGAGTTTGTTTTATTTTGTTTTGTGTTATTTTTGTACTGCTGATCAGTTGTGCAAATGTTTAGCAATTATACCAATTTGGAAACTGTTCTTGCCTGGCCAAATAAACATTAATCTTGGTTAACTTATAATATTGTCTGAAATAACTTTTCTAGTAGGTTAGTGACTTCTGAGGTTTTCTGCATTGTTGGCATGCTAGGGTGAGTCAGATCAACGATCGATGGATGGAGCCGGGGGCACGTTTTTGAGATCTTGACTTCTGGCCACCAAACTGGCTTAGCATGCTATTACTTAGAGAGCGCATAAAAAATTACTCTTTTTGAGTCTATCGAGGAAATGGCTGCATTAAGGTAAGCGATCTACGGGGTAGCCTCTGACTAAGACCTGGACTAGCCCAGATGTGTCGTGAGTCTGTTCTGGCCAAACAAGGTCTCTAAGCGACCCAGACTCCTAACGAACGATAAGTCGAAACTAGGAAATATTAAAGTTAATTAATGATCCAAATTTAATCACAACTAGAGGGATCAGTAGTTACATTTAAGTAAATATAACTAAAATCACGAAAGATTGGAGTCTGATAAAATTATGTATAAGGTTAGTACTATAATTGGAAAACTAAAAGATTAATAAATATTAGTGAATTTAACGAGACGCAAAGAAAAAACCGAACACGCATTAACCTTCGACCAGGGCCTCTGGATTCCGTTCTGCAGGAAAAGGGGGACCCTTACAACTGCACACACCAATCTTTTAATAAATGCAAATACTATAAATAAAGTTAAACAGACACCGTCAGAATTAAAGTTACAAAATAAAGTTATAAAAACATACATAGTCCATAAGGCAAAAATCTCTTTGAGATTTGACGGTCACACGCCTCATGAGCAGATCTTATAGGTTTTCTAAATCATAAACATCTTAAAGACATCTGATGTGTGACATCTTAAAGGAGACGTCCAATAGACGTATATCAGATGAGCAAACAACCATAATACGTCTTGCAGATATAAACGCAGACGTCAAACAGACATCTTCTAGATGTGCATGTGCTAACAGGGAAGGAGCATGTTTTCTGTCTGTAAAGAGAAAGTCTTACTAACTGTGTACTAATGAATATTACAGACAATAACTTCAAAAACAAACCAACAGAACTGATTCAACAACGTTACACATCACAAAACTGAACAAACACTGATCTACAACACTCTTTCTCTTTCACAAACAACTTCCTCTCTCAAACTCATATAAAACATTTTTAATCTGTACAAAATGTATTTTATGAAACCAGTTTATTCAGGTGTTATACATGAAGCACATTATATCTTACTTGATGGGAGAGTTGTAGAAAACCTGCTGAATGTGCTTTCTTCAGTCAACCGCGTCTGTGGAGAAAGATTTAACACTGCTCCTGGAAATAAAGATGTGAAATCTCTCATTAATAACATGGTAAACTCTCTCTCCTCTGAATACATGTTGATCAGATTTGGCTTTTGGTCTTTCTGTACAATGATAGCAATTGTCAATGAAAAAAATGTGCTGTTATTACTGCATGAACACATGCTAAATCATATGGGACTGAAGTGCTGTTTTCTGCACCTGTTAAAAGATCTGCCAATATCTAATTATTGGGAATGTGGAAACACGAGCTGTGAAAGTCTTTCAATAAGTTTTCTAACAGAAGATGTGGTCTCTGCTCGTTTCAATTGTGATTTCACAGTAAATGTACAAAATATATCTGTTTTTGAGAGACTGCTGTTTCTTATCACACCTTGTCACATAAATAATTCAACTTGTTAAAAGGGTGCATTTATAATCATCATAAAATTTTAATTAACCTCTCAGCTTTCAGTTGGTTTGTAACAGTTACTGTAGATGTATGGGAGGAAAATATATGAATTAAATTGACTCACCTTCAGTATCTTGAGAGTAGATGTTTGAAATCACCACTAAAACAAAAAAGAGTTTTTTGAACAATGAACTGATGATTATGAATATGAACAAATATCATGATTTTGTGTGGGGACTGTTTGTGTCTAGATAACAAAACATCTTAAGGTTAAAAGTAGCTCATGGTTAGCATGTCTGTGATAAATTAAGAAGTCCTAAAATGTTACATCCTAAATCTTTGAAACATTAGAAGTAGTGAAGAGGACTCCTGAGTGACTTGAACTACCCAAAAAATGGCTGTTGCTGGCAATCTGCCCCCAAATGCATACATTATAGAAACATTTGACAATAATGAGTTTTTAAAAAAACAAAATAACTTTTATGGCTGCAAGGTTATCCTAACTACAAATTAAATGAATACGGCAACACAAATTAACTGAAACACAAATTAACGAATATGGCAACATAACATTATTTGCAATACTGGTACAATACTGATATTTTTCATAGATTTGGTCATAGCAGAAAACAATAGTCTTTTCAAACTGCGGCTGAAAATTATTTTGTTTTACAACCTCTTTTAAACTGTCCATTTTTGGAATTTTTTATAATTAATTATATTTTTATTAATTAATTTATAAGAACTGCACACACCAATCTTTTAAAAATTGCAAATACTATAAATAAATTAAGTAGAACAGACACCGTCACAAATAAAGTTACAAAATAAAGTTATAAAAACATACATAGTCCATAAGGCAAAAATCTCTTTGAGATTTGACGGTCACACGCCTCATGAGCAGATCTTATAGGTTTTCTAAATCAGAAACATCTTAAAGACATCTGATGTTTGACATCTTAAAGGAGACGTCCAATAGACGTATATCAGATGAGCAAACAACCATAATACGTCTTGCAGATATAAACGCAGACGTCAAACAGACATCTTCTAGATGTGCATGTGCTAACAGGGAAGGAGCATGTTTTCTGTCTGTAAAGAGAAAGTCTTACTAACTGTGTACTAATGAATATTACAGACAATAACTTCAAAAACAAACCAACAGAACTGATTCAACAACGTTACATCACAAAACTGAACAAACACTGATCTACAACAGAGTGCTTTTCTCTTTCACAAACAACCTCCTCTCTCAAACTCATCCTTCACTCATATATCATGAACTAGAGCTGGATCTCAAACTCTGAGAGCAGCAAGAAAAGACACAAACCTAGGTACACTAAAACACTTGATCATCTACATAATATAATAGCAGTTACACAGAAATACATTTTTAAAAAAATACTCACGGAGCATAAGAGGAAGTTGACTGAGCTCCATACTGACTGAATGAAGAAAGACACTTAAAGACACAGACTGCGTTCAGATCTTTAGAAACATCACGGCTGATTAAAGACATGCAAATGTGCCTACAGAAGATCTTTTGATAATAATTATAATCTTGTAACAGGTTTTCATTAAATGTCTACTGTGACTAAAGAGCACGTTTTCTACAGAAATATCGTCATAACCCAATAGGGCTATCGCACTGCGCTTAAACCCGGCTTCTCGTCGTTATAAACGCGCTTTAAACCCCGGGTAAAGACTCGTTTCTTACCACAGACTGTAAAAAAAATAAATGATGCACGACGCGAGCAAAGTGAAACCAAAACACTTCCGGCGTCGTTTGGAGTCTGCGCAGTAGAGATCTCGAGGTGGAGCTGCTGCTGAACGTCAGTCTCATAACAACTACATCACTTTGTCCTTGAAGTAATGTATGTTTTATAAGCGGCGAATTATGCATGTATTTCCAGCATCGTCAGCAAACTGTATGTATACATTTTGATTGTTAACCAGTTAAAGGATTTTGAACTGTTGACATTAAAGGACTTGAATATAGGACTAGCTAAATGGGAAATAGGAAATATGATTGCATATGAAGGCAGTTTTATTTACAATTCCACTCTATGGACCAGTGGCCCAGGAGAGTAGACTCCCCACTAAAAAAATATGGCACAACAACAGTGAACAAACTTCAAAAATCAGTTTGAACTGAATATCTGTATTTTCAATGTACACAAACGGTAAGTTGTTTCAAGCAAAAAGAGTCCGTAGTAGACTATATTTTATCTGATGTGATACATTTTAGTTAATTATGATATAAAATTAATATAAAAAGAGGAATTATATGAGTAAATATATGATAAATGTATTTTTACAAATTACTTAAACAGCATTTGACGGTGTTTAAGTGTGGCTGTTAAAGTTATTGAGTAATTCTCAAGTGTGTTTTTTTTATTTGCATGATTACCATTATTAGCCAAATATACAAAAAAAAAGGGATTCCTTATACTGACACACATCAAGTACGTTCTTATCTGTTTAGGTTTATTTAAGACGTAGCCGAGTGTTTTTACGAGGATTTGTCGAGGACACAGTGTAACATTTGTTTTCACAGAACTAATTGTTGCCTTGGTTATGTACGTATGTGTGGGGGGCGGAGCTATTAAAATAGGGGTATTTCTGCATATATTTCAGAGCAAGCAGTTGTCAGTGAGTTCTTAAGTCATGGTTGGCTGAACCGTGCAGCACTCTGGAACCATATTCTTTCAACTTCCTCTTTACCCAGCTCCCAAAGATGACAGATGTGGTCGGTGCATGACTTGGAGGCCACCATCACATACTCCTCATTCTCTGGCTGCTGGATCACAGTGCGTCGGCTCATAACCAGAGACTGGCAGAACCGACAGAGAACCAGCAAATAGAGCGAGTCTCTTTCTGCCTCGTTGAGAGGAAAAACACTTTCCCATCCCGCCACCACTGGACCTCCGACGTCTACTGGATTGGAGCTCCCAATCATCATGTACCTGATAGTGATGGCCAGCTCAAATATGAAATACCCGCAGCTCATGTCTCCAAAATCAAGGATCCCGGAGTTCTTGTACTTTGAGGGTCCATCGGGTTCCACCAAGAGATTGCGGTCATTTAAGTCTCCATGATTAATGCCTGAAACATGATAAACACTGCATAAGAAATGCATTGATTTCTCAATGAAAAGTTTAAAATTTAAATAGCGCCTTACACTTGCGAAACAATGGTAGTTTTGGCACGATTTGGATCTGGTACTGCTCCAGAACGGCTTTAACAGTTTTTTGTATGGGATCCCCATCCATCAAATGAATATGCTGGTTTAAGAGAGGAATGTTGGCAAGATTCCACATAAGATCTTCTCTCTGAAGGGCGCTGATGTTCGGATGCTCCATCTGTATTAGTACAAAAAGAGCAGATTATTTTTGGGTGAACCGTTATTTTAAATGATGGAATGTAATAAAAGAATTTACTTGTAGTAAAACTGTATCCAGTGTTGCAGCCATTTTCCCAACATCATACAAGATCTGAGGACTGCGGGTGATTTTGGATATAGTAATGCCGGGAAGGTAGGTAAGCAAGCGCACTAAATATTTCTGCATGCCAAAACCACAATCTGTGATGAAACAAAAAGATAAATGCATTTGTTAACAAGCATTTAATTTACAAAACCTGCCAACACTCCAAATGTGGTGTAACACGATCACGTTGCTAAAGTTTGTGGGAGACAAGTCGATTTTTTTTTTACATTAACACACGCCAACTGCACCAAAATTTTGGTGGCAATGGTTCTAATTTTATTACATTCAGTGCATTTAAAAAACGATTCATAGGATAATGACCAACAAGAAGGTAACGCCAAACGAGGCTCACGCAGTGTGTGAGAAAATCTGGAGAAGTTTGTTTATAACATACAGCCTAGTTAAGCAACATGAAACGACCAAGAGAGGAAAGTTCCCTGAAAACCACGATTGCAAATGTGACTATACACAAGAGTTCAAATGAGTAGTTATTATACATTTTAGTTCAGTATTTGAATTGAAATGTATTGAACGGAGATATTATTTGCTCCATTTAGTTCATGAAAAAAAGTTCTCAGTTTTTTTTAAAAATCTCAGTAGAACAGTCATGCATATGCAACACAGAGCAGCGGCATTTTGTTAATGAAAGATTAGTCGATGAATCAGCGGTCCGTTCATAAGGTCCGTTCGAATCAGCCGAATCGTTTGCAGGCTCAAAATATGAGTCATTGAATATGCTGCCACCTACTGGTGGTTTAGTTTTATAGTAGCATCTTTTTTTTCCAACGTTTCATATTTAGTGTGCATCCAAATCCCACTTCAGCTGCTTCTGTTTTTTTCTGAAGAATCTCATTTGGTTGGAAGCAGGAAAGCACGTTTTAGTTTGTATTAGTCAATTTAAACCAAAGCTGAGGCCAGTGGCTCATAGTACAGGTCATAGTGGCTGATGCGCAAAAAAGTTAAATCCATACAGTGATCTACGTACATTATGTTCAAGAGATGATTAATTCAGAAATAAATCTGTCATCGTTTACTCACCATTAGCAGGCATTTCTGTGCTCATGTTGTTAAGTAGACTATTGATCCTCTACTCGACAAAAACCCTCTTCCATAAAAAAGTCATGAGTAATTTTTCTGAGCTTGCATTACATCTCCCACATTTGCAAGCGTATGAATTGAATGAAATGAAAAGTCTAGCGTGACCGCCCCTTTTGAAAAAGAAACCTTTAATGGTTTTGATGACAAATAATCTCACCGATTTCCTCCAAGCTCGTGAGTTGGCCGGTCAGAGTCGGCAAAGTGGTCTGGACAGGAAAGCCTCTCTGATGCAGGAAGTTCATGGCATGAGTCTGGACCTCGATAACAGAGCTGTTTTGACTGTCTGCAGAGTTCAGAATCTTTAGCAGGAATTCTCCACCTTCACTGGCGGCAATGTAAAAGTTCTGATCAATATAACTGGGCAATGGTAGAACGACGGACACGGTCAAGCCGTAGAGGCGCTTCATAATCTCTGTAGCCTGGGAATGGCTGAGATATGGGTTCGATTCTTTTGTTGACATGGCTGAGGATGGAAAAAAACGTTCACTGGTGAATAACCTCTTAATGGAAGGAATAATTTCATCAGAAATCGCAATCCCTATAAAGAGGTTAGACAAACAATGAATCGTTATAGGATGTTACCAAACTACATTAAGATTCTTCACAAATTATCATGCAATAATTAAATACGCAACAAAGGACAGATCTGGAAAAGTCAGTCAGTGTTGTCTATTGTAAGTGAGTTTACTGTATGGCAAGCCGTTTATATAAACATTTTATCTATAAACCGCATTAGTATTTATACTACTGGTAAAATAAATACTAGTATTTTCATGCTACTAGTAATTATTTTTTAGATACTAGTATCTAGATCTTATTTATTAGATACTAGTGCTTATTCCAAAAACTATATACTTTTATGGTTAAAAGAAAATAGAAAAAAAATCTTATTTTTTAGTTACTAGTAACTTTTTATAACTGAGATATCCTGAACTTAATAGACGCTAAATTTGCATTTCTGCCAAGTATGCTCATCGTATGCTGGATATTAATTAACCAGCGACATTTGGGACTGAGATTAGACAGAAAAAGAAATGTGAAAAAGACATGTATGTACTTTTCTTTTGAGGAAACCACATAGAGAAGAAACAATCATTTGAACACGAACATATTTTTGTCAGTTTTATAAACTAATTTCACAAAAATGTTAGCCTGATTGTTGGGAGACAAATTTATTATCTATTATTTTCCTCTTTTTCTTTTAAATCAGGGCATATGTTGCATTTTACATTGATCTAAAATCAAATTATTATTATAGTTCTCATCCATTTCGTCTAAACAAGCAGAGGACAGTATGAATAAGCTTTCGTTTTCATTTTCAGTCGCTCTTCCGGATTGTTCTTTCGTCTCTTTGTAAAACAAACGACACGGTAAGGTAAGTGCATGCAAAGTGGTTCATATGAACAAAGTAAAACCCGGATAAAAATGAGTGAATAGAGCACAAACAGAAGTCTTACCGGCGCGGAGAGTCTGTTGCAGGACTGATCCGATTGAGCTCGTGCTCGTGCCGGTTCTTGAACGAATCGTTCTATTTCACTAGTTATTCACACTGAACCGGTCGAGCCAGTTCACCAAATGAACTGAATCGTTTAAAACGATTCGCATCTCCACTGCTCACCAATAAACAAATGACATAAGTTATTATAAACTTGTCTGACACTCGATAAATATCCAGGGTTATTCAGTTACACCTGTGAAAAGAGAACTCGTTCTCGAGTCTAGAATCGGTTGCATAGGTTTCGGATCATTAAACCGAACAACTTTCTGATCACTCAACCGAGAACCGTTTTGAGAACCTATGAACTAATGATACTTCCCATGCTGTTCAAGTATTTTGAATCTAAATAAGAATCTAAAGGATAACATTTCTAACTGTTTATTTTACAAGCATGTCTTATAAAGATCTGAAGTATATCTACCTCCAGCAAAAGTAAAGCTTTAAAAGCGATAACACTGCTGAGAAAAATTCTTTACATTGACAATTGATTCAACTCTTCATTTGCTCAGCTTTCAGCTCGGATTTAGAGATTTTTCTTACAGTTATTGTTATAGTTATTCTGAGGTCGTAGTATGGCTGAATAAAAAACAGCAAGAAGCAACTTGCTTATAATAGTTCATGTGGGAGTAGAGCTACAGACAGCTGTTTTGGTTCATTTATTAAGATAACACAATATAATTTATCGCGCAAGAAAAAAAGTACATCAACCCCCATCGAAGTTACTTTTAAATGTGCAGAAATCAGAGATGGAGAAACACGCATGCATATGTTTCTCCTGAAAGCAGTTTACAGTTCTTATTTGTTTTCAATATATCACCATTAAAACCCTATTTCTTCTAATGGAAGAGCTTCGTAAAGAATTGAGGAACATTCGTCACATGAGGAGAGTACACCCAGCAATGATGAATGATGTATGTAAAGTACGCATGAATAAAAAGCTCTCTGGGCAAAGTAATGTCTGACTTTACTTTCTGAAAAAGAGAGAAATGACTAACATAAGAGCTATGACATTTTATCGTGAATTGTTTATATAATGTAAAAATATTCATACTCTTTGACACCTGACCTAAAACATGAAACGGTGTCTGAAATGTGTGGTCAGTTTGCGTGCAATAGCAATATATACTATTGTTATTATAGTATGTGTTTTGCTGAATGTATAGCTGGTTCTTGGCTTGACCAGCAATGGTCCACACATGCCGTCCACTAAAGGCCAGCGAGTCCTCAGCAGAACTTATCTCAAAATGCTGATCAATAGATAACCAAAAATGTAATATCATGACAAAAGTGTTTGCAATAGTAACTAACTGTTCGGCTTTTTCTAAATGGTTTCTGACATTGTAGTACAGCTGCTTAAACACTGAAAGAAACATACAGCTAAAATACAGCTGTATAAAAAAATCAGTTAATAAAAAGTAAGTTTTTCAGTGAAGTAAAAAGTTACTACTGCATGATGTAACAGACAACCCACTATTTACTGAAGTCTATTGAAAATCGCCTACTGAAAAGTGCTGCATTGTTGTAAGACTACGGTTCAGTATTAAACAAGCAACATTTCTGTTTATCTCGCGCGCTTCCAGCTCCCGCAACTGTAAAAGACTCGAAAAATCATCTCGCTCACAAAGTGTCCAGAAGTGCTCTCTCCTGGTGCAAAGAAAAGAGTTTAATCTCCTCCAGCAGTGGCTCTGATCTCAACAACAGCTTCTCTCTTCCTCTGGAAGTGAATTATCGTAACATCAACGTCAGCGACCAGACCAAACGCCTCAACTCTCACTGGACTCTGTCAGCCATGACCAGGCGTGGTACGTTTGGTTAATTTTATTTTGACAGTCCACTTTAGACATTCTGCTAACTCAACCGATTCATCTGCAATCACAGAACCAGCCTTCCTCAACAGCTGTCGCGGTTCTCTTCAAATTGTATTACCGAAGTTTGATGGTATGTGATGCCTATTTTCTCACACAGTTTTGCACACAATACATCTAAACACTTTTAATATTGTAGAATAATGCTATTTGTAGTAGTAGTAGTAGTAGTAGTAGTAGTAGTAGTAGTATACAGGGTTTAAGACTAGTCCTAGATTAAAATAATGTCAGAGCTGTCCAACCTGGAAAAAAATTGCACTGACGTATCTTAAAATTCCATTGTTGGGTCTTAAAATGCTAACAGGTAATGTTTTTTGCTAAGACAAGTAAACATCCTGCATTAACAAAGACCTAGTCCTGGTTTAATATCATTCTTGTCCAGGAAACCACCCCTTTAAGCATTACCTGCTTAAGACGGTAAGGATTCACTTTCGGTATTAAGGGAGGTTAGACCATGATCATTTTTTGATACCAAGTAGTTGCCAGATTCAGTCTTGTCTAAATATAAATATACAGATGTTGTTTCTTGAATGATTCCCATGTAAGAAATATGTAACCCAGCAAAGTGATTTTAAATAATAGTCATTGAGACTGTCTCTCTTTTGTGTGTGTAGCCTATATAATAAATATACAACATACACCTGGTAAAAAGTCTCTCATGAATATATTATATATATATATATATATATATATATATATATATATATATATATATATATATATATATATATATATATATATATATATATATATATATATATAATTCATTTCATCTTTTATGTTAAAAAGGTTTATCACATACGATCAAATAATATACAATTCTTATATTTATACTAATTTAAATGCGTATTAAAAATTATTATACAGTTATATAATTCTGGTCTGGTTTTAGTGACGCACTTCCTGCCGAAATCGAAAGCGTTTCAAACACGTCTGCCTGGGTTCTGCTGCTTTTTGCGCACAAGAGCGGCTTCAGGTGAGCTTGAACACTCCGATAATACAGCTATAGGGCGAATGTTCATTTTCATATTTGTGAACGTGGTCTAAATGTATAGAGAGTCTGCCTGTTTACGAAGCCGCCAAACTCAAACGACGTTTAGATCAAAACTAAATCCGTTCATCTAAATGATTAATGTTTTGAAATTACTCTGTAATTTTTATTATTATTATTATTTTGGCGGTCTCCTCGCATAATAGCAACATTTAACGACAAAAATGAAACGTAAAATATAACGATGCGTAATCGAAAGTAAAAGCAGACCTTCCGTTCAGACAAGGCGATCCCTTTTAGTCAACAAAGGCTTTAGTGTAATGTATGTGCATATGCTTGTTTAACTTGTATTTTAGCGTTTATATATCTGCTTTGTGCTGCACGAGACATATGGTTAATTCTGTAATTTTTTTCAGATATTTTTCCCCAAATGGTTACTTTTTATTATTATGAATTTCAAAACTTATACAAAACTATGAGGGTCACAAGACTTGAACGAACCAATGAGAGCAAGAAAAAAAATGAATAGGACAACCAATCAGAACATGACACAATGAACAAGAGACACATAAACCAGGCAGAGAACAAGAGGGCAAAACAGATTACGAAATAAAATACATAAAACATGAACATGAATCAAAACAGACCTTACAGGTGGCACGGAAGGAGAAACACGGTGAACAGGATATAACAGGGTGGACAGCACACTACTAAACAATAGTATATTTCAACATGTTGCCTAATACAAGAAGCATATTGTCACAATTAACAACCACTATAACAGATGAAAGGTTCTGTATAGCATATAAGGCATATTATCACATTAAAGTAAGCTGGTCTTATGCCTAATATTATAAGATCTATCTATCCCTTTATTAGGTTACAAAATAGCTTTATCATTGTATTTTACCAATGGAAGTTTATACTTTAGAAGTCATATTATTTTGCTCTCTCTCACACACACATGCACACACTAATATCCCTATTGTTATGTGTTCATGCCATATGCGTAATGGTTTTTCTGCTGCACAAATTGTATTTTTTATATCCTTACACTAACACGACACCTAAACATACCTCACAAGGTCCTTCAAAGGGTACCTCTATGATGGGCATCGGAATCAGCAGGCTGGGGGGAGGCGTTCGCGGCATTGAGAGCTGACAAGTTGGGCAGGCTTGACAAAACCGCTTCACTTCGGCCTCCAGGCCGGGCCAGTGCAAATGGTCGCGGATTGGCTGGCAGGTGTTATTCACTCCAAGATGTCCTACCTTCGCATGGGCGTGTGCGAGGTCCAGGATGGCCTCCGTTTTTGAGCGCGGTACCACCAGCAGGCCGTTTTTGATGACGAAGTGCAGGAAAGGATGGGGCCCAGGCCACACTTTCTGGTCTTCAGTGACTCGCACTTGCGGCCAATAGTGCTTTAGCTGATCATCCTCCTTTTGAGCCTCCCTTAACCTGTTGAAATACATCATAAAACATGCCTTAAAAATACAGATATTTTTATGTTTAATATTTTTCATTGTGTGGTAACTGCTTCGCGTCATGCCTAACAACCGTGTTCTTCAGCCGTGATTTTTTCACAATACTCATACTTTATTACTTACTTAGTTACAATATACCACTGTTTAGACCCATATACAGCCATTTTATTAATCTCTGTAACATATTGTTTTTCCAGGTCAGGTCAAAGATTGTTTTCATGAAGTAGTCTGTTCATCTGCAGTATGTCAGAGGAGCGAGGAAAGAACTTACCAAGTCTCTCACAGAAACAGAGGTAAGACTGAGTCTGTTTTACATCATTATTTTAAACGCATTCTATGAAGGAGTATATTAGCTTTTTTCCCGCTGTTACCATGTCAATTGCCTTAAATGGAATTTTTTTTCTCTAAACCGTCTTTAATCAGCGACATTTGTGGAAAAAAAATTGCACAAATGTTTTTTTATGTTGCTAGAATTATCTTTACTGTTGACCTCTCAGAACCTGTAGAAATCACATCAAACAGATCATTCATGTTTTATCACATATATCTGATTGCATTACATGTTTGGGGTTGCATATTTATTGGGTATTAAATGAACTAGATTTAATTTAAGTGATTAAAAAATACATCAGATTCTTACAGTGCACATTTTTGGATATTAAAGTAAAATGTTAAAGCTTTTTGTCTTTTTCAGACTCACTGTACACAGTTCATTGTTTATTATATTCATTGCTATAGCTACAATATGTTGCTTTTATTTTAGTATTTTTTTTCTGCCAGTGAGCTAAACAGGTTTGATATGGTTGCACTATAACACAGTTTTTGAGCCAGCTGTGTTTTTTTTGTGAAGTAGAAATTGTCCTTTCTAACAGACCTGTTGAGCTTTTTTTGTGTTAAAATGGACTAAACAACTCTTCAAATGAGCCTGATCTCCTATGGTTTTCTCTGTTCTTTGTGTAATTAGTGTAAGATCGGGCTCACAAGTGTCCAGCTCTTTGTCTGTGAAGAGTGATTGGTCAAAAGATGCTATGCCACCATACTTCAGTGAGAAAAAAGCATCATCTATAAAAAGGTATGTAATGATTTTCTTATTGTTGGTTGCACAAGAACTGGTAGAAAATGTTTAATAATTCAACATTTATCATGAATCTATAGAGTTTTCATCAGGATTCTTAGAGCATCAGCAAAGAACCTTAAAATGACTTGACGTGAAAGAATATATTTTGTAAAACCCAGTATTTTTGATGCACTAACATAACTAGTTCTTTCTAGCAGGCCTAACGAGTTAGTCCATTGGTTTTGTTAAACTAGAGTAAACATCTCTTCAGATGAGCTTGAAGTATCTCCTAGAGTTTTCTGTTTTATGTGTCATTAGTGTAAGATCCGGCTCACAAGTGTCCAACTCTGTGTCTGTGAAGAGTGATTGGTCAAAAGATGCTATGCCACCATACTTCAGTGAGAAAAAAGCATCATCTTTAAAAAGGTATTTGTTATTGTTGGTTGCACAAGAACTGCTAGCAAATATTTAATTAAGCATTTATCTTGAATCTGTATTGATTTAATATTTATCAGAGTTTTCATTGAGATGCTAAGAGCATCAGCAAAGACTTGAACTAGATATTTTATAAAACAATAAAAGCCATTACAAACAAGGCATTTGTTACATCCAATGGAGACATATTTACGTATTATCATGAATTAGTACTGGCTGTTTTACACGTTGCATTACTCATGCCTCATAAACATCGTGTCTCTAATAGTTCCCCTAAAACTGTAGTACTTGATTTTATTCCCTAATAGATTTCAATATGAGACATTAGATTCAGACGTCCAGACTCACAGGAGCTTCAAGAATTTAACAGATAATCTCCAGTGGATCTTCCTGGTAGGAAAACACAAATATAATATTTACATTTCTAACAAACAGTTTACTGAACAATGCTTGCAAGAATATTCAATAGACATTTGATTACCTCAATCATTTGTTTTCTTTTAGAAACTTAAATTGGTTTTTGTTTATTTTATTTTAGATTCTTGAAAACGAAATAATTACTTTTTTGAAGAATGAGCTGGAAAGGTTTAAGAAAATATTACAAAAAGAAAACTTACAAGACAATATAAAAGATTTTAATGAGAAGAGATGCATTAACAAAGAAGCAGCTCTTGATCTCACGCTCTACTTCCTGAGAGAGATGAAGCAAGAAGAAGTTGCTGATACTCTAGAAAGTAAGAGACTGGTGATCATCTGTCAGACTTTCACTTGCTGCATACATGTATCAGAAACAAATCTGTAAAATCTAATGTAAAATCTGTATTTTTGTTTAGATGAGCTGATCTTCATTCATGATCTAAAGTGTAGCCTAAAGAAGAAGTATCAATGTGTGTTGGAGGGAACTGCAAAGCAAGGCGATTCTACACTTCTGAACAACATCTACACAGATCTCTATATCACTCAGGGTTGTAGTGAACAGGTCAATACTGAGCATGAGGTAAGACAGATTGAAGTTGCCTCCAGACGTCATGAATCACAAGAGATACAGGTTGAGTATAAAAATTTGTTTAACGCACCTGAACGAGACGAGCAGATCAGAACTGTACTGACAAAAGGAGTCGCTGGCATCGGAAAATCAGTCTCTGTACAGAAGTTTGTTCTGGATTGGGCCGAAGGAAAAGCCAATCAAGACATTAGCTTCATATTTCCTCTTCCATTAAGAGAGATTAACTTAAAGATGAAAGAAAAACTAAGTTTGATGGACCTTATAACTCAGTTTCTCCCAGAGACAAAAGGACTGAATCTTACGAAAAGAAATCAATTCAAAGTCTTGTTCATTCTTGATGGATTGGATGAATGTCGACTTCCTGTAAACTTTAAGGATAATGAGACGTGGTCTGATGTTTCATCACCAGCCTCTCTGGATGTTCTCTTAACAAACCTCATCAAGGGAAACCTGCTTCCTTCTGCTCTCATCTGGATCACCACCAGACCAGCAGCTGCCAGTAAGATTCCTCCTGACTGTATCGATCGGCTGACAGAGATACGAGGATTCAATGATGCACAAAAGGAGGAGTACTTCAGAAAAAGAGTGATGGATGAAAATCAGGCCAAAGAAATCACTGACCATGTTAAACAATCAAAGAGTCTCTTTATCATGTGCCACATACCAGTCTTCTGCTGGATTTCAGCCACTGTTCTGCAGAACATTTTAGAAGAGAAAAGAAATAATGTTGTGAAAAACGATCACGCTGATGAGGCCTCCAAAACACTACAGGAGTCAAATACTGAAGACACTCCTAAGACTCTGACACAAATGTACACTCACTTTCTCAGATTTCAGATGCAGCAGAGCAGAAAAAAGTATGATGGAGAACACACACCAGATGTTTTCTGGGATAAAGATGCCATATTTTCACTGGGGAAACTGGCATTTGATCAGCTGGAAAGAAACAATGTGATCTTCTATGACACAGATCTGGAAGCCTGTGGTATTGACGTCTATAAGGCATCAGTGTACTCAGGCATGTGTACCCAGATCTTTAAGGAGGAAACGGGGATCGTTCTTGGTACCATGTACTGCTTCGTTCACTTGAGCATTCAAGAGTTTATTGCATCCCTTTATGTACATATGGTTCTAGACATAAAGAAGAAAAGTGTGTTTGATTACTATGCAGAACAAGAAAACAAAAGTAATACCTTGCTTGATTTGCTTAAGACTGCAGTGGACAAGGCACTAGAGAGTGATAATGGACACCTGGATCTTTTTCTTCGATTCCTTCTTGGTTTGTCACTCCAGTCCAATCAGAGGCTCTTACAGGGTCTGTTGACACAGGAAAATAAAATTGAGCAGAGCAAAAGGCAAATAGTTGAGTACATCAAGCAGAAATTAGAGGATAATCTGTCTCCAGAGAGATCCATCAATCTGTTCTACTGTCTGAACGAAATGAATGACCAAACTCTGGTGAAAGAGATTCAGACCCACCTTAGCAAAGGAAGTCTCGCATCTGCTGACCTTTCACCTGCCCAGTGGTCTGCATTGGTCTTTGTGTTGTTGACCTCAGAGGAGGACCTGGAGGAGTTTGAGCTTCAGAAATTCAAGAAATCAGACGAGTGTCTCATTAGATTATCAGCAGTCATCAAAACCTCCAAAAGAGCTCTGTAAGTTTAATATATTTTGTCATTTTTTGTTATCTAAAATTTTTCTACTTTGATGCATATCTCATGTTTAGCAGAAGTTTGAGAAGTTGATATTGGAGAAGAAATAAAATGGAACAATGTGTTTCATAATAACATGATGTGCTTCTTCTGCAGCTAACTGAACAACATGGAAAGAGAAATGTCTAGATAAAATCCATGTAAATCTAATAAAATAGTTTGCACTTTAATTTCAAACGAATGCCATTTTTAAGAAAATAATAATAATAAATAGTTCAACAAAATGTGTTATTTAATTCTAAAAGAGATATATACTTACTGTAACTTTCTCTTTATATTGTAGATGAAGTGTATTAAAATGCAGCCAACACTCATAACTGTTGCTTTTATCTGTACGTTTATATATTCACACAGTCTTTACAACCACATCAAACGATACTGATTAAAAGTTGATTAAAGCTGCCTTAAAGCCGTGCAAGCATGCAATCTATTTTATGTGAGTCATATTTAAGAACATGTCTCTGAAATAGCTTTCAGAACTGTCCTGAAGCAGCCCAGCACTGCCTCACTCATCTAACACACACAATTCAATCTGTCAGCTCATTAATAGAGACTTTAAGACCTGGCAAAAAGAGCTGAGGGTAAATAAGATTAATGTCAGATCCACATTACATTCACAGTGGCAGCTCTTAAAAAAACAGAAAGAACTTATAGCTTTAAATATTCGATCAATCAATCAATCAATCAATCAATCAGTCACACTTATTTTTGTAGTGCTTTTAACATTACAGATTGTGCCAAAGCACTGAACAGTATCAAATTGGAGAATAGAGTGATAGTAATGGATAACGACGAGATTAAACACCTAATGTTTTATTAAATGCACGGTATAGAGACGGTCTCTATAATTGCTAGAAATGAAGTGTCCCCAACTAAGCAAGCCAATTTCCAGTTCAGTTTTAAGCACATGTCAGATTGAACCAAGGACTTTTAATGTGTGTGTATATGTGTGTGTATATCTGGTTCCGGTGATTTGTTGGTAGCTTTGAATTGATAATCAATGATTAATACTACTAGCTACTAGGAGAAATATATTCCAGAGACATCAGATGCTGGCATTCAGCGAAAAAAAAAAAGATGCCATTACAGAAATATTATAAATGTACTGTCTTTGTTGTTTGTACATAAAATATTGGATGTAAAAATATTGCAATGTATATTTAAAAACTTTACTGTAAGTTGGGTTTTCTTGAATTGTAGAAAATATGTGATTAATTAGTTCCTTTTTTTAAATCATTTGATAGTATTTGATCATTTGATATTTAACATATTACATGGATTTAATTTATTTCTCTTGTAGGCTAAATGATTGTGGCTTAACAGACAAAAGCTGTTCAGCTTTGGCTGCAGTTCTTGAATCGGATTCCAGTCTGAAAGAGCTGAACATGAACAATAATAATCTGCAGGATTCAGGAGTGAAGCTGCTCTGCGCTGGACTGAAGAATTTTAACTGTAAATTAGAGATACTGAGGTAAGGTTTTTGACTATTGTTTAGAGATCCATTTGTTGACATGGACCTAGACAATGACTGAGAAGAGAACTGCTTGAGCTCAATAAAATATATTGGTTTTAATTCCATCATGAAATCGACATTTCAGTTCCAGCCACAGCATTTCAATGCGGTTTAAGTGTGAACTTATGTTAAGGCATTTTTAAAAAAAATCCATTTTGAGGTTGCTTTGTGGATCATTTTGGTGAAATACTTTCACACCTGTTGAGTTTTACATAATTGATAATCAGAATTTCCAGGAAACCCCTAATGAGGTTAAATCAATAGGTTAAAACTTAAAGCAGGTAGAAAGAAGGTAATGGAGCATCATGCAAAATGTATACCAAGTTAGACAGCAGGGTTTGGCTCCATCAGCTTTTAAAAAAATCTGCACAGGATGGTTTAGAAGCACAGCAAACATGATTGTTAAAATCACCCGGTCAACAGTGTTCATTTATTTCATGCATGGTAACCGAACCCTCTATTAATACAGCAAGTTCACTTAAAAGTACTTATTGTGGTGAGAAAGATGATATATTGGAGCTGTAGTGATGGGGTTTACTAAGACTATCTGTAAAAGCTGCAACTTAAGATGGTTGAGAAAGTAGCTGCAATGAACAGTGTCTTTAAAAACAGTAGCAAAGCCATCTCCACAGCCCGACACAAGACTACACTCTGGATGCGGAGGGGATTGACATGAAAAATAACTATTTTTTTTGATGTGCTGCCACTGCTTCCGACACCACAATGTTTGTGACCGGCACAATGGTACAATCACAAGGAAAACAATGCAATGTCTTGTACACTAAATTACAACTGAAAGGAACAAAAATATATATAATATATAATTAACTTTATAGATTAAAATTTTAAAAGGAAGAGCTCAAAAATCGGTTGAATATTACATTTTATTTATGTGACTCAGTCCACAAAATCTTAAGTCTTAAGTGTTATTTTTTTCAAAATTAAGATTTATACATCTAAAAAGTAAATAAATATGCTTTCCATTGATGTATGGTTTGAAAATCTGGAATCTAAGGGTTCAATTATGTCGATCATTTTAGGCTGTGTGACTGTGGTCTAACAGAGGAAAGCTGTTCAGCTCTTGCTACAGTCCTGAGATCAAACTCCAGTCTGAAAGAGCTTGACATCAGCAACAACAATCTGCAGGATTCGGGAGTCAAGAAACTTCAGAATGCATTAGAAAATACAGGATGCACATTGAAGAAACTCAGGTGAATGCAATCAACCATTTTTTTTTTTCAAAAGTAAGATATTAAACCTTTTATCTGTAATAATAATTAAATAATTTTGAATGTAATAAAGACTCTCAGGCTGCAGTATCAGTGAAGAAGGTTATAAGGCTCTGTCTTCAGCTCTGAGATCAAACCCTTCACACCTGATAGAGCTGGATCTCACAGGAAATGATCCCGGACAATCAGGAATGAAGGATCTCACTGATTTACTACAGGATCCAAACTTTCCACTGAAGACACTGAGGTGAGATGTGATGAAGTAATGTGAAATAAATGATATACATGTCAATTACTTGCACTATATGAAAATATTAGATTATACTATTTAGCTGCAGCTTCTGTTTATTCTATGATTAACGTAAATGTAGTTCAGTTGAATTAAAAGTTACAGGCTAATCAGATATTCAGTAGTTGGGATTCAGTAGTTTGGTGCCTCAGTAATTAACATTGTGTTACTGTGGACATCTGTCCTAAAAAATATTCAGTGTGACTAATTATACTGATTGTTTAAATGGCGCTGAATGCTGAGTTCAGATTCACAGCTACTACAGGAGATCTATAATACGTCTGAACCTGCAGTTTCTCTCCTAATGAACAGAATTACTTCTGCATCAAAAGACAAAAAAAAAACTTTGCTTGGGTTTTGTGATGGGGCCCTATGTTTGATGATCTTTAAATTGATCATCTTGTCTTCTGCAGGGTTTTGGGTCCTGCTGCAGATGAAGGCTGTCAGTATGTGACTGGAATTCTGAGTAAAAACCCATTAGTCCTGAGAGAGCTGAATCTGAGTGGACATAAAGTAGGAGACACGGGAGTGAATCATATCTCTGCTCTAATGCAGGATAAACACTGTACACTCAACACACTGATGTGAGCATGTTACAGCATTTCACATTACTAGTAATGTTACAGCAGTCTGTTTTAATTGATGAATGAATTATGGTAAGAAATGTACAAAATATCTTTGTGGAACACGATCTTTACTTATATCCTAATGATTTTTGGCGTTAAAAAAACTGATAAATTTGACCAATACCATTTATTTTTGGCTATTGCTGCAAATATACCCCAGGGACTTAAAACGCATATATGTAAACTCTGGTCACATATATAAAGCCATTTGCACTTTAGGTCAGATCTTGACTGAATTGTACTGTCTGTGTGCTTATTCTACACAATGGTACAGTTGAATCTAATATAATCTAAATGAATAAATGTGTTAGCAGAACCACCCCAAAATGATACAAATCTACGCTCTCATCATTTTTTTGATCCGCATTAAACCAAATAAGTCTCATTAGATCTGTTCTTATTCTCTGAGTAGTGTGACGTCACATTGTTTAGGCTCCGCCCATACCTGATGACTGACAGCCCTGCGTTACCATAGTTTCAGCTCTCAGAGAGTTGTTTGATTGTACCATAGATATGTATGTGAAGATGCCAAGCTCAATTAAAGTGGCTGAAGCATATAATTATTATTTCGTTGATTCTGTAGACAAAATTGCATAATGTTTTTAACGAGTATAGGTCTGTTCAGTTAACATTCACAACACAGCCTCTTCACACTTCATAAACCATTTTACCGTTTGCTCCAGAGCAAACTTTACAGCAACAGACAACACAAACCATTTCGATTCAGAGTGCTTTATATTTTAATATTTTAGAGAAGTATTACTGTACTTCATATATCTACAGTTTTATTTTAATCTGCAAAGTCGAATCTGTGTAGTAAAGCTGATCAAGATACTGAACAGAGAAGAGAGAACGCAGATAATCATTAGAAATATGAAACCATGAGATGTGTTTATTATCTGATCAAATGAACAGCTTTTCTCTATTGATGACTAAATTGTGGAAATCAAAACACTCTTCCTCTGTTTTTTTGTTTGTTTGTTTGTTTTATTAAGACACTGTGACATTGTCTTCTCACATTTCTCTCAATGTAGGTTAAGCAGCTGTGAAATGACAGAAGAAGGTTGTTCTGCTCTGACTTCAGCTCTGAAATCAAACCCATCACACCTGAGAGAACTGGACCTGAGCAGGAATAAACTCGGAGACTCTGGAGTGAAACACCTCAGTGATCTACTGATGAACACACAATTCAAGCTGGGAAAGCTAGAGTTAGTATTCTTAGTATTCTTATACTCTATAGCAGTTAGACCTTATAAAGGCTTGTACACAAACAATTATTGGCATAAATTATCGATAGATCCAAAAAACAAATTTTATTAGGGTCATTATCTATAGTAAATTATACATTCAAGCAGTCATTTAAGTATTGATAAAAGGAATTACGTTGTACAGCATCACCCTTATAAAGACAAAAACAATCATTCAGATAACTCTTCCAAATTAATATATTACAAGAAATATCTTGATTTGAGAAAATATATTTCTCTTTAAAGGAGGCTATATATAGAGTTGAGAAGGAAGGTGCCACGTAAACAAAGTCATTCTAGAAGATAAAATAGTTATGAGAAAGAGCAATCTCAGATAATGTTTTAGATGTATTCATTAGAGGGGACCGAGTCAACTCGTTTTGACAAGAAATAAATGATAGATTCAGTGCCTTTTTATGAGGTTTATTTTTATGAACTAAAAAGTAACCAAAAGTATTTGTTCAGTAACTGGATGAATTGAGTAAATGAAAAACAACATAGGAGTTGTATATTTTAGGAAATAGGGCTTTTTATTTCCACAATAAGGTCGTATATACAAATGTGGATATTGGAGATGTTACCAGCCATGACTGGATGTCCAAGAGGTGACTCCAGATATAACCAGATTTTTTTATTTTCAGGAATTTAGGTTCCCTCTTAGTAATTTCACCAATCTGAAATATTTAAGATATAAGATTGGAACTATATGGTGTTCACTTGAGATTAATTTAACTCACACATGAACACAACATGTCTGATTTATTGTCTTTTCCCTTTCTGTCTTCAGTCTGTGTGATTGCAGTATTACAGAGAGACAGTGTCTCATCCTGACTTCAGCTCTGAAATCAAACCCATCACACCTGAAAGAACTGAACCTGAGCGAGAATCAAATAAAAAACACAGGAGTGAATTACTTATGTGACTTACTGAAGGATTCACACTGTAAACTGGAGAGACTGAGGTCAGTAACATTCACAGGCAAGAATAAAATGTTTTATTTAAATTAAACAGAATGAAGTGTGACTTCTGTCTTTTTTTCTCAATGTAGGTTAAGCGGCTGTGAAATGAAAGATGAATGTTGTTCTGCTCTGACTTTAGCTCTGAAATCAAACCCATCACACCTAAGAGAACTGAACCTGAGTGGGACTAAACTTAGAGACACTGGTTTGAAACACCTCAGTGATCTACTGAAGAACAAACAATTCAAGCTAAATAAACTAGAGTTAGTATCATTATTAGTTATTAGTTTCTGTTTTAGTCAATATTTTTTATGTATGTCAATATACTTTACAAATCACAAGCTTTCTAAATACTCTCCATACTTGAAATCTAACTAGTATCCTCAAATCCTAGTTTTGTTTTAATTCATGGCTGTTTTATTATTTATTTACATTATTGTTTTTCAGCAATATTTCATTTATTGTACTGTATTGTGTTTACTCATGAATGGTTTAACTCGCACATGAACATAATGTATTTAATTTTGTCTTTTCTCTTTCTGCCTTCAGTCTGTGTGACTGCAGTATTACAGAGAAACAGTGTCTCATCTTGAGTTCAGCTCTGAAATCAAACCCATCACACCTGAGAGAACTGAACCTAGGTTGGAATCAAATAAAAAACACAGGAGTGGATCACTTATGTGACATACTAAAGGGTTTAAACTGTAAACTGGAGAAATTAAGGTCAGTAACATTAACATACAAAAATTTAAATTATGAAAATTTACTCATTTGTGTACAATTCTTCACCTTAATTTTTTTGTAAGACTATCTCTCTTTCTGCTTTTCTCTATCTAGTCTTTATGACTGTGGCATTACAGATGTCTCTTCTTTAACTCAGTCTTTAACAAACACAAAAACACTGCAGTATCTAAAAGAGCTTCATCTAAGTTATAATAAGATTGGAGACTCAAAGCAGCAGCTCATTGATGTGCTACGAGACTCAAATTGTAAACTGAGGTGAGTAAACAGTGTTATTTAAAGAAATTTATTTACCTCTGATATGTGAACAAACATATACTTTCAATTGTTTGTGAAAAGAGTTCAAATTACCAATTTATTTCAAACTGCATTAGAATGAAATGTAAAGTTGAACCTAATTAACCTAAAACCTAAAAGTGTTTAGGACTAGCGTCTCCTGGAGAGACTCGTACACAGATTCAGTAGCGGTACCAATTGAGACACTCATTTAAGAGAAAGAGTCCAGACTGCGACTGCGGTAGACAGGGTAGCGATGCAGGGACCACAATGGGCCACCTTGCTGGAATATGGATTCATGCTGGGTCAGATCCTTGCTGTAGCAAACTCCACTGACAAACAGAGTTTTGAGAAACCAGAGACTTTGCAGAAGAACAGCCTCACTGGAACAGAAGGATTCACAGAACAAACTAACTGAAGAGACAGGCAATCTAGATGAGCAAAGCGAGGAGCAGAATACACAATACAAAGAACTGACAAAGACAGGACTGGGAGTATTAAGTAGGGCTAAGATAACGAGCTGCAGCTGGAAACAATCAGCTTGCATCAGCCACAGCCATTCACAAACGCACACAAGTTAGTTAGTGAACAACCATGACCTCCCCCCTCACTCCCAACCGATTTTTCCCCTTGAATGTTATCATGAATAGGGGGGTGATCCAATAGGTCCCTTGCCGGAATCAAACTTCTTCCGGACTGTAATCTTCCCAGTCCACCAAGTATTGGAATCTGTGTCCCCTCCACCTCGAGTCCAGAAAAAGATTTATTGTATAGGTGGGTTCTCCATCTACAAGGTACGTGAGCAGAAGGGGCCAAGGCTTTCGACTCCATACTGGGAAAAAGAGGTGGCTAGTATCCTAAGGTACATTCAAACGGCAAAGGTCTGTGGATGACAGTGGTAATGAGTTATGGGCACACTCAACCCATGACAGTTGCGGAGTGTGATTTGACCAAACATCACAGCACCCTTTCAAGATCCTGGTTGGCCCCCCTCAGTTTGACTGTTGGTCTGAAGACAAACTCACAGTTGCCCCAGTGACCAGCAAAACTCTCTTCAAAATTCAAAGGGACTAACAACAGCACAAACAGAATAGGCCAAAACAAACTGTCAGATATCATCATGAGCCATTGTGCACCACCAGAATCATTTTTTAACAAGAAAAACAGTGCAACTGATTCCTGAATAAGCCAGCAGGGCCTTGCGGGAATCAGGAGTTGGCCAATCCACCACAGCTTTAACCTGGTCAGGATCAATGTGCACTCCCTCAGGCAGCACAGTGTAACCCAGAAAAAGAACTGAAAAGCAAACTTCTCCACCTTGACAAAAAGCCCATTCTCAACCAGTCTCTCAGCATTCACCTGACGTGTTGACGCATTCCTGGAGAGAAGAGGAAAATATCAATATGTCGTCCAGACATGTATGAAAGAATGCTGACCAAATGGTAAGCGTTCTTTAAATCCAAATTGGTGAAAACAAACAAAAATCCCTGCCTCTGTTGGAGAAGGGGTGAATGAGCCCCGCTGCTAGAGAATCAGACATTAATTTTTCTATGACCGCCCTCTCAGGGACAGAAAGCGAATATAATCTGCCAGAAAAGTATCAAAGTACATTGTCATAGGGACAATGAGGAGGAAGTGAAGCAGCCCTGGATTTACTGAACATTGCATTTAGGTCATGGTGCCTCAAGGCACATTTGACAGGTTCACCAGATAAAGACAGGACTGGGAGCACTCTTTAAGTAGGGCTAAGATAACAAGCTGCAGCTGGAAAAAATTAGCCACACCCATTCACACACACCACATGCACAGATGAACCCAACAACCGTGACAGACCTATTCTATGATGAAATCCGTTTGAATGAGCATCACAGTTATATGTTTTCTTGACACGTAAGAGAATAACTGGACACAAATTATTGATTTGAGACTAAATTTTTAGCTCTTTAAATGCAAAGCTTCTGCAAAAAAATAAAATTCTTAACAAACAGCTGTGAACCTGGAAGATTTGTTTTTATATTGACTTAATAGAGACACAACAGAATAGAATTAAATGTTCTAAATATTATATTTTAAAACACAAATACGGTATAGTCAGTAATTTATTCTGATTACAGCATTTTAATCACTTTTTCCTTAAACTGACCGAAATATAGTAACCAATGTGTCCTGTTTTTCACTGAACTGATTATCTTCTATTCTGTTCCACTTTATAGTGTAGACAGATAGAGATCATCACCAGAAAAACCTGATTAATGAAAATGCTGAAGTCATCTTGGAGCAGTAAACATCAGATCCACAGATTTTCACTGCTGTGTCTATGAGGAGAAATAAATGTGTAAAAGAAACTCAGACTTTGTAATGAAATAATGTAGCATATATGTTAGAATTTAAATAGTCTGGCTCTTCAGTTTAACAATATTTGCATTAAACTCATTCATAATGATTCAAATGTTTAAATGTGATTGTCAAGTGCAGCACTTAAATGTATCAGAAGATATACATCTACAATGTGTGCAAAAGTTACTTATTTACATGATCTCTTACATTTTATACATATTATTATTCTAGTTAGCATTGTGTCACAATTGCTCTCATTACAACAGTGTACATAAAAGGTGTATTGTACAGTTTTGCGATGAATAGATTTTTTTTATGCAGTGAGTTTATGCTGAACTGACAACAGCTTTAGTGATTAGAAATGTGCCTTTTACTCCATTTGCCGTTTTATTCACAGTTTGAAGAATGGTTCATGTGACTTTTCTTGCATGTTTTTTAAATTATTTAGGAGGCCTTTCTGCTGTTTATCTGCTGGGAACACATTCATTTTTATGTAAATGTAAATGTCACAATTTTTGGAAATGAACGAAAAAAAAGTCAATTGGCCAGTGACTCAACCTTAATATTAGAATATGCGAAAAAATTCCACTGAAGAGTAACTTTAAGGAAACTGAAGGACTCTGTTGAGGCGGAGGTCACACACCAAGAAGGAAAACTTTGTAAAGATCATATTGCGCTTCTCTTTATTTCAATGCCTTTCTCAACAGTACAAACAGCATTTTTAAAACAAATTGATGATTAATGATGAAATATTGATGTTAAGAAAAACCTCAATTATCTGAAATTTGAAATAAACATCACACAAACAATAAATAAATACTTTGTTGATTTGGGATGGTCAACTGTTGAATAATGCACATGCCCCTGTTTTCAAGCTCCTTACTGATGAAACAAGCCTGTTCTTGATAACGCTGCTGTGTACGTGTCAGAACCACCACTGGCTTTACCTAAAACCTGTCTCTTATACAACTTAGCCATAGTCATCAGCTACCTCCCAGTTATTTTACTTCACCGGTTTATAATCCTATCAAAACTATTCTTGTTTCTCACATTTAGAGAATAAAACCAACCCAACAGTCAAAAAGATAACAGTGACTCAATACAAGATCTGCAGGATCTGCAGTGTTTGTCCACATTATATGAGCTTAGCTTAGCTTAGCTTATGACTTTAGCCAGTTTAAGGAAATCAAAAATCTCTGTTTACATCTCTGTTAATGTCCATGTAAACGTAGCCAATGTTACAGATTTAGCATGAGTGCAAAGGATTGTGGGTAGAATCTCATTCATTAGCACAGTTTCACTGATGATCCCATATTAACAGAAAACCCCAGATAGAGAGGGTGAGTGAATGTGGTCTGGATTGTGTGGATGAGGCTCATTGCATCAGTGACGCTATAGAAGGACAGAGTTCCTGCACTGTGATCCACATAACATCCTATTTTACTGCTGCTGATAGACTCTTCAGGGAGATCAGTGTGTAAATTATTGTGTGTGAATGAGTAACTGTCAGGGGAGCAGCACAAACTCCAGGACTGATCATTACATCCAAATTCACAAACATCACTCCGCCCCTTTCTGCTTATGCTCTTATATGACACCGATATAGACACACCATCCTCTCCACTCCACTCCATCTCCCAGTAACAGCGTCCACACACACTCTCTCTACACAGCACCTGTTGACATGCATCAAATCTGTCTGGATGATCAGGATACAGCTGTTTCTCTCTCACGTACGTCACCTTCCTGTTCTCCTCGGACAGAATAAGTTTATTGTTTGCTGTGTTTGGATCCAGTGTGAGAAAACACGCATCTGAAAACAAGAAGAGAGACACTTATAACACAACAATAGCTGCTGAAGAATTGTATGCTCTTGTTTATTTTATGTAGTGAGGACCAAATGGGTTTTATTTTATGTGAGGTAGAGAATAAACCAGCTAAAACCAGTTTAAGCTGGCTGGCTGGTTTTAGCTGATCAACCAGCCTGTTCTTAGCTGGTCATCTGGCTGGTTTTAGAGGAGTTGTGGCCACTTTCTTAGCTGGTCAGACTGGGCCTAACCATCTTAACCAGCCAACCAGCCTAAGGTGGTTTCAGCTGGGGGTTTTTCAGCAGGGTGTACAGTGTAAAAATCATTAGTGTCTACCCAAATCGTGTTTGTGTGTGTGCGTGCACTTGTGCAGCTATCTTTGTGATGGCCGGTTTGAGTTTTGGATCACTGGAGTGAGGACAATTTTGTAAAGGTCCTCACTTTCGGAGAGCCCTTTAACACTAGAACCGCCAGAGGTCGCTGTATATCTAAAACCCCCAGTGGGGTAAAATTTGCCCATGCACATTAAACCTGTTTTTATATGACTAGGGAATGTATTATTTCACTATATTAAGCCACTGCCTTTACAAAAAAGCGTCTAGGCTTTTTTATGCAGGCTACAGTTGTTACTTTTCATAACGGTAAATATAAGCTAAACAAGCTTGCATTGACAACGAGAGTTAGAAAGAAGCAAATACATATTTGGGTGGTGTAATATTATATTACAATGTCATTAATCGATATAGACTTATTAATATAACCTATGTCATGTAAATTAATAAAATAACACATTGATAATAATTATTCACGATATATAATGCATGATGCAATGACTAATTCATGTGCACAGCTTCTCCCAATAAATTTGTTAGTTCGCTTACTTTTACTTATAATTTCAGTTAAAAAACAGCAACAATAAACTTCGGCTAATCAAAAATGTTTGTAATCATTAGCCTATAAATCAAGCTCAAAAGTACATGTGGGTAAATTTGACCCATGTGGTGCACCATTTTAGTAAAAGTCAATGTCTGGGAGACTTGAAAGTTTTATTGAAAATTTGTTATTTACACACAGCAATGGGTAAAATGTTGTGCTCTAGTGTTTGAGGGTCAAGACTTGATTTTAGGGGTCAGGTTATATTTGGGTAAGGGGTAGGTTTAGGGTAAGGGTTTGGGAGAGCCACTTAGTTCTGTTGGGTAGGTTAAGGGTAAGGAGTTAGAAATTGCATTGTGTCAGTGTATGTCTTCACAAAGATATCTACACAGAGTTTGTGTGTGTATGGAAAAATTTACATTTCTTCAGTCCTGCTGTTATCCTGAATTTTCCTCCGTGGTCAACACTATAAAAACACACACAATATCTCATTCAGTCAGTATATACACACTAAATAAAAATAATTTTTAGTTATGATTTTTGGTTTCCAATGATCCTATAAAGAGCATAATCAGATAGGATAAAACTAAATGCTAAGCATGTTAAAATGAGCATGCTGTAGATGTATTGGCAGTAGCAAGTATTGGTTCTTGCGCTTCTGCAGCAACATAGCAGATCTATTCTGTTAAATACAGTAACATTATTATGTACGGGAGACTCGGGACGGTTGCGACATGACTTATTTCTTCAGTTGCTCAGTTAGCCCATCCACCAATCTGTAAGAAATCAGCCATTTTTGGCATGAAGTCTATCAAGTGTTTTTGGCATAGCTATCAAGTGTTAAAGCTATTGTCTCTAGCTAGTCTCTAGTTTTATCATGGCTTTTTTTCAGTAGGGACAGTTGTAACGTTGTTACAGGCCCTGAAATTGATGTCAGGTTTCTAGATTCTAGGTTTATGCTTATCAAGTATTTTCAAGTATTATTTATTTTTATCCTCTGTTTAAGAATAATAAAATAAACTATCACATAAATTGTAATGGTTTTAATAGAAACTGTTAACTGGACACTTTCTATTCATTGCTTTTGTTAAAACCACTAAATCCTATTGTAAAACACTGTACAGGAACCCATTATTTAATAATTTTAACGGTTAAAATGTGATGGTTTGTACTTTTTGCAATGGTATTTGTAGTGATGGTGAGATTTGTGATGTTATTTGCCATAAATGTGATAGAATTGCTGTAATATTTTGAGAGAGTAGCGACTTTGTGGCGGGTCTATTTGGGAAAAAAATCATCAGTTAAAGCAAATCAAACTATGGTGAGCAGATTTCTGAATGGGATATTTTTTGGTTCAAACCATTCAACTTTCAAAAAACTTGTCAACATACTTAAGTTTTTCCTGTGTGTATGTGTTTTCCATCAGTTTTTCAGAAAGCAGCTTGACTCCTAATTCTCCTGGGTGATTGTAGCTCAGGTCCAGCAGGTCCAGCTTTTTTTGTGATGGGTTTGAACTCAGAGCTGAAGACAGATAACCAACACCTTCTTCTGTCACCATACATCCAGACAATCTAAAAAACAACCAGCAACAGTCAACATTACATTTCTTTAACAGTCACTTATTACTAACACCAGTGGTATGCTATAGCTGCAATTGCAAATTCTCTATTACATTATATAATAAGTGTATGTACAGGCCCAAAGTGTCCATTGGAAAATTCTGGAGAATACATTGACATACATTGGAAAGGCAGTAAGTAGTACTACTTCCACAAGCACCTTTATACGGGAAGCATAAAGCACAATTCTCTAGTTAATTTTTTAACACTGAAAGCGGCAAATCTGTGGTTTTATTAATGGCCGAAGCAACAGTGTGCATGGGGTGTTCATACACTTGAAATAGGTCCCTGTTTGTGCATACACAGCTGTTCATGATGGTTATGAATATGAATTAATAATGTCACTGATATGCCAGGCTCTTTTACCACTCAATGACAATCACTCTCACTCGATTAGTAACACCTGCACTGTATCACCAGTCATTGCACCCACATAAGCACAAATCTCACCCAGCTCTTTTTTCATATAAGAAAGGGACATGACAATGTATATCATGTCTCCAATGGCATCTTTGCTGCACCTTTTCCTATGTTGGATCCCTTCTCCTACCTCCAACATTACTCCAAGTTTCTGACTCCTTGTGTATCCCCTGTTTGTGTTCCTCATGTATCAGCCAGTCAACTGAGGTCAGTTCTCTCTTCACTCAATAACTTGCCTATGATCTCTTCATCTACAAGCAATACAAAAACTCTTACCTCATCAATCCACCTGCAACTCAATGCTTAGTCATCCACCATCTAAACCCCCTCTTCTCCACCAGTCATTGTCAGTCACATGACTAATCCAGCACCTACTCCGCAAGGACTACAATCTCGCTTCTCCCATTCAGAAGATAAAGGTACAACCATCAACCTGCGAGAAGCCAAAAGACTCAACTTAAAAACAAAAACAAGCCAGGTAGGCCTTCTTTTTTATGAAATTAAATTTTTCCCATCCTAGTTCCTAGAATGTTTGTGTGCTTATTCAGACTCTATGCTCCAGAAGATCCTTCTGTAATCTCAGAGCCCATTTTACCTCTAAAAACATTGGTCAATCCCATTCTGTGGTCCATATTAACTCTCTACCACCAATGCCTCTAGTCCTTTTCCCCTTACATGTCCACCCGGTCTCACCCAGGTTCAACATTCCAAACACACAATGCATTCATACAATGGAGCTCTCTTGCTGCTAAAGAACCACTTCAAGATGTCCGAAGGTTTATTCGGGGATGTAAGGAATGTACCATCTCCTACCTCCTGCCCTGGTCACACCTGAGAGTTGATTTCATCACAGATCCGCCTCTAAAACTTTTTGACTCAAGGACAATATCACGGTTTACACATTAAGTAAGGGGCTGTGCATACTATGTTTATTACAAGTTAGGCTTTGATTTTGTAAAAATTCTAAATTGACACTTAATACTGTACTGTATGTATAGCTTCTTGTACCTACAGTTATATTCTTGTACTATCACTACCTATTTACTACCACTTTTTTTATGAAACACAGATAAGTTGCATCAGCGTACAAATCAAATGATGTATAAAGCATATTTGTATCATTTCATTTAGAAAAAAAAATAATAATAAAATGTTTACAAACATTAGAATTGTGTATCTATATTCCTCACACTCCATTCTGCCCTAATCACATGAAAGGATCGTGAATGCATTTCTGTGCTGAACCCAGCAATGAGTTTAACAACAATCACAGCATGGATTAAAGTAGGCTATAGCTATGCAAAAGATTACAATTAAAATCCTGTTAATTACTAATAATACATAGAATAATTAATCAACGGAGACAAGAACATATAAATGAGCTCCAGAGACAGATCACAGGGATCAGACCCAGAGAACATAAGCCTTCCTTTCAAATCTACATATCGGAATCTGCAATCTTGATTCAGGATTTATTTAGCCTGCTGCTGATTTTAGTCTAAGACAGACCTACAGTCCTGTGAACCTCCTCTTCTACAGATTTGGGCACAGGAAATAAAGAATGCACACTTATAGGTTCTTATAGGTCTACATTTAGCATGCTCTGCACGTTTTAAAAAAATTAAAAGTCAAGCAAATATGCATTTTTGAATCTTGGCTAAAATGCCAAGTTTTAAAGATATGCAGTGCCATTTTTAAAAATTTTGCAGTTTTGTTTTAGTTTAGCCATTTTAATTTGAACACAATTCATGTGTATGCAAAGCAGTTTACCTCAGTATCTCCAGCTGACAGTTGGGACTCTTCAGTCCTTCAGAAAGAAGCTTTATTCCTAAATCCTGCAGGTCATTGTTACTCAGGTCCAACTCTTTTAGGACAGAGTTTAAGGATTGTAGAACTAACGACAAACTCTCACAAGACTCTGCAGTGAGGTTACATATTGAAAATCTGAAAAAGAAAACCACAAAGCAATTGCATGCAATATAATTCAAATCTTGATTATTAACCTAATGCAATAGAACAAAATAAAAAATAACTCAGACCTTAGTCTTTCCAGCTTGCAGCTCTTCAGTCCATCAGAAAGATGTTTCACTCCTGAATCCTGCAGATCATTGTTACTCAGGTCCAGCTCCCTCAGGACAGAGTTTGAGGATTGTAGAGCTAAAGACAAACTTTCACAAGACTCTGCAGTGAGATTAAATCCACATAACCTGTGTATAGAACAGAACAAACAGCAATATAAATATTTATTAGGTATAATCTGGTGTGCACACATCAAAATTGCCAGTGTTCTGTTAACACTACTTAGTGTTTATTTCTGTCAGGACCACTACCTTCAAAGATGATTGACAATTAGCATATTGTTTAGATTAGTCTAATTCAAGGAGAACCAGAAGGCTGGATCCTGATTGATAGAGGAGAAGGAGTTGGGGATAATGGAAGCTAATTAGCTATTGAGCAACACAAAAATACTGATAATACTGATGGACCTTAAATATGATGCTGTATGCCGTATATGTCAAATATAGTTAGCTAAGAGTCAGCAGCAAGGGTTTGACTGACTTGACCTGCCAGAACAAATGTTATACTAGATATACAACACAATGTATCATATATATTTGCATATTGCCTCTGGACATTTATACTTCCTAGTAAGGGGTGCCAGTGACTTGCCAGTCTTTGGGACCTGATGTCTATACTTTTTTTTCAAGGTGAAAGTAAACCTATGAGTGAAACAAAAATCGGGACAAACTTGGAACATCGGGAGGCAACTGGGAGGCATTCGAAACAGATGCCCGAGCCACCTCAGCTGGCCTCTCTCCAGGAGGAGTAGCAGGTCTACTCCGAGCTCCTCTCCAGTGACTGAGCTCCTTACCCTATCTCTAAGGAAGTGCCCAGCTACTTTGCGGAGGAAACTCATTTCGCCCGCATGTATCCTGGATCTCATCCTTTTGGTCATGACCCCAAAGCTCATAACCATAGGTGAGAATAGTAACATTGACTTGCAGCTCAGCTCCTTCTTCACCACAATGAAAAAAAAGTCCTTTGTTGTGGCTGCCTTCTCTTTAAGACACAAAAAAAATCCTTTTGTGGGAGTCTTTGAGCTTTGTAACTCTGCAGATCTTATACATAAACAAACATAATGCATAACACACCAAAGAAGAGGAAAAATAAAAATGACATGATATTAACTTTTTAGACATTATGAGAAGTAAACAACACTCTTGATGAAAGGCCATTAAGCCATTCTCGTGCAAACTTCTGGCACCATGTTACATAAGATGTGTGAGTTTTGTGTTAAAACAAGCCAGGTCTGATGAACTTGATGACTTTACTGTCTAAACTTCCCACTCCCCCTCTAGGGTTCAGTAGTCAACTATATCACCACAATCACAAACTGGAGAAATATATATCCTTAGTGAACATGTTTTTACTTGTAAGTATGATATGAACTGGTTTATTAAAACAAACCTTTCAAAAGAATCGCTACATTAAAATGAATCTATTGATGAACTATTAATTTCTAATTATATGAGGTCTATTTTAACTAAATGAGCTAAGATGGCTTATATTTATTGTTACAAACAGCTTTATTATATATATTTTAATAAAACATATTAAAAGACATTTTAAAGACAAACTGTTAGGTATCTTAAAATATCAGGATTTTTTCTGAGAAAACACCACTGATCCATTTATAATGCAATATACAGACTGGGATTTTCTGCTATCTGCTAGTCAGAATTTCAAAACACCAATTTACGCAAATATATAAACATAATTAATGAATGTGAAATTCATACCTCAGTATGTTCAGTCGACAGTGTGTACTCTTCAATCCAACAGAGAGCAGCTTCACTCCAGAATCCTGCAGGTGATTGCTGGTCAGATCCAGCTCACACAAATGGGAGTTTGATGTTTGTAAAGCAGAACACAGTGCTTCACAGTGCTGATCAGAGAGCTCACATCCAGAAAGTCTATAACAGAGATTGACAAAGCAATGAGAATGAGATCAATGGTTAAAGCAATGTGTTCTACATTCTTTGAAAAGCAATGAAATAAGGTTTTTATTGATCAAATATTTAATATCCTGGTGACATGAAAGTCTGTGAATAGTTTGTGACGTATCCAGTGGTACACTGTAAACCTTATCAAAAGCTCATAAAATAGAATCTAAATATGAAGGTGAGCAGAAAGTGTGTGATGAAGCTGGCTGCTCATCACTGCTGCCATTAATATTAGAACTCCCGAAATTCAAACTGAATGGCCATTTTGACCATTCAAACTAGGCTGTACTGAATGTTTTTTTTTTTCATATTTACTTTTGAAGGTTTTGGAATAAAGCTTTGAATATCTGTTAAATTTTGCAATCCATTTTTGCAATATTTAATTATGTACTGTAGGAGCAGCTGCCATCGAAAGTTTGTATCCAGCAAACAGAAGAACAAAGTTTTTTGACCATTGTGAAGATGTCGCACCCACTGGAATCAAAATCCATGCCAAACTGGATCTGCTATTATAGGACAGGTAATGATAATATATTGAATATCTAAAAACAACCACAGAACCTGGTATTGTAACTAATTACAGATATCTAAATATTTCATCCATTATTATTAAAGATGTAGCATTGTCTGATCACCCTTTTTATGATATATTGCTGTCCTCCCAAAACACATTAAAGTAAATATCCAATAAACTTGGAGAAGAGCAGAGTAAACTTTATATGTACAAATTAGATTTTTAAGGGTATTGCTGTTTCCATGAACATCAGCACGTGTTTTACAAACTACAAATATATGGTTTTGCTGGTATATGTGTTGAAATGTCTGAAACCTTAAAAAAGCATTATATGATTGAAAACAATGAATATTTGTGATAATATGACAAGCACCAGTTGCATCCAATCTGGCTCCATGCCAGACAAAGCGTAAGTAACTAACTTTGCTAGTATGCAAGTAACTTTGCACATACATGTCAACCTACTTTCAATAGAGTATTAGTAGAATGTCTGATTAATACTCTTTCTTGTGACGATCTCCCAACAGACATTCTACTGATTATATATAACTTATTCTAACCCTAACCCTACCCATCTATTAATACTCTAACACTATATTGAGAGTTACTAGATATGTAGATACAAAGTTACAAAGTCAACAGAATGTGTTAAAGGGACCATCAATGTAAAGCAAAACCCAGATTTAAATTCTGTTTATCACATGATGCACTGAACATTCTTATCTAACAGATGCGATCTGTATGATTTAGGGATCAGCCAAAAATTATTACAAAGGTGTGATTGTATGTGGTAAAGGGTTAAACATAACAGACAGTCCAGAGGAAAGCAGTGGTTAAGACACCTGAACAGACTAAAACACAACAATCACCTGCCATACATTACATGTATATAAACACATAAATTAATAGTCACAATTGTACACAAATTTGTATTATTTTTGATTACATAAATGAATACTCACAAGGCTTTTCTGCAGTTGGCCACAGCTGGTATTAGTCGTCTTCTTCCCTCATTTGATGTGTTGTATTTTTGAACATCCAACTCATCCATAACTTCCTCTGACATCTGAATCATGTAGGCGATTGCTGAGCAGTGAGATGGAGAAAGTTCATTCACTGAGTGTTTATCTGATTTTACAAACTCTTGAATCTCTCTGGACAGAGTCTGATCATTGACTTCCAGAAGACAGAGAAACAGATTGATGGAGCTATCAGATGAGAGACTGCCATCATCATACTTGATTAAGTCCAATAAATTTTGACTCCCCTTGATCTGGTCTTTAATGTACTGTGTGGTTTGCCTGATGCTCTCTGAGCTCTTCTCTGTGTGTTTCAGTAGAGCCTTTAAGAGTCTCTGATTAGACTCCAGTGAGATGCCCAGGAGGAACCGGAGGAACAGATCCAGACGTCCATTCTTACTCTCAAGAGTTTTATCAACTGCTGATTTTAGTAGGTCATACAGAACGTTTTCCTCAGATCTGTATCCCTGATGTGTATGATCTAGAAACACCTGCAATGTCTCCATATTCTTCTTCAGATGGCAGTAAAATAGGTAGAAAGCAGCGAGAAACTCCTGAAAGCTCAGATGAATGAAGCTGTAGACTTTCCATTTACGAATAACAGATTCCTCCTTAAAGATTTCAGTGCAGATCCCAGAATATACTGAGGCATCTGTAACGTCTATGCCGCTTTCAATCAGGTCCTCCTCATAGAACATCACATTACCCTTCATCAGCTGTTTGAAAGCCACTTCAGCAAGTTTCACAATCGCTTCTCTGTTGGACTGCAGAAGTTTCTCTGAATCATTCTCTTCATACTTCTGATTCCTCATGTTGATCTGAATCAGCAGGAAGTGGATATACATTTCAGTAAGAGTTTGAGGGATTTCTGCTCTAAGATCATCTTCTTTTAGGAGCTTCTGAAGCACAGTGGATGAGATCCAGCAGAAGACGGGGATGTGGCACATGATGTGGAGACTTCTTGCTCTTCTGATGTGTGAGATGATTCTGCTGGCTTGATGCTCATCATTGATTCTCTTCCTGAAATATTCCTCCTTCTGAGGCTCATTGAATCCCTGAATTTCTGTTAGACGGTTGATGTATTTGGAGGGGATCTGATTAGCTGCCGCTGGTCTGGAGGTGATCCAGATGAGAGAGGAGGGAAGCAGCTCTCCTTTCACAAGCTTTGACATCAAAACGCCCACTGATGAAGTCTCAGTCACATCACAAACTTTTTCATTGTCTGAAAACTTATTGGGCTTTGACATCTGCTTTTCCTTTGATAACATCTCTGTCACATCATAAACTTTTTTAGCATCTGAAAACATCAGTGTAATTCGGCTTTCATCCAGACCATCAAAGATGAATGCAACTTTACACTTCTCATAAAACGTTGAGTCCAGATCTCGAATTTCAGGATGAAAGTCCAGCAGAAGCCTGTGAAGACTGTACTGATGATCTTGAATCAAGTTCAGCTCTCGAAATGGAAGAAGAAACATGAAATCGACATCCTGATTGGCTTTTCCCTCTGCCCAGTCCAGAATAAACTTCTGCACAGAGACAGTTTTTCCAATTCCAGCAATGCCTTTAGTAAGAACGGTCTTGATTTGGTCTTTCTTCTTACGACCTGGTTCAGCCGTGGCTTTAAAAATGTCATTGCAATCGATTGGAGTGTCCTGTGAGTGTTTTGCTCTGTTTTTTTTCTCTATCTGTAAAACCTCATGTTCTTCATTGACTCCTTCACTCTCTCCTTCTATGATGTAGAGCTGTGTGTAGATCCTGTTAAGGAGCGTTTGATTCTCTTTTAAGTTGATTCCCTCAAATAATCTCTCAAACTTGTTCTTCATGATGGTTTTGTGCTGATCTTTGACTCTCTGTAGTTCATCATGTAATGGTTGGTGTGAATGCTGCTGCAGGCCTCCGGTCAGAATATTTCTATCCACATAGCAGAAACAAAAACAATAACACAAAGAACGAATGAACACAAGTGGTAAAACATTATTTTAAAACCATGCGAGTCATTCTCTCAGCCAGTGGATACACAACAAACTGCTTAAATATAGACCAATACAATTTTTTTAAGAAGTGCTCAGGATCACTGGTATAAAATAAATAATATAATAATATAATCATGTATACAAATTATACCTCTTATCATGCTGTGTATCTCCACTCTTAATCCATATCGGTCGGTCCATAGATGCATCACTCTTCATAGACACACAGCTGAGCTCCGCCTCTGACCTCTTCTGATGAATTAAGCTGAAATACAGAAAAAAATAGACCTCAATTCATTAATTAACTATTCAACAAATCGAGTATTCATTTAACTTTAAATATACCTGTGATCAGATTTTGTATCTTCACTTTTAAACCATATTGGTCGATCCATAGATGCATCAGAGATATTAAAGTTAATCCTTTACAAAAAAAAATACTGTAGAAAGGATAATATAAATGCTATACCGGAGATCAGGATGTGTCTCTCCACTCTTTAACCATATCGGTCGATCCATAGATGCATCACTTTTCATAGACACAAAGCTGGGCTCGACTTCTGATTTCTTCTGATAAACTGAGCTGAAATACAGAGAGATTAAAGTTAATCCTTTAAATAAATCTATCTAGTAAATCAACAATTCAAATTATTTACAAATCACTTTACATTATTAGATACAAGTAAAATACCTACAAAGTACAAAAAAAGTAGAAAGGATAATATAAATGCTATACCTGAGATCAGGATGTGTCTCTCCACTCTTTAACCATATCGGTCGATCCATAGATGCATCACTCTTGATAGACACACAGCTGGGCTCAACTTCTGATTTCTTCTGATGAACTAAGCTGAAATACAGAGAAATTACCGTTAATCTTTTAAATAACTCTTTTTGAGTAATATTGTTTACAAATCACTTTACATTATCAGATAGAAGTAAAAAAAAATCAAGAACGTCTCCAGGTTACGTATTGTGATGGGAGGAGCTAACAACAGACACAGTGGGTATGGCTTCAGGCCTCGGAGAGGCTTTTTACATTTAGTCATTTACATTTAGTCATTTTGCAGACGCTTTTATCCAAAGCGACTTACAATTGAGAGTACAGCAGCGATTCATTTTTTTGAGAGACAAACAGACAGGGTAAGTGCTTATAACACCCAGTCACAGGGAGTGTTCAAATTAGTACATGCCAGAAGGGAAGGAATAAACAAGGGGGATGAGAAGAGAGACAGAGACAGTGAGAGTGAATTTTTTTTTTTTTTTTTTTTTTTTTTTTTTTTTTTATTATGATGAGGTCAGGTATTGCTGAAAGATGTGAGTTTTCAGCAGTTTCTTAAAGATTGACAGAGATCCAGCATTCCGGATAAGTACGGGAAGATCGTTCCACCAGCCAGGAACAGAGAACGAGAAAGTTCTGGAGAGTGATTTCGAGCCTCTTTGAGATGGTACCACGAGGCGTCGCTCGCTAGCAGATCTCAGACTTCTAGAGGGTGTGTAGATTTGTAATAGTGAGTGGAAGTAGACCGGTGCTGAGTCTGTGGTTGTTCTATATGCAAGCATCAGTGCCTTGAACTTGATGCGAGCTGCAATCGGTAGCCAATGTAAGGAGATAAAGAGAGGTGTAACATGGGTTCTCTTGGGCTCATTGAATACCAGCCGTGCTGCTGCATTCTGAATCATTTGTAGAGGTTTTATTGTGTTCGATGGAAGTCCAGCCAGAAGAGCATTGCAGTAGTCCAGTCTAGAAATGACAAGGGCCTGGACAAGTAGCTGTGCAGCTTGCTCTGTTAGAAAGGGCCTGATCTTTCTGATGTTGTGTAGTGCAAACCTGCAGGATCGAGCAGTCTTTGCAATGTGATCTTTGAAGGTTAGTTGGTCATCGAGGATTACACCAAGATTTCTGACTGAGGTTGATGGGGTAATTGACGAAGAACCTAGCTGGATGGTGAAGTCGTGTTGTGTAGTTGGAGTGGCAGGGAATACAAGCAGCTCAGTCTTTGTCAGGTTGAGCTGTAGATGGTACTCTTGCATCCATGTCGAGATGTCCGCCAGGCAACCCGAGATCCGAGTAGCTACCGTTGGATCGTCTGGATGAAAAGAGAGGTAGAGCTGTGTGTCATCGGCGTAGCAGTGGTAGGAGAAGCCGTGAGCCTGTATGATGGGGCCTAGCGATGTAGTGTAAATGGAGAAGAGGAGGGGACCAAGAACCGATCCCTGAGGAACCCCAGTGACCAGTTGATGTGCTGTGGATACATCTCCTCCCCAGGCCACCCTAAAAAACCTACCAGTGAGATAGGATTCGAACCAGCGAAGTGGGATCCCAGAGATGCCCAGTGATGAGAGGGTAGACAGCAGGATCTGATGATTCACGGTGTCAAAAGCAGCGGATAGATCCAGCAGAATGAGAACTGATGATTTGGATTCAGCTCTTGCAGTCCGCAGGGCTTCCGTGACTGAGAGCAGCGCAGTCTCAGTTGAATGGCCGCACCTGAAACCTGATTGGTTATGGTCCAGTTTGTTGTTTTTCGAAAGAAACAGTGATACCTGGTTGAAAACCACTCTTTCAAGTGTTTTCGCTATGAATGGAAGAAGAGAGACTGGCCTGTAGTTATCAATAAGGGAAGTGTTTAAAGTGGGCTTTTTGAGCAGTGGGGTTACCCGAGCCTGCTTAAATGCTGTGGGGAAGGTGCCTGTGAGGAGAGATGTGTTGATGATGTGCGTGAGTGCCAGCAAGACAGTGGGGGAGATTGCTTGCAGAAGATGAGAGGGTATGGGGTCTAGCGGACATGTTGTTGGATGGCTGGAGAGGAGAAGTTTGGATACTTCTGTCTCAGTGAGGGAGCAGAAGGAGAAAATGGAGGAATCGGTAGTCGATGCGGTTGGTTGAGGGTTGTGCGTTGGGGGGGCTGAGAACTGGCTACTGATCGCTTTTGTTTTGTTTGTAAAAAATGTGGCAAAATCGTCAGGTGATATTGAGGTGGTGGGAGGTGGTGGAGGGGGATAGAGCAGGGAGTTAAATGATCTGAAGAGCTTACGTGTGTCTGAAGTGTTGTTGATCTTGTTTTGGAAATATGTAAATATGTAAATATTTGGCAGTGCGGATTTCGGCAGAGAAGGAAGAAAGCAAAGTCTGATACCTGCTCAGGTCTGTCAGATCTTTAGATTTGCGCCACTTTCTCTCCGCTGCCCTGAGTTTGACCCGATGCTCACGGAGAACATCCGACAACCAGGGGCTAGAGGTGGCAGTCCGTGCTGGCCTGGAGGAGAGAGGGCAGATGTCATCTAGACAGGAGGTTAGAGCACTGAACAAGGTATCTGTAGCTGCATTCACATCCAAAGAAGAGAAATGGGTGGGTGAGGGAAGGGAGGAGGACACAGCAGAGGAGAGATGGGAGGGAGAAAGGGAACGAAGGTTACGTCGGAAAGTAACCGGTATAGGGGTTGGTTGCACAGAGATAGGAAAATGCAGTTGAAATGTAAGAAGGAAATGGTCAGACATATGAAGCGGTTGTACTGAACTGGTGTCTGCAGTACAACTGCGTGTGTAAATTAAATCAAGCTGGTTGCCTGATTTGTGGGTGCTTGTCGTGATGAGGCGTTTGAGGTCAAATGAAGCTAGAAGGGAATGGAAGTGCGTAGCGTAAGGTTTGTCAAGATGAATGTTGAAGTCCCCGAAGAGTAGGAGTGGAGTGCCTTCGTCTGTAAAAGATGACAATAATCCATCCAGCTCCTCTAGGAAGGTGTCTAGAATATGTCCAGGGGGGCGGTAGATTACCACTATGTGGAATTTTGTCGGAGTAGTAACTGTGATAGCATGAAATTCAAAAGAGATGTAATTACATACAAGTGAGTTGGTTGAATATTTCCAATTGTTTGGGATGAGCAGACCAGTGCCACCACCCCGGCCAACCTGACGAGGTGTGTGTGAGAAAGAATGATTGTTGGCTAGAGCTGCTGGGGTTGCTGAGTCTTCTGGACGAATCCAGGTCTCCGTCATTCCCAGAATGTTGAGTGAAGAATGTAAAGAAAAAGCAGAAATGAAGTCATCTTTGTTGACAGCTGACTGGCAATTCCAGAGACCAACAGAGAAAGATAGGGGTGTAGTAGAGGATGTAGGGACAGAGCGTAAGTTAGTAGGAGTGCATTGTCGTCTGCGTTTGTTGTTAGGGCGAGGTCGAGAGACAACCGGAATGAGTTGGAGACACATGATAGAGGTAGGAAAGAGGAAGTGAAGATGTGTAAGAGAATGAATGAAAAAGTACTTAAGTGCGTTGCTCAGTTAAAGTCGCGCAGGAAAAGTCGTATGTCTTTACTCTCGTAGTCTTCACACGAGGAGACTGAACACGAGCGCTGGACGCTTCCGCTGGCTGACGCTTTCGCGCCAGCGCACACTCAACAAATAAATACAAAGTGTATGCAGTGGAAACAGCGGAAAGCTAGTTCTAATTTGCCCAGGCAGTAGCCAATCAGGAGGTCGATCAGGAAAAACGAAACTAACGCCTTCACACTTAAGTGCTCTTAATAGCCCGGAGGCATACAATTTACAACCACTTAAAGTACAGCACAACTAAACTACACACTACAAATAAGTAGGGAAACGCAAATATTCTCTCCAAACAGCAAGAAATAATTTGAACAACACACAGCAATAGGTATAATATACTTACGCGCTGGTGTCCGTCTCTTCTAGCCTGAAATCGCTTCTCTGCTTAATCGCTTCGCTTAATAAAAATACAAAATAAAGTGTCCAGGGAAAAGGGAAGGTGTCCAAAATAAACGAGGCAGGTGTCCTAGTCGTGTTACATAGGGACCTTATCACTGTAAGCCACTTGCGGAAAACCTTGGCCATGCCAGGCACAAACTCTAGAAACGAAGGGGCCACTAAGAAGGCCTGAAGGTCACCTACTCTCCTCAGAGAACACAGTGCTAGTAACAGTGTGGTATTTATCGTCAGAAGATGATCAGAGATCTCCTCTATAGGTTCAAAGGGTGGCCCAGAGAGGGCCTCTAGCACCACAGCGAGAGCCCATGTTGGAACCCAGGATCTGCACCATGGAGAAAACGATTCACCAGGGGGTCTGTACCGACTGTATGTCCACCAAAAGAGTCATGGTAGGCCAAGGTCGTCTGACCATGATGTCTCGCCCATCCTTTGGACTGATTACACATACTTTTCATACTTTTCAGGAATTTTCCTTCTTGTCCAACAACTGTCCTATCTAATTAATATTTACACATAAATACGGTACACATTGCATATGTACCTGCATTGTTGAAACAAATCCTCATCTCCAGATGTTTCTGTTTCATCCATGATGAATCTGAAGAGTTTGATCTTCAGCACCGGCTCCCAATGGAACTGAAAAACAATCACAAAACCACTGTTACTCAGCAGCCTTTATTACCTTACATTTGAATACAGGACAGTGAGATCTCTGCTTTGCATTGGGTGGTTCATACACGCAGAGAGTGAGACATAAAAAAAGAGAGAGAAGCAGGCCGGATATTCAGATTTTGCTGCACACACATAAACTTGTTAATGCATTCTCATTTTTTTTTTGTAAAATAGCTTAGATATTAGATTGCAACAAGACTATGGTATCCCGAGGACATTGTCTCTGGTCATGGGCCATTCTCTGCATCTGTTAAATATATTTTACCTACCTCAGTGTCCTAGTCTTCTGCTGACAATAATAATGGGCTGCTAACAATTGATGCACACAAATCCAGAGAAAGAGAGACTGACTATAGACTATATACCGACTATAGATATATAGTCAGTATATAGTCAAATATATTCGAAGGAGTCACTGCAGAAACGTGTGTGGCATGACTGGAATAAACACGAGCTTCAGTGGCCATATCAGAGCAACATTGCTCCACAGACGAGTGCAGTGTAAACTGAGCATCAATGACAGGGAAGGCCCTTTATAGGGACCACGTATTTATTGTTTCATTTTAACCAATAAAACATCACCATCAGAGCCTCTGTAATTCTCAATAACAGCAGGTGTTCATCGCTAATGCACATTTATCATTTAATTAGTCACTCAATTATCTTATTAACTTTAAGGCTTTAACCCTTTAAAACTGTACCCAGATACTGTATTCGGACACAACACTGGCCACGAAAGTGACAATCACACAGTGTGAAAAAGATACGATCTGAGAGAATCGCTGATGAGTCACTGACACCCATGGAATAATTGGCATGTGTGAATGAGAATAACGTTACCTACAGCCAATAAGAGACCAACATCCAAGTTAACAGTAGTTAGCAGTAACTCATAGACAAATCTCTCTCTTTATTATAACTGACAAAGTTAATAATTGTGTTCAATTATTGCACTGCAAACATCATTAACAGCTTTAAATTGTCAACATTGCCAAATGGTTTATTACTAGTTCTGCATAAAACACACTTACTTTAGAATAAAAAAAAAGTCATACGTACCGATTCAGATAAGGCCTACAGATTTTCCATCAGGTAGAAAAAAGATTATAATTGACATTGTAACTGAATAACTGAATCAGTCTATTTAAAATGGCTACAAAGTAGCTTCGTACATTTACTTTCATTTTCATTTAGAGAGCAGCACGTCACGGGTTGCCAGATCCTAAGCAAATTTCCAATCCACTGGTTTGTGTGGTGGAGCTGAAACAGAACAAACCACAACAAAGCTAAGCATAAGCGTAAGCTCACATCTACCGATTTCTATTCCATCAGGCCTCTGAGACTCTGTGAACACGGTTTATTATTTATGCTCAAATGCAATAAATGGACATTGTATTTCCAATAAGCCTAGGTTGAATTAATGTCATGGAAACCAGGTCAGTTAGTGCACTCTCCAGACTTGGTTGATTACAAGACGTCTTTAAGCCTCAAGAAGAATAGGATTGCATTGGTCATCAACGTAATCCACTCTTCTGCACTAACATTAAGTTAGCACAGAACTTCACTTCACATTTAGAACTGCAGACACATTCTATTTTGCTAATATAAAACATTTGCACATTGTTTTCTTCTGGGTATTTAATTAATGTCAGATTATATCGATTGTGTTTCCCTATGTGTTTGGTGATAAGGCAGATGAAATGAAGACAGAAGAATTGAGTAAAGTGGATGGAGAAACTGGAATATATAATATATAATATATAAATGCAGGGGAATCACAGATGAATCTCACCAGCATCAACACCAGCACTGACCTCACTTGAATTAACTGGCATTATAATAATAAATATGAAAATTAATAGACAACTTCATGTTGTGTGTGTATGTATATGTATATATATACAGAAGAGAGTCAAATTGATTAACGTGACAGAAAAACTGAAACATGCATGTGTATGTTTGAACAATTAAAAGCAGAATAAAATTAATATTTACAGCTCTCGGTTCTTTTTACCTCAGCATTAAAACCCTACTCTGGTTTAAAACACGGAAGTTAATGGATGTAAAACAACATCCTCCTAGCTTATATCAGAAAAACTACACCTTTATTTGTTCTGATATTTCTTCTAATGGTGTGATTTCAGGAGCTGTTTACCACTTTGCGAAGAATGGAGGAACATTCACCAGCCGCTCAGATAGAGAGAGTTCCTCCAGCAATGATGAATAACTATAATAAACCTCTGACACGTGTTAGAGCGATGTGTCACTGATGACATCAACACACCTGAGCCAGCATCTTCAGGACAGTAAAGTGTTGATGTGAGCTGGAAATAAAGTCTACTTGTAATTGACCCTCTGGATTTAGCATCCCTGACACTGTAAGCATACTGTATCTATGTACACTAGTGAATATCTATGTACCATCTAATCTATATACGCACAATGTATATATGTACTGTATGTACATGTGATGTATGCATGAATAAAAATGTCTTTGCGCACAATAATGTCTCTTTTCTATAAGCTCTTCCAGTTTATTTCTGCACTCTATTATATTTATAAAACAATTATATTTATTACATAACAAGCATGAGTCTCTACACTGTGCTAAATTTACTGCAGTGTATTATTAAAGGAATAAAATCATTTCTAACTTTTGTTCTTTTAAAGGCAGAGAATGAAATTGAAATTCTAATGCTTGTATTGGTGTTACATCAATCATTATATCGAACTGATCTAATTGCACTTGATTCATAATATATTTTAACACAGTAAATGCTGCAAAGTACGCAAATTATTAAAAAACATTGCTCATATTTTTATCATCATCATCATTATTATTATTATTATTAGGGCCCGAGCACTGAGGTGCAAGGACCCTATTGGAATTGCTTAGTTTTTATTATTATTTTCCCCAATTAATCATATTTTTGAGGGCATAAACATGCACAAAACTTTGCACATGCAAAGGGTTTCAGAAGTGGGTGGGGCAAAATGGCTCAACACTGCCACCTATACACTTTTAAAAGTCTGCGCCTCGACCTGCGTTTCATGTACGTGTACGAAAAACCAGCACACACATGTAATACACCAATACCTACAAAAAAAGCTTCCTGGTACAAAATCAGAATTTCAAGGTGTCAAATTTTAACAAACTCCTCACAGAAATTCAAGTGTAAACTAAAGGCATTTACAACATTGAATTGTTAAGATCTAGTTTTTCATTTTTTCAATAATAACCTCTAATATAAACGACTTCTGACACTTGTTAGAGCAATGTGTGAAGATCCTAGATTTTTCGCTGAAGGGCGTGTCCATGGCAGCCAGGGAAAATTTGATGTTTTGCCTTGAAACTGAAAGTTGCTATCATGTTTAACAAGACTCCTAATCTGAAGAGAGATACATGCCCATATTCAGTAATAGACATAGCAGGAAGTGGTAACAGTAAATGACACGTTTCAATCTGTAACAAAGTACTCCTAGAGATTTAATGACACCAACGTTGTATTTGGTCAGTCTAATCCAAAGGCCTTTGAGAAGGTGCATTGCGAAGATCTTGAGTTTTCATCAATGGGTGTGTCCGTGGTAGAGTCACAATATTTGATGCCTTGCTATGCGAATAGAAGTTGTCATATCTCAATCATAAAATCTGCCCTAAACTTCACATGTTTGATAAGGGTCCTAGCCTGAACAAATATGAAGGCCAGTGTTCTACCATAGTCATAGCACCACCAGCTGGCAACAGGAATTGACAAGCAATGTCCAATCTGCACTAAACTTCACATATTTGAAAAGAACCCTGGCCAGAAGCCATAGACATAGCACTACCAGCTGGCAGCAGAAAGTTTGGCACCTACAGACGTGGACAAAATTGTTGGTACCCTTTGGTCAATGAAAGAAAAACTCACAATGGTCACAGAAATAACTTTAATCTGACAAAAGTAATAATAAATAAAATTCTATAAATGTTAACCAATGAAAGTCAGACATTGTTTTTCAACCATGCTTCAACAGAATTATAAAAAAAAAAATAAACTCATGAAACAGACCTGGACAAAAATGATGGTACCCCTAACTTAATATTTTGTTGCGCAACCTTTTGAGGCAATCACTGCAATCAAACGCTTCCTGTAACTGTCAATGAGACTTCTGCACCTCTCAGCAGGTATTTTGGCCCACTCCTCATGAGCAAACTGCTCCAGTTGTGTCCGGTTTGAAGGGTGCCTTTTCCAGACTGCATGTTTCAGCTCCTTCCAAAGATGCTCAATAGGATTGAGGTCAGGGCTCATAGAAGGCCACTTTACAATAGTCCAATTTTTTCCTCTTAGCCATTCTTGGGTGTTTTTAGCGGTGTGTTTTGGGTCATTGTCCTGTTGCAAGACCCATGACCTCATGACTGAGACCAAGCTTTCTGACACTGGCTAGTACATTTCTCTCTAGAATTCCTTGATAGTCTTGAGATTTCATTGTACCCTGCACAGATTCAAGACACCCTGTGCCAGACGCAGCAAAGCAGCCCCAGAACATAACAGAGCCTCCTCCATGTTTCACAGTAGGGACAGTGTTCTTTTCTTGATATGCTTCATTTTTTCGTCTGTGAACATACAGCTGATGTGCCTTGGCAAAAACTTCGATTTTTGTCTCATCTGTCCACAGGACATTCTCCCAGAAGCTTTGTGGCTTGTCAACATGTAGTTTGGCATATTCCAGTCTTGCTTTTTTATGATTCGTTTTCAACAATGGTGTCCTCCTTGGTCGTCTCCCATGTAGTCCACTTTGGCTCAAACAACGACGGATGGTGCGATCTGACACTGATGTTCCTTGAGCATGAAGTTCACCTTGAATCTCTTTAGAAGTCTTTCTAGGCTCTTTTGTTACCATTCGGATTATCCGTCTCTCAGATTTGTCATCAATTTTCCTCCTGCGGCCACGTCCAGGAGGTTGGCTACAGTCCCATGGATCTTAAACTTCTGAATAATATGTGCAACTGTAGTCACAGGAACATCTAGTTGCTTGGAGATGGTCTTATAGCCTTTACCTTTAACATGCTTGTCTATAATTTTCTTTCTGATCTCTTGAGACAACTCTTTCCTTTGCTTCCTCTGGTCCATGTCGAGTGTGGTACACACCATATCACCAAACAACACAGTGATTACCTGGAGCCATATATATAGGCCCAATGGCTGATTACAAGGTTGTAGACACCTGTGATGCTAATTAGTGGACACACCTTGAATTAACATGTCCCTTTGGTCACATTATTTTCAGTGTTTTCTAGGGGTACCATCATTTTTGTCCATGCCTGTTTCGTGAGTTTATTTTTTAAAATAATTCTGTTGAAGCATGGTTGAAAAACAATGTCTGACTTTCATTGGTTAACATTTATAGAATTTTTATTTATTATTACTTTTGTCAGATAACAGTTATTTCTGTGACCATTGTGACTTTTTCTTTCATTGACCAAAGGGTACCAACAATTTTGTCCACGTCTGTATATATTGCTTTTACATATCATTTATATATTTCTTCTTTAAATGAGGGCCTGTTCATTGCTGCTTGCAGCTATAGTTCATTTTTGTATTGCACTGTGGTTTGAACTTAGGTCTGAACAGGTTTTAAAATGTAAAAGTAGTACACAAAGATGGCTTTGGGTGTATATGAGAAAATAATTCATATAAATAGAAATATGTAATCACTGAATACATTTTGTTCCAAAGCAGGGATAAATACCCAACAGTTTAGCCTACTTAAAGATAGTTAAACCTGCTGTTACAGAGCCAGAGGCTATAGGAAACAGAAAATAATGCCAGAAATGTACTGTATTATAAAGTATTCTGGGTCATTTTCTTAGAATTTAAATTTCTGATCTAGTCATGTCAGAAGCATGAATAACGTGACAAACTCCTTAATGGCCTCCTGAAATCTGTGGTCCCTGGATAACGTCCCCAAGACATTTTGTCAGCGGGAGCTATATAGCCGTAGCCGAGTCAAAGGTTGGTGGACTATGGGAAAAGGTTGTGGTTCTCAAGCTCCCTGCACTGCATTGGCTCGCCGAACTGCCTGAATAGCACCCCGAGACTCGTGATCTGCCTTGGTCCTTCTCGGCTCCACATTCCCGGACTGTTCTGTTGCGTTTCTTTCCCCCATGTGTCCTCTTTGTCCTTATTTGGCCCTTCCTCTTCCTGTCCTCAATTAGTAATATTATTAGTTAAAACACCTGTGTTTCTTCACCTGTTTCAGTTCACCCTGATTGTTTCCCTGTCCTTATAAGCATTCAGTTTCCCCTTTTGATTTGCTATGAATTAATGTCATTTAATGGGATGTCTGTTAAAGCTTATTAAATTAGAATTAAAGAAACCTTTGTTTATCGTGTTACATGAGTACAACCACATTCCATGACAAATATACTGTACTTATGCATTTTTTTTCACAGCGCAGTATGTCCAATCTCTGTTGGATCAGCATTAATGTGCAGGTGACAGTCTTGCTCAGGACGTGATGTTTTGAATTAGTTGTTTGAAGCTTGTGGAGTTTCCACTGTCAAATACTGTTCAATAAAGAGAAAGATAAAATACACTAAGATCTTAAAATCTGCTTATAGGATAATAAATGACTCAATAACTTACTATAGTTTCTTCAGTTTACTGTGTGAAACCTCCAGTAGAGCAGAGCGCAGCTTTACTCTTGAGTCTCCTGGTTTATTAAGGCTCAGATCCAGTTCTCTCAGGTGTGAGGAGTTTGAACTCAGAGCTGAAATCAGAGCAGCACAGCCTTCTTCTCCAATATTGCAGTTACACAGCCTGCAGAGGGTGAGGAACATAGATAGTAATACCAGTAAATGTTGACCTTGTGGGGACATTTTCTTGGTCCTCATGAGAAAACAAGCTTATAAATTAGACAGAATGGAGTGTATTAGAAATCTGAAATTGCAAAATGTTTCCAGTAAGGGGTAGGTTTAGATGCAATATGTTCCTATTGAGGGTCCACATAAAACTTGTAAACCCAACGTGTGTGTTGATGCTAATGAGCTAATGGGCTTAATGTCTCAGCCATAGGTTTATTTCTGCATTGAAGAAAAAGGTGAATACTTTCAATTAGTTATTAATCAGGGACCAAATGTTTCATTTAAGTCTCAGAGAGCTCAGAATAAATCAAATTGAAGACTGGGACATGCTCGTTATATACTTAAATAATAAGAATCCAATTCAGAGATAATAAATACATAACATCAGTTGCTGAAAGATAAATCTAAGTGTTGAGAGGTGAATACCTGAAAGCAGAAAAAAATCCCATTTATGTAGCTCTTATATCAATACTCTTCAAAGAGATTAAAATGTTTTAAAATTTGTGCTATTAAGTTCTATTAAATTACTAGAGCCATGAGTTGGTAAAGACTTGTCAATCTGTATGTAATTCTTGTTTATTTTTTAAATATTTATCTGTATGTTTAATTTAGTGTTTTACAGTAATACTGTAAAGTTGCCAATAAACAGTATAAATACAGTAAGGTACAGGGAAATGTGCTGCCAGTATTTTACTCTTAATTTACTACACTGTAATTTTATACGCAAAAAAAAAAAATTTATGAAGTTCAGTGGTCTATAAGTGTATACATACATTTGTTTTAGGCATGTTATGCATAATCATTTTATTTGATAATTTACATTTTTATTTTTAAAAGAACTGTTAATCTACAAATAGACATTTTTAAAATTTACTTCCCTGCATGTCATTCCTAACAGGCATGAACTTATTTCGTCTGTGAAACAAAAAAGATATTTTGAATATTGTTGGCAACCAAAGGTTGGTACCATTGTTTTCCACTGTGTGGAACAAAAAAAATATCAAAATATAATTTTTTTTTCTCTTTTAATTGCTTTACTGTTTGTACAGTAGTACAGTCAACATTACTGTTTTATTTAGTGCTGTCCTACTACAGGACTAAACACAATCAATCAATCAATCAATCAATCATTCAATTAAGTTTATTTCTAAAGCACTATATAAAACAGCAATGTTGACCCTACTGCTGTGCAAAACCGTAGAACAATTAAAAGTGGAAAACACATACGCACAAAACTAATTAAAAAAGTAGAAATGGAAACCTTAAATGAATTCACATGAATAACCTTTTCTAGCACTTTATGGGATAGTAATAAAGACCTTTGACTATGATCTGGACTGCCATCTAGTGGCAAAAAATATTTTTGATATGATGCCAAATTTACTTTCTGACCCATCATACAGTTTTGAAATAACTTGAAGATAAAGTGATAACAGGATCATTTTGGGGTTACTGTATTTTATATGTAATTATAATATATGTAATTACTGCATTCCACAGTTTTGTGTTCAATAATATAATAATACTCACCAAAGTTTCTTAAGTTTACAGTGTGGATCCTCCACTAGAGCAGAGAGCAGCTTCACTCCTGTGTCTCCTGGTTTATTACAGCTCAGATCCAGTTCTCTCAGGTGTGAGGAATTTGATCTCAGAGCTGAAATCAGAGCAGCACAGCCTTCCTCTCCAATACTGCAGTCCCACAGCCTGCAGAGAATGTGTTAAAATGAGCGCTACTTTTTCTACACACCAGGATCGGTGCTATAATGATTTTCAGTTGCCACTACTACACTACTATGTTATGAGTAACATTACTGTGTAACTATGACATTTCAAATTATTGTAGACTTATGTAGCAAATGGGAATCATTATAATTACAAGATTATATTTTTAAAAAAGCTTGTTAATGTTTTCTGTTTTGTTTAAGATAATTTAAACAGATTAGACACAATTAAAATAACCATTATAAAAAAAAATTCCATCAAAATTAGTAGGATGCAAATTAAGTTATTTAATTTAACCCATAAGCAACCTTCAGCCCTTTATTTGTCTGATCTTAGTCACAGGAGTAAGGTTAACTTATTTTAAGGTTAATCTGTAAATTGTTCCCCTACAATTTGCTCAGAACAAAAAGCGCAGTTTGTTAGGTCACTTCAGTACAACTTGCTAAATCAGTGATAGTCAAAAATCAAAAGATCTCTTAAGATGTGCTTACTGCTCCATTTATTCATGAGCCTTTAATTTGATCTGTCCTGAACAAAGATTTGAGGAAACATCAGCCTCCACATGAGGCCAGTTTCAAAGACAGGGCTAAGCCTAAACCAGGATTAGGCCATAGTTTGGACATTTAAACAATTTTTATAAACATGCCTTTAATAGAAAATAGCAAAATACTATAAATAAATACTGGAGTGCATTGTAAGATAAAACAAATGAAAAGGAATGTTTTAAGATCAGTCAGTGCAAGTTTCTTTTAGTTGAAATAGCTCAGTTTTACATTTAGTCTAGGACTAGGCTTAAGCCTTATCTGTGAACACAGAGGATAATGATTTCAAAAGAGTAATGTAACAAATACAAATAAATACACTACATAATTAAATCTAAGAGTGAGAGGTACATCCTTAAGAGCTGTTCCTCTTTTATAAATACTCTTCAAATAGATTAAAACGTTTAAAAATTGGTGCTATTGAGTACAATTACTACTGAGTCATGTATCTGAGAAATCATTTTTGTAATTATTTACATGTACGATGTGTTTAGTTTATTGCAGTTTATTACTAAAGAACTGTAAAATTACAGTAAAAAATGCCAGCATTTTACTCCTTATTTACAGGACAATTTTTACAACACTGTAATTCTGTATACAGAAAAAAACATATGTGCTTTGTTGTTAATTCAAATAATCTTATTTGATAATTTACATTTACATATTTTGTGTTTCCTCTGTGAAACACAAAATGTTATTTTGAATATTGTTGGTACCATTGTTTTTCATTGCGATGACAAAAAAATTCTCAAAGTATCTTCTTTTATTTTCCACAGTCATGCTGTCATACTGTTTTAAAATAACTTGAAGATAAGACGGGATTTAAATTTTTGACAGCACCATCCATTTAACATTAAATGTTTTTGTTTGGCAGCATTTTCACACAGTTTTTGTGTTCAATAATATGAAAACACTCACTGTAGTTTCTCCAGTTTACAGTGTGGATCCTCCAGTAGAGCAGAGAGCAGCTTCACACCCGAGTCTCCTGGTTTATTACGGCTCAGATCCAGTTCTTTCAAGTGTGAGGGGTTTGATCTCAGAGCTGAAATCAGAGCAGCACAGCCTTCCTCTCCAATACTGCAGTAACTCAGCCTTCAGAGAGTGAAGAACATAAATGATCTCTGACACTGTGTTTAAGTTTTAGGGTGAAAGTGTGTTTGTACAAGCACAAACTAAGTAGCGCAGCTAATAAATGTACTCATATGATTCCTGATACTCAACTAGTTTAGCATTTTTATTTTCAAACATTGTGTAGCACTATATAGGCAATAATGGTAAAATATTAACAGGAAAATTAAAAAAAGGACTACTATTGTAAACTTGAAACCCAAACTTTATGTAAATATACTAAAAATGTGCATGTTGTGACATCATCAGGGGGCAGTCCATTTCTTGAATATCATAAAATTTAGTAATACTCAGGATATTGAATAGATGTTTGAACCTATTTAAACTTATCTTTTTTTCTTTGTCTTTTTTATCCTTATTCTAAAAGAAAAGAGGAAACCAAAAGCTGCTTTGACTGGATTCAACAAGGTAGTGCTATTTCCAATTCTATTTCCCCTCATTTACCCCTGTTTTCCTTCACTTCCCCATTGAGCAAATGGTCTGAATCAAGGGCTGTTAAAACAATGAATTTTACAATGTTACCACAAGATGACAGCACAATTTTTTAGACCAGATGTAGCAGTAAAAAGAGGGTAATAACAATTTGGTGAAAGAGAATGAATATGAGTTCTTTTGCGCATGAGAATTCCTGAATGTGTGGAAAAGCGAGACTCAATTGAACCATGCAAGCTCAGAACAAATGCGTTAACTGTAGATCATGCGATTACTAAACAGCACTGTGAGAAGCATTTGAGTGTGGAGCAGAGGTTTACATACAAATGTGTATAAAACGTGCCAATTGAATATAATCTAAAGGAGTTATGAAATATAGGACAAACTGCAGATATTTTGTGCTTTTAATGGACAAAGTCAATCGATGGTATAATTATTATTACATTAAAAAAGGTGGGCCTATGTACAGATTTTTACGGCCTCAACAAAACTTAAGCTACTGATACTATCAACTCAAATGAATGCTATTTGAAGCATATGTACAAATTAGCATTTCATGTTTAGATTAGCAATTCATTATTGCAAATTACCTCAAGTGTGAGATAAAAGCCCATCCTTGCCATCTCACATTTTTCTGTATTGCTGCATTCAATAATAATTTGGAAATTAGAAAAGGACTTCTAGATTGTAGCAGTCACTGGAGCTGTGATGTTAAGTGTTGGTTTATATATATATATATCAATGCTTTGCATATGGGTTTGTGCATCCATGTGTAATTTCCGTTCCTATGGATGTCCATTTTGTCCACAAAGGAAACTAAAGAACTTTTTTATCAATCACTTAACTTTGTTGAATCTTTGTTTATCAGGTGGCAAATTTAGGTAAAGTATTAAAATAAAATAAATTGTCCAGAAGCATGTTTGAGAAATAAACGAATTTGAACCTCTTTTGCATAAAACACATCTTTAACACAACCTTATAGTTACTGAGATGTGAAGAGACTTACTGTAGTTTTTCCAGTTTACAGCTTACAGGATCCTCCAGCAGAGCACAGAGCACTTCTGAATCACTGAGTTTATTACGGCTCAGATTCAGTTCTCTCAGGTGTGAATGGTTTGATCTCAGAGCTGAAGTCAGAGCAGACCAGCCTTTCTTTGTAATATAACAGCAGGAGAGACTGCAGAGAATATAAAGAAAGATGGGTTATTAGTGCTTGACTTGTGCGTCCAATGTAATTACAGAAAAATACAGATACATAATAATACATATCTTAGATTTCAGTTATTAAACTAGGCACAGAGAGTGGGTTAGAGTCAGGTTCCATTTGACTGGTCATTTGAGGCTCAGTCTTATTAACCAGACAGTAGTTTGCTAATTCAAGAAAGTAGTAAAAAGAAACATAGTTAAGGTTATTGGAAAATCTGCACATGTACAGTCCGATGTATAAAGTGCCATGGAATTATACAAGCTAGCTATATGTTATATATAATTGCCTACACCAACACTAAAAAAATAAGTTATTTAACTTATATAAATGGGTTTTAGTCCTCAAATGGTTTGAGTTACCATAATTTGCTGCATTTTACAGTGTGTGTTTATGTATGTGTGAAGGAGAGAGTTAGTAAGAGTGTTAGTTTTGTGTTTTTGCCCCTGACATTCCCACACAAGGTTATAGCATTTTAATTCATATATTTGATCCAACAAAGGGTAAATTTTGATAATATATACTGTTTAAATTAATTTTAATTGGGATTAAGTAAACACCTGTTGAGTATTTTTGATTTTGTTGAATTAAAAACAAAACTGCATTGGGTCCACGAAACCCATGAACACCGGCTGAGTAACAAAAATATGAACACCATACAAGGGTTAAAAAAAGAAAGACGTCAGAATATACAGAAACAGTGTAGAGAAACATAGGCCTATACTGTACGAAATAAAGTCAATAAAAAATACTCACTCAGCCTTTCTAGATGCTTTGATCACTGGCAGCAGCCTCAGAAGACATTCTTCTGATCGTTGATATTTACTCAGTACAAACTCATCCAGCTCTTCTTCTGAGTTCAACAGCACAAACACCAGAGCTGACCACTGAGCCGCAGATAGTTTGACTCCAGAGAGACACCTGTCCTCTGTTCTGATCAGGTATGTTTGGACTTCCTGCTCTAGTGAACAATCATTCAGTTCATTCAGACAGTGGAACAGATTGATGGATTTCTCTGGAGAGGGATTCTCCCTGATCTTCTGTTTAATGTATTCAGCTGTTTCCTGACTGATATCAGAGCTGCTTACTCTCTTTTTCAGGAGACCTTGTAAGAGAGACTGATTAGACTCTAGTGACAGACCTAGAAGGAACCGGAGGAAAAGGTCCCAGTGTCCGTTCTCACTCTGTAAGGCCTTGTCCACTTCTCTCTTTAGTAAACTTGTCATTGGTAATCTAAACACATTCCACAGTCCTGTGTTTTGTTCAGAAAAGGACAGCAGCTTGAATAAAGCAGCAAGAAACTCCTGAATACTCAGATGAACAAAGCTGTACACCTTTCCCAACTGCAGTCCAAACTCCTCTCTGAAGATCTGGGTACAAACTCCTGAGTACACTGACACTTCTCTGACATCAATGTCACTCTCTTTCAGGTCCTCCTCATAGAAAATCAGGTTTCCTTTTTCCAGCTGTTCAGAAGCCAGTTTTCCTAGAGACAGAATCGTCTGTCTAGCCTTATCAGAATCAATTTCATATTTCCCATCATATTTCTGAGTCTTCAGTTTGGTCTGGAAGATCAGGAAGTGTGTAAACATTTGTGTGAGAGTTTTGGGAATCTCTGCACTCTCTGCTTTACCCATCATCCTCTCGAGTACAGTGGCTGAAATCCAGCAGAAGACTGGGATGTGACACATGATGAACAGACTTCTTGATGATCGGATGTGCGTGACGACTCTATCAGCCAGACTCCGATCATTTATTCTCTTCCTGAAATATTCTTCCTTCTGAGGGTCATTGAATCCTCGCACCTCTGTGACCTGGTCGACACACTCAGGAGGGATCTGATTGACTGCTGCTGGTCGAGAGGTGATCCAGAGGAGAGCAGAAGGAAGTAGATTGCCCTTGATGAGGTTGGTCAGCAACACATCCACTGAAGCTGGTTCTGTTACATCAGACAAGTTCTGATTGTTTTGGAAATCTAGACTAAGTCGACACTCATCCAAACCATCAAATATGAACATGAATTTGTAGTAATCATAATCTGCTGACTTAAATTCTTTGGTTTCTGTGTGAAGGTGGTTTAGAAGATCCACAAGACTGAGATTTTTCTGCATCAAGTTCAGCTCCCTGAAAGGAAGTGGAAAGATAAAATGAACATCCTGGTTGGCTTTTCCTTCAGCCCAGTCAAGAATGAACTTCTGCACAGAGACTGTTTTTCCAATTCCAGCGACTCCTTTTGTCAGCACAGTTCTGATGGGTTTGTCTTGTCCAGGTGAGGGTATAAATATGTCATTACAGTTGATTGGTGTGTCCTGTGTCTCTGGTCTCCTGGACACTGTCTCAATCTGTCTCACCTCGTGTTCATTATTGACCTCTCCACTGCCTCCCTCTGTGATGTACAGCTCTGTGTAGATCTCATTCAGATGTGTTGAGTCTCCATGATTGGAAATTCCTTCATTCAGTCTTTGATATTTATCCTGTAGTCTGGATCTGAGTTTTTCTTGATACACAGGCATAAATTCTGAGGAAGGAAGTAATTTATTATGTGATTTTTGTGCCATGACAATCAGGAACATTAGTGACAGAAGACAGAAGGTTTATAATAAAAATACAGGCTATAATCTGATGATCAGATCTCTTACTGGTCTGTAGTGTGTTAGCAAGGTCTGTTTGGTTCATCTTTCTCAGGATGAGCAGTGTTATCTTCAGAAGACCCTCTCTGACTTTGTTACTATCCTCATCATCGTCTCTTTCAGAGCAATCTGGGTAATCTGGACTCAGTACTTTCTTAAAGCTTTTTAACTCACTCTTCATCACAGAAATGATTTTGTACTCAAGATACTGAAATCATAGTAAATATTCAAACAATAACCTCACACAGTCACAGAGAAAGTGAAGCAAAGGAACAATACACAAGAGTCAAGTCTACTTATTTTTTTAGTAAAACACATGAATACTAAAACTTTAGAGAGTTTTACTGGATTTTCTGTTTGCTAGATTGATATTCATTTTTGTGCAACTTTTGTGAAAGAAAGGATTATAGAGATTTCTCAGTTTCTTAATGTTTTTATCCAGAGAATCATTTTTTTGAATGGACACACACACAAACACACACAAATCCAACCTTGAAAATGGAGTCTAGGTTCTTCTTCGCTGTATGTGATTCTGGTTCTTCATGTTTTTCACTGTAGTTAAACAAATGTTGCAAAAGTTTGTATTTATATATATATATATATATATATATATATATATATATATATATATATATATATATATATATATATATATATGCATATATATATAATATACATATATAATATGTGTGTGTAAAAACACCTCAGATCAGCAGATTCCTCCAGACTGAAATTAAATGGAGGACTAATTGACTGGTCACTCTTCACGGACACACAGCTGGGTTCAGGAGGTTCATTTTGCCACAGACTACAATATAACAACAATAAAAACTTCATACGTTAACCTTAAATCTCACACTGCTCTGACAGAAAATATCTCACCTCTTGCCTGTCTTTATCTGCGTGTCACGCTCTTTAGAGAGATTCATTCTGGAGGCTGTGGTTTCATTTAATAGCAGAGACAGATGTTGAGTTACGAATCATCTCAGCAGTTCATTTTCTGAAATCCACCTCTGTCTCAACAGTCAGTTCACAAGACTATCTTGAAAGGTTTCTTCTTGACACTATACACAGAATCAAATAATTCAAAAACAGCATAACAAATGCAGACAATCAGTGTGTTAAAATGCAAGTAAAAGTGACGATTTACAGACTCTGTGTTTTATCTCCTAACGTAAATTTAGTTTATTGTTGTACTTTAAATCAGTGTATTTATTTTACTCTTCATCTTTACCTTAACTCAAAGATACAAAATGAAAAAAAAAAACTCACTGTTTTTCTCTCCTAATGTAGTTGACTTCCTTATTCCACAAAACCAAATCAGATCCTGCTGTAATAGTTTGACTTTCATGCGTCACCTGACAATCAGGAGTTACCACATTGTGTTTAAAATGTTCTCTTAATACTGAAGTTTTTTAATATTTAAAGTTACGACCATGAATGTATTTTTCTTCACAGCTGTACTCTATCTGTTGTGTAACTGAATATATAAAGGCATACTAAATATATAAAACCTATGGCTCTCTGTTAACTTCCTCATACATTGCTCCCCCAGTGTCAAGAATTAAATCATTTTCTTTGCTAATGTGAGAGGCAAAGAGAGCAATAATAATCTGTCTAGAAGGTAAAAATGCAACTATGTGATGTACATTATATCTAAAAAATAAAATGAAGATTCCCATCTGCTATTATAAATACTGACAATATAACACAGACTTTAGAGTGTCCAAATGAATTATTAGAAACATTTTTTTACAACAGCCTTAATAGTCTCTCAGCACCTATTCTCACCTAGACAGCTGACGGTCTGGAAAGAATTCATTGGCCAAGGAACGCCCATGACGTGTCCAACAACCAATCACATTTTGTTACGTTCCTCATCACGTTTTGGGGGCATAACAGTGTGTACCACTCTCAGACGTAAAACAACAACATCTCTCAGACATATTTTAATTATTCTGTGCTGCAAATTTAAATATGTCACAGACTTTTGAAAATCCAGCCGATAAGTGTTGGTCATCACAAGTGTCGGCTTCATGGCATCTTTTTTACATATTTACTGAAAATCTGCGATAATTCAACCAGTGTTGACGACTTCTAAACTCCTGAAGTGTTTCCAGAAAAGTGTGTTATATGCATCAGACGATTATCCGTGACACAAATCACCACCTACTCCTATATTCCTATATTAAAGTAGCTGTAGCACATCATTTTTGGCATAATAGAAAAATAATAATCAGTAATTTTGACTCATATAATGCATTGTCGTCTATGGCTGTGGTCCAGGGTCCCTGATGTGAACACAAATTTCTCATTCAGTTGTATCTAGAGTCTAGATACAACATTTTAATATAGGGAACAAATATATTTTATTTTACATATATAAAACAAAAATAAATTATTGAACCTATATAATTTATAACTGATAAGAACACAATTGTTTAATATACTCTTTCTCACACACACCAGCTACAACATTAAAACCGTGGACAGTTTATGTAATGTTGTTAAAATGTTATCCATGAATATTTTAATGTATCCAAATGAGTCCATGAATGGATCAATTCAACTGGTTTAGTGAAAAAGCTGATTCATTCAATAAGTAGACCCCATCCTTGACTAGTTCTGTGTAAACCGTATCTGTAACTTGTTTTTTATACAAGACTAATCGTCTTAAGGATTGTTTGCATCTAAGCTGCAAAAGAAAATCATCAGCATACAGGTGAAAAAACACTCTTTTTCTTAAAGATAACATCTATTAGCAGCATTTACAAAGAAAACAGGACTGGGGCCAGGATAGATCCCTGTGGCACGCCACATGCAAGTACACGCAAAGATGAACTACGCTGGCCAAGAGAAACACTCAATTTTATATTTGTTAGAGAAGATTGAAGGTGGAAAAGATCCATGGAAAAAGGTCGGCTGATGCTCACCCTGAGATGATTCTGTCTGTGGTAAAATGCTCCTGGAATCACAGTTACCAGGCACAGACCGCTGCTCTGAGCGATGCCGTGTCTATAGTAGGACGGAGCAGTTCTGTTGATGGGTTTCAGGTCCAGGATCTGACGCGGCAGCAAAGAGGTTGTAGTATCCTCTACAACTAGTGACAATTGGCCAGTTTTCAGAATTTTGGGGAAGTGGAGAAGTTCCCACAGTGATGTTTTGCTACGTAGAAAGAAGACTTAAAAGGGAACCGCACTGAACTACTGCAAAAGTTTTGGACAATCGGTTGGTTTCAATTTGTTTTAAGCTCACCTACAACCCACGAGGAGCTATTTGAGATTTTATATATATATATATATATTTTTTTTTCTTTTTAGAAACAGAGATGAAAAACTTACTCCTGTTAATGTCAGCTGTTCCTGTTTATTGTCTATTTCCTGTTTTTTTTTATTATTATGCATAGTGTAAAAAGGTTGTAACATATCACAATATCTATTTATCTGTCGGTGAAGAAATGGGGAAAACGCATATCATCTTTAAAGCTGTATTATTTATTATTTAAAGTCACTCTCCATGTATTAAAAATAATAAAACTAACACTTCAGATATATTTGATGTATTGCCCCTTAACTTTAATCAGGAGGGCACATTAGCACCGGTCAACCACATCAATATTGAGATTTTCAGGAAACATGAATCATGAAATGTGACTGATTCTAATTACTGTGCAATATAAGTATCATAGTAATCAATAAACCATACGCATTTTGAGTTTACATACTGTAACTACGTATTTGCATCAAAATCATTTGTATTAAAAAAATATAATGCATCTATAACAAGCGCAGCTATACAGTTTCAGTCTCTCGTTGAAATTTTTCGGAGACACGAACCGTCTAATTTAAGTGTGTTAATTTTACACTTTATGAATTAAAACAAGTTTTCATCAGCTAACAAATAAGACTTAAAAGCATATCTAAGACGTCGTTAAAAGAAAGCAGCTCCTGAGTTAATTAAAGCAAACGTAGCGGTGATCTTCTTTATACGGGATCAGCCCATTCTTTGGTGTTATGGCAGGTACATTTGTCGATATGTGCGGGAATCAGCGTCTTGACTCAGAACCGCGAGGAGCAGAAGCAGGAGAAGAGCGAGATCCTCTACTCTTCTCCGCTCAGAGGCGGCACGCTGGCCAGAGCCGGGACCAGGCGCTCGTACACCTGGATGCCCCGCAGGAACACCTGCTCATTCAGATACTCGTTATGATCGTGAAGCAGGATGGGAGTGAGATTCATCGGAGAGAAGCCAATGGCAGGGAGGCCCACCTACAAAAACAATTCGCAATAATAGTAACAGGAACTCGGGAGGGATTTAACAGAAAATGAACGCATGTGGTTTTAAATATGCACACATGCATGGATCAGAAATGCTTGTTGAGCGGCAAATTAAAATGTTCTTTAAAAGTAGGTTTCTGCTGACAGAAAGGGAAACCGACTTACTTCCCTGATGAAGCGGCTGTCTGTGGCAGCAGGGAAGATCTCCTTTTTCAGAGTCACGTTCCTGTCATGACGCGCACAGAGTTAAACGTCAGCATGCGTTCAACTAAAAAGGCTTACAAAACTTCACAACAAACCGCTTTTCCCTCACATGGCTTTGCAGGTTGAGCTAAACGCGTGCCACCAGGGGTCGCTCTCCTCCGTGGAGGTGAAATTCTGGTCCATGTGTTTCTGAAGAGCGCAAACCAAATCGTGAGGGCAAACAAGACTGTGTGCTTGTCATTTGCGACAACTGAACGCACGCTCAAAATAAAACGCGGGAAGTGACCGCTGCATTTACAGAAGCTATACATAGTGTCGGTCAACGAAGCGAACGACTGGTTGCTAATGACGTATTTTTAAAAATGGCATTGTGCTTTCGCTGTATATAGTGCGCAAGAACTCACAGGGTGGTGTTGCCAGAGTTTGCTGTGATAAAAAGAGCAAATAAGAACAAACCGATAGCAAACTCGCCAAACCCAAGTGTAAGTATTGCTTATAAAAAGTGGACATGGCAACCCTTCAAGACCACACTCTTGTGAAGCGGTCTTCCAAACAAACAAAACATGATATCTATGGCAACTGTGGTTTAGTTAGACTTAGCATGGTGTCAATCATCTGACTACACTTTTCAAGTGAAGACCATAGTCTACACTTAGTGTAGACTATCAAGTGTAGACCATGGTCTCCAGGCAGAAACATGGTCTCCAGCTGGAATTGTGTTTGGTGTGTAAAAATGAATCTGACCTGTGCAAAATCATATGTCACGTCCTCACCAGCTTCTTTACACCAGGCTTTTATCTTCTCTTCAAACTCCTGGACGGTGAACAGAATCGCACGAATGAATCGGCTCAAAGCCAAATGATTTAATAAAATAAAAAGAGATTCGGAGAGAGGTTGTAACTGAACTAAACGTGCGATGGACCAGATACACACCTGCAGGTTAATGGTGGGCGGGATTCTCAGGTCAAAACTGACATCCATTTCCGCAGGAACGACGTTGTAAGCCACGCCCCCTTTCACCATAGTCATGTTAACAGTGGTGACATCACCCAGGGTAAAACACTCATTGGTGTTCAGCCTGGAAATCACACACGGGGCATATTTTCACGTCTAACCGATCTCCTAAAACCAGGGGTTTAGAAAACAGACTGAGAATGAAGCTCACCTGTGTTTCTCTTTCTCTCTGAACTCCAGGAAGGAGTTTATAACTCGCCTCTGTGGACACAACACAGACAGACGCATCAGAAACACGACAAAATAAAATGCATAAATGCATATATTTCTATTTTTCAAGTTACTTGGAATTTAATAAAAAACTTTTGCCTTCATTTTAAGGCAAGTTCGATAATTGTTGTATTTGTACAATCATTTTTACCTCTGTACAAATGCACAATAATAAAATCCCATATTGCGGGCCATGTCAAAAAAAATTCTCTAGATAAAATAGCTGTATCCTGTATTTCTTCCAAATACGATAATTTTGAGATTCTGCTAAAGTAAGTTAAACGTGTCCTGTGTGTAAACACATTCACATGCTCTGAATACTGCCAAAGATTATACTGTATTTACATGATAAAAATTTTCCATTAATTCGGCCCTAATTATTAACAATTTTGAGAAACAAAAAAGCCAGATATTGCATATTTTTCGAAGTTTGAATATTTTAAGGTTAAAAAAGGCTTCTTTTTTTTAAATGGAAATCTTTTGCACCGTTATAAATGTTTTTATTTTTGATCAAATTAATTTGTTTTTGCGAAAGAAAAATGTTTGGCCACATTATACTCTGAACAAACTCACTAGTTTCTCTGCTGCAGTGTTCTCCACAAACCTCGAACCATGACCCGGACTTCCTGGACAACGGACTGTGATCCCTGCAGGACAGAGAACATGTATGTTAACACACTCACACACACACACACTCTCTCACTCACACACTCGCACTCACACACTCACACACACACACACTCACACACACACTCACACACACACACACTCACACACTCACACACACACACACACACACACACACACACACACACACACACACACACACTCACACACTCACTCACACACTCACTCACACACACACACTCACACACACACACACTCACTCACACACTCTCACTCACACACTCGCACACACTCACACTCACACACTCACTCGCACACACTCACACACTCACTCGCACACACTCACTCGCACACACTCACTCACACACTCACTCGCACTCACTCGCACACACTCACTCGCACACACTCACTCGCACACACTCACACACGCTCACTCGCACACACTCGCACACACTCACACACACTCGCACGCACACACTCACACACTCACTCGCACACACTCACTCACACACTCGCTCACTCACTCACACACTCGCACACACTCACTCGCACACACTCACTCGCACACACTCGCACACTCACTCGCACACACACTCACACTCTCACACACTCACACACTCACTCACACACACTCTCACACACTCACTCTCACACACTCACTCTCTCACACACTCACTCTCTCACACACTCACTCTCTCACACACTCACTCTCTCACACACTCACTCTCTCACACACTCACTCTCTCACACACTCACACACTCACACACTCAGTCTAAATGTGGTAGCTCTCATATGTGATACTTACACCAGGGGTTCTTTTCTCCGTAGAACACAGTATAGGCATTGGTTGGGTTTGCCAAACCTGCCAACAAATAAAACAGGCAAAAGCTCTCAATAATATTAGTGCATACATGGCTAAACCATTTTAACCTTTTAATAAATTCAGCCCTCACTCTGTTCAAATCTAATCTGCAGTTTTGCGAAAACCTGACAATACTAAACACAACAACTAGAAGACTGAACCCACAGGTTAGTTTACCTTCATCAAGGGCAAAACCAATGTTCAGCTTCTGAAATTCAGGGAGCTTCACAAACGTCTCCATTCCTTTGTGACCACCGACCTCCTCATCTGTCAAAAGCATTAAAAAATAGGCAAAGCGACTTTTATTGCAGAACTAGTCTTAACACATACAGAAGTACCAATGGGTCTTTGTTTAATATGAAGACGATCTTCAGTCAAGACTCTAGATGTTACAAATTCTAGTGTACAAAAAACTCAGGAAAGCACGTTGGTGATGTCTGACCTGGGACAAATGTTAAATGGACAGTGCGAGAAAATCTCTTCCCAGCCGCCTTCAGTCTGCGAATGGCTTCAATGTACCTGCAGCGAAACAAAACTTCAATGCACGTGCAAACTTATATTTCAATTTAGATAACATATTATTCTTGCCATTCTTGTTTATGCAAATTGTTGTTATATTATATTCAGGAGTGCAGTTATTAAGCACGTTTTCTTCCGCAGACAAAATCTTGAGATTTTTTTTGTATTACTTTACTGTAGTATGCGATTCTTCGTAAGCAGGGGTTTCTTTACTTTACCAAGTCTCTTTCAGAAACTGACAGCTTGTTCTTTGAGAGACTTTAAGGTTGCATTTCTGGACAATAACGTCATTTCACGCCTAATTCTTTTGCAGTTAACATGCATCTTTCCTTCACGTTTCTGTCTGACCCCGTTGACCCACTGAGAATGTTGCTCTCCAGTGGCCTTAACTTTGCGATTTGTAGTTTTAACGGGCATTTAATACTTTTCTGAGTTGAACCTTGGCTCGTTTTATCTGTAACAGAAAGCGTGTTTAATAATTACACACACCTAAATAAGACGTTTTTCCACTTCCAGCCTTCCAGAAATGACTAAATACGAGATTAACAGTGGTTATGAATGCTTTTCCTCTTCCACTGCGGTAAGGCTGTGTCTTGACAGCCAATCAGAATTTAGCAGCCTTGTCTCTGATTGGTTGGAATTGTAAACAAGCGAGCTGTCAGCATTCAGAGAGCATTGAGGGTTCAAGCTGGTTCAAAATGCACTTTTGCATGATCCTTCCGTGCTCAGAACTGTGACAGAAATATAATTCCACATGTCTTAATGAGACGCTTTAAGAAGGTGTGGAGAACCTCTCTTTGGGTTTGAGACTTTACAGCTTTACAGATCTTATACACGCAGCTTGTAACACACATCATTTTTAGTCCGTACTCACTGTATTGTGACACATTTCATATCCTGAGATCCTCGGCCGTAGATGTTGCCATGCTCGTCTTTAACAGCAGCGAATGGGTCGTGTCTCCAGTGCTCCTGAAGCAGACGGACAAAGGGTTTTTGAGCGAGATCTGCCCCGTGCCGCGTGACCCGTGTCGGGCGATCGACGCCTTACCTCATAAACCGGCACCACGTCGGTGTGAGAGTTCAGCAGCACAGACTTCAGCTCCGGCCGGCTCCCGACCCACGAGACGATCGCGACGACTCGCCCCGGACACAACTGAGGGACAGCTTCGGATTAACACAGGGGCGCGATTGATGAAAGACACCATTAGAGTTTACAGATTCAGCAGCAATACCTCCACTTTCTTCATGGGCAGAGCCAGCTCCTCTGCTATCCGCTCCAGGAACCTGATAGCGCCGTCTGACGGGGAGCGAGCGACAGAAACAGATTCACTCTACTGATGCCAGACACGACAGTCAGCTACTTCTCATTCGCGATAACCAAAGGTTATGATCCATATCATCCGTTTCAGAGACGCAAGCCGTTTCTATATATACCCGACTGTAGAATATAATGTAATTGAGTAATGTGCATGGAATCGATTGTGAAAGACGCCAGACACTGTGCCACTGTGTTCACCCAAATGAATGAACAACACGTCATGAATTATTCAGCAAAAACGACATATCTGCAGGCATCAAAACCCAGTTCTCTGCAGGTTCCTATGGGGTTTACTTTTAGGATTTTTAATTTGCGAGAACATGCTTTTGTTTCGCCTCTTCTGCATTTCCGCATCAGTAGAAACTAAACTCCAACAAACAGCTTTTATATTAAAACAGCGATTTACTTGCTTCTAGTTTACTGTAGTAAATAATCATCCCCTCGCTCGATCAAAGATCGACTAATGGACTTTGGGTGGATGTCATTGGTAATACATTCGGGGGGAAATTAGTAAACTGCCTACCTAGGCAACATTTCTAGACGCCGTAGGGGTTGACATGTACTCCTGGGCAAAGGTTAACCCGAAGCATAAAGCTAAAAGGTGAAACTTCAACCCTATGCGCTGCAGGACGGGGTTAGAGGTGTGTGAGGTACCGTAGTCAGGCTCTGGGTGGACCGTCTTCAGCCGCAGGTATTCTCTGAACAGGGTCACTGAAGGGTCTTCTGTCCCGGGACCATCCTGGACCCCTCCGCCGCCGTTCGGTCCATCTTTATCAGGCAACATATCGGCCCACTGTCCTGCAGGACGACACAGTTTATTATTACCCAGTACACACTCTCAGACATGCATGAAGGCGAATACGTTCCAATCATATACGTGCAATTAATTTTAAGAAACCATGGTTCTATGAACCATGACAAAAGGCGACAAGTAATACTTCAATTCAACAAAGACGCATTAAACTGATCAAACGTGACACCTTTCGATTTCCACGCAACACTTATCCAAGGCATAGACGTTTACAGCATTGCAAACGTTTTCGATTTCGAATAAATTGCCCGTTTGAACTTTTTAAATATACTTATTTCATAAAATAAACATTTAATGTAATGCATTCACATTATTTTTTTAAAACATTATTTTCATTATTTAAAACATCCTCGTACACGCATGTTTAGCATACACTTGATAAATAAAAATAAATACAATTAGCAGATCTTTCGGGTAAATAATTACCGATTAGTTTTTCTTTAAACAATTTTGTTAATGCACCAGAATTTTTGGGGACTTTAACCCACAACCTGACACGACTGGTCACAAAAACCGCTCAAGACTAGTCTTAAAACTTATTATAAACTTATCTTACTTATTGTCCACTAGGCCAAAGGTCCACAAAAAAAAAAAAACACTTTACACTTTCACGTAACAAACTTGAAAATGTTACAAGCAAAAAAGCTTAAAAGAAAAAAAAGAGCTGACTTGTAAAACTAGTCTATTTTTTTAACAATTACACAAAAGCATTTAATTCAATAGAAAAAAATAATAATAATAATAAAAATCTTTTGCTTATAGTTGGTCAGACTAGTTTTTAAGACGCTGTTTACGCACTGACCCCTGACCTTTAACTGAATCCCTCCACCATCAACCACATTTACTTTTTATAAAGCATCTATGTATCGGTACCTCGACACTAAACACATGTCAAACGTCAAGAGACGGAAAGGTGTCGTGTAAACTAATCCCTGCTGCGACCTTTTAACTAAACACACGCAAAAACAAAACGACAGGGTGAAAGCTCGACTCTTCATAACGTTAACATCAATGCACAACAAATGCAATTTAAATCAGACAGTCGTTTCTGTTGAGTTTCGTGCGTGTGTGTGTGTGTGTGTGTGTATGATAATAATAAATCTACCCGTCAATAACAGCTGCTGCGGCGCGTCCACTCACCTGCTCCGAGGCGAGCTCGCGTCTTAATCAGCTACGAACACGTTACAAAGACTGTCCCTCTCCGTAACAGATACACGTCTAAAGGTGATTTATAACTCACCTTCGCTCCGGGCTCCTCGGCTGAACTCGGGCCGTTACTTGTTTTGCTCGATCATGCCGAAAAACCCTCTCTCGCGCCGCAGGCTTGCGTCATGGCGTCACGCGTTCCCGTACGTACGTACGTACGTACGTGCCGTTTAGCGCGCATGCGCAAAACGTATTTGGCGTACAACCGTAATGTTTCATTTTCTCAACAGAGATTGAACAACGACGACAGCTAGAGAGTCGTATGCCTGGAGACAACGTCTGGGCGCAGTTCATTTTTATACCACGCGTTATTTTAAAAGGGTAGGCCGTTTTGTTATAAAGTTTAGCTAATCGAGCTGCACAGCAATCATTCCTTTCCATTGGTAGCTATGTAAGAAATATTTGCCTTTTTTGCACGGCTTTTTAAAAAACTCGCTCATAAGTCATTGCCGCAACCTACTGGTGTAATGAAGAAACACACAGAAAGAGTTAATGGGAAAAGGTCTGTACTGCTACTTAGATTTATCAGTCTTTTCTCGTCGAAAAAAATTTTCTAATAAAATTTGCTGTATGTTATAACAGACTTTAATCATTGAAACTGATGGAAAATAAAGTTTGTAAAACATTCGACGGATACCCAAACACCCGCCATATAAAACACACACTTGAATTCAACACAAGTAATTTCGCCAAAAGGAGCGAAGCGTTTTGTATTATTATTATTATTATTACTGTATTAAGTTTTTGATTCTAAGTATGTGAGACCCTTCCTGAGCCGAAGCTAGCACGCAAGCGTTGGTGGTATAGTGGTGAGCATAGCTGCCTTCCAAGCAGTTGACCCGGGTTCGATTCCCGGCCAACGCAGCACTTTTTTTTCCCCTTTCTGTTTCACGTAACTTAAAAACTACTAACGCTAAGAACTATTTTTGTGGCCAATAAATGAACAAAAAACATGACAGCCGATAAAAGACAAATAATGTGGATGTAAAGTTTGAGCGAAGACGTGCCAAACTTAAGTTAAAGCAAATCTTTAATGAAAAACGTTTGTGTACAAAGGCACAAAGGTCTTTTTATACAAGAGCTGTTATATAAAAAAATAGCAAACCACCACAAAACCTTAGCAAAGAATTACAAGCTTTGGCGTCATCGTTATTTCATCGGACAAAACTGAGATGAACTCATTTTGGGCACTTCTGTATTTGTAACGCAAATGCTTTTTCCTCCAGAGTTTAGCTCCAGCTCTTATCAAACCGCAAAAGATGATCGAGGTCTTTAGGATCACTAAAAACTGGTAAGTTTGATCAAGACCGGAGCGAAACTCAAGCGGCCAAGCGGATCTGGAGAAGAACCTTTAATCGCTGCTGTCTTGAAAGTACAGATTCACATATTGTAAGATGTGATCGACGGCTTTGAGCAGCAGAATATCAGTGTTTTCATCCAGGTCCAGCTCTGAGGAGTAGTTCTTCACCGGGACGATGTAGGAGGTGGCCATTCCCAGCAGCTCTGCGGCCTTCGCCATCTAGAGACATCAGTAAAGACGCAACCAATCATGTGACGCTCAAACAGCAGCAAAGTGAAGCATTCAGATGAACGATCGTGACATACCGCCTGCTGAATGGCTCTGCTCTTGTAAACCTTGGAGATGTCATTTTTGGTGGAGTTACAAACCTGGTCCACATGGGTCAGCAACGCCACTTGGTGTACACCTGCAGTTCAGGCGATGATATTTAGTCGTTAACACTTCTAGTTTTTTAATAATGAAGCATAGAGTATGAAACATGACTAAAATGGGTTATTTAATATAATGGGTTAGGTCACCCCAAAATGAACATTGTATTATCAATTAGTCACACTCATGTCGTAAGACCTTTGTTCGTCTTTTGAACACAAATTAAGATATTTTTTAATGAACTCTGAGAGCTATCTGACCCTCCATAGATCCAAACGATCCAGGTCCAGAAACGTAGGAAATACATCGGTAAAACAGGATGTGACATCAGTGGCTCAACTTTGTAACGCTGGAAGACGTAACTCAGGGGAGAAGAATGGTGCAGGAATTGTTATTTTTGTTGCGCAAAAAACATGTCACGTGGACTTTTCTACGTTTCTGGATCAATTTTTTTTACAAATGTTCTTTTATTTTTGTTAAGCCCGTTTTTTGTTCGGCGTGAGAACGCATTCTTCGGAAGTAAATGCGGCACATACGACCGGTTCGACAAACTCGACTCACCTAAGTTGCTGATGTGTTCTCTTAACTGTTGGAAAGTCGCACCAAAGCTTTTGGCGTATGAACTGACTTTTGAACCATCGATTACAAACACCACACAGTGTACTTTGTCATTAATGCTCGGTTTCCTTACGAAGCCCACGGTCTCTGCTCCAATCGATTGCTCGGGACTAAACTATAAAAACAAAGCAATATTTTACCAATAACGGTACTGTTGACTACACACGGTAAAAAATACTTGTAATTTTACTGAATAGATTGTAATGTTGTACAGTGCCGTAAATATATATACCATGAAAAATTTAATTTTTATTACCAAATAATTTACAGTAAAAATTAAAACTTCATTACCCCAAGAAGGAAATGTAATTTCTGCTCGCTAAACTATTGTGACAGTTTTAAATAAAGGAATTAAATGTTTCTTTAATTGATATGTGCTATTTCACATTTTATGGTACTAATTAATTCACAGCTTTTCAAACTGGGTCGAGGGTGTTTTATGTTCACATAAATTTAATAGCTTTTAATTACGCTTTCTAGCTCAGAAATTTTCTAAATATTAATTAAAATAATAAAAAAAAGGGTTAATCTCCGATAAGACAGTTTAAAAAGACTCATATTCATAAAGAGATCTTACAATTGTGCCACTTGTGTAATTACGGTGATTATCTGTTCGTTTAAAAATACATAGCAGACCTAAATAAGTAAAGTACACTGAAATATTAATATGATACAATTTAATAATATATACATTCATGAGCTATAAAATGTTCAGGCCCTTAACACCAAGGACAATAACTGCAATAACAACTATATTAGCAGCCACACCAACAGAGGACAACTACTAGTTTGAATTTTTTAATCTTTTGTTAATCGTCGTAGGACACTTTAAATCTCTATTAAGATAAAATATAATAAAAGTTCTAATAAAAATATCCATTTCGGAAACGATAGCATTCCTCTATGCCATTATTCTGGCGTAGACTTCCAGGTCATATGATTAGAATAATATTTTTGTATTTCAAATGTACCATTGTTTTATTGTTTATTGATTTGAAAGGCTTCAAACTCCGAAATTTTTACTGTGCATTTAAACGCACAAATGATCCAGCTCAAACGTACCTGGTGTCCCTCTGGAGCGTGTCCTTTAACGACGGACAGCGCATCGTGAAGAGTCAGCCCAGTGCTTTCTCCTTCACCTACACCCATCACGTCACACAGGACCAGAGCTGTGGGCTCGTCTGCAGTCTCTCCTGCTCCTCTGATGTTGTACGAGCGAAGCTGGGAACGAAAACAGAAGAAAACCAACAACAGCTTTCCACAAAAAGACTGCAAGATGCAGCTCGAGCCTCTCGACATGTGAAGAACGGAAGCCAATAAAACCTTCCAAAAAGCTTCTGGTCACGTTTACCTTTTTAGTGAAGCTGGCGGAGGATGAAGAGTTTGATCCAGAAACGTAGAAAATACATCGGTGAAACAGTCCACGTGACATGTTTTTTGCGCAACAAAAATAACAATTCCTGCACCATTCTTCTCCCCTGAGTTACGTCTTCCAGCGTTACAAAGCATACGCACGTTTTCCCCTTAATGTAAACAACCCCAGATTACGAACGTAAACAATGATAATTACGTCAAATATGCCGGTAAATAATCTCCAAAATGGCGTAACTCGTCGGAGAAGAATGGTTGGGAACATTATGTTATTTTAGTTTTATTTGCACAAAAGAAGTTTTCTCGTAGCGTTGTGAAACTGAAGTTGAGCCACTGATGTCACATCCTGTTTTACCGATGTATTTCCTACGTTTCTGGACCTGGATCGTTTCTCAGATTTAAAAAAATATCTTAATTTGTGTTCAGAAGATGATAATAATAAAACCTTCCAAAAAACGGCTTCTGGTCGCGTTTACCTTTTTAGTGAAGCTGGCGGAGGATGAAGAGCCCACCATGGCTCTGTTGATGACCCGTCCGGAGAAGACCGACTGGACAGAGCTGATGAAGCTGGACTTTCCAGCACCGACCGGACCAACCAGCAGCACTCTGGCTTCAGTAACAGTCTCGCTGGCCGGTTTAAATGACCTGATAGACTCCGTCAGAGTCTGTCTCACACTGAACGCACAGAGCAAGTCGGCGTTAAAGGCATTCGATACCGGGATGTTATAAAAATCCAGATACTTACTCCTCACGCCACTCCATATTTCTCCAGTCCTTTTCCAGCAACGATAAGGCTTGTGTTACAAAGTGAAATGCACAGTTTTAAAGTGGGCATTGAGTTTATTAAGCATTTGCGAGGTCGTTTGAATACGCGTATCATACCTCCGAGAGTAAACAGAGGTGGAGCTGCGGTTACGTCTTCAGGTTTGCCGGCAGCATTGGTGCTGACCGCTGCAGCGGCGCCGAGTGGCTCTGGTTTGACATTACCTGAGGAGCCGAAACTGAATCTTTGATTCATTCTTGATCAGAGAAGGGAATGTTTGCGGGAATGCGTCTAGAATCAAAGGAAATCAAAGATAGGACAATACAAGATTACTCAGTGTATAAAAAAACTGTTTTGTGTATATACTGCAAGTGTGACTACGGACTACAGAACCACGAGGTTCTGTGTTTTTGAGTAGATTTATGCATCATGAAGAGAATAAATATGCTTCCTGTTCTCTTCCCAATTTAATAAAGCAAACAAAAACGGCCTACATTTAGTAATCATTTATAGGCTACTGATGCTTTTTTAATCAAATGTTGGAGTTAAGCGTGTAAGAATATAAAATATATATATATATAAAATTAAAACCTGACTATTATATAATACCACTGTGGGTCGAAATATGGCCAGTTAGCAACTTTTTACAAGGTCTATCTACAAAGTTAATGTATTGTTTGGAAAAAATAGCATCTCGTTATAATGAGAAATTGAAAAAAGCTGTTGAAAAAACCCCAGCAACCATCTTGACCGGCAAAAGACCATCTTAAAAGCTTCAAAACAAACCTAACCAGCACGTAACAGGGAGTATGTCGTTTTTACGACTAAGTAATGTTACGACATTCAAGAAAACGTGTCGTTTTACATAATATGTGCCGTTTTAACGACAGAGGGTCGTTACGAGAATATAGTTTACACAGTAAAAGACCTCGTTATTGTTACATAATGGAGAAAAAGTATGTTCAACAGCAGTTAATGCACCCCTGTAGGATGCAATCTCTCTCAAACTTAGTCGTTTAGTAGCGTTTTACAGGAGATACATCTGGTACCGTGATATTTGTGCGACGAACACGGTTATTCAGGTAACGTTAACTGAAAAACGTTAAATGAAAACATACTCACAGCACTGACATGAAACAGAGCCGAGGAACAAAGTGAGAGGTTTCAATACTAAGAAAACGAAACTGTTGTGTATGTAATATCTGGCCAGTAGAGGGCTGCCTTTTCATAGATTATTATTATTATTATTATTATGAAAGGACAAGCTAATATAACTCAACAACCCAAGATACTGAGGAAAAAAGCATTTCAATGTGTTATTTTTATTAGTAGATTGGCATGGTATATCGTTCCTGAAGAGGATTCTACTGCTGCTTAGTGAAATGGTTTGGGTGGATTGATATAATTCAACACTGACACGTCCAATCAGATTTCATTATTTGGTTTTTGATCAATATTGTTTCGCTTAAGCCTTCATCTGAGTCAAAGAAAACTCTAATCAAATAATGAACTTTAATTCACGTATATATATATAGCTGCAGGCGTGGTAGTGGATTTGAGGTTATACAAATTAATACGCATTTTTTTCGAAGAGCCACTGCAAAAAAACACAGTACTTTCACTCTTAATTTATCAATTTTATTCAACATTTGAAAATAAGCTTACATTTTGGAATTCAGTACTGAAACATTTAAGCCGGTTAGTGACATTTAACACATCTGCGGTGATATTTTATTTTTGGCTGGTTTCTCTTTATATAAAAAAAAAAAAAAACTTAAACAGCACTTGTACCTCAAGAAATAATTTTGTCGGCTCGTGAAAAAAAATAAAATAAAAGTGCAATTGAAAACGCAAAGCATTAACGGCTTTATAAAGTCCAAACAAATAAGAAAATGTTTTTATGGTGATGTCTCCACGTGATCGTGATTAAACATTTGATTTTTCAGAAAGTATAGCAGCCATTGCTGTGACAGCGTACACATTTGGTTGAGCTTGTCTAAATGACATTCAATAAAAATCAGAGAAGCGAGGTGATCAGCATAAAGCATTCATAACTCCAATTAAGCGTCATGAATGTTGGTTGCTTTAGTGTTTGTTGATGATGGCAAGAACATTAAGGCATTCAGCTTTGTACACATAATATGTCTCTACCAAAAGAAGCCAAGTGGGACAAAAAGAAAAGGCAAAGACTGTAATATTCTTCACTCTTAATAAATGCAGAATTAAAAAGTTTCTTGGCTTTCTCTACATATATTTTCATATATGCTTCACAAAAAATACTTTGCTACATAGTGTTCACACAAAATCGTCTGACGCATTAAAATGTTGTGAAACCACACTTTCCACCGAATGTTTTAATCTGGAAATGCATTGGTAAAAATTGCTGTATTAGAGAAGTCTATCTAGACGATCAGTGTCTGTGACAAGGGTGGTGCAATTATGGTAAACAAAACATTTTAATTGCCCTCATTTTCTACCTAAAAGAAAACATACTTGATAAAGGTTGCACTGAATACATTTGCTGTTTACAAACATATCAGATGTTAACCTGCATGTCTGACTCTGCCATAGTTATCCAAGGGGCATCTAAACTGTGCAAAATGTAATAAAGATATGGTTAAACTGTTCACATGAAACGTGGCCAACATGCTAGATAACCAACAAGATGCACTTAATAAAATAACAATGGCGCAACATTTAAAACCGCTAAAAATAGCCATAAAGAAAAGAAATGGCAACATCGTCTACTCTCTTTCGCACAGAATCCTAACATTTAATAATATCGATGTGTTAAGATTACAGATAAGTCATTCCTGATGAACGGAACTGCTGCTCAAGATAAAACGTGGGATACCGAGAGACAACATTTTGAAAGTGAACAGAAGTGCTCTAGTGACAGGCAGGGGGCGTGGTTCTTCGGGTGTCTTTAAAACTCCACTTTGCATGCTGGGAAGGTCTCGTCCTGCATGGCCACGGTGCTGTTGCTACCAAGGACGGTGATCGCTAGATCTTTCTGCCGCTCGTGGGTCTCCTGGTACCAGCTGTGCATAGTCAGCGAATCAAACGTGGGGATTAGAGTCACCTGTAGGTGAATGGGAAAGATATTGAACAAGTATTAATCGGTGAACTGGTCAAATCTGTTGTATGCATGATCTGACGTATTGAGTGCGAGTTTTTCATTTTTGCGCTTTGAGCTTGGGAAAGGTAATATAAACAAATCTAGTTACCTGAACATCCGGCCAAGACGCTTTGCCCTCTAAAAGAGAGTCGAGAATAGATCTCATGACTGTTTCCTTGTGCGGCTCATCTCCACTAATTATATAGCAGGACGAGCGGAGGCGCCGGAAAAACTCCACATCGACTGTGGAAGCTGCTGAGCCAGAGGGCAAATATGCCAAATCCAAACAAATGGGTACTGAACTTGAATTTGCACCGACAGAACCTGCAAAGGAAAGCAATAACATTATGCAAAATTGGACTTCAAAGCAGATTTATTGATCTCTGTCTATTCATCCATTCCAATATAAATGGAAAACTTTGGGCCTTTCCGTTTTTCTAAACGCTACATAAAATGTTTTGCCGCTATTCATTGGAGCTGGTTGGTCTGATTCAAGTTTTAGGATTCTTATTATTACAGATGTTCCCTTAACACCAGTGAACTAACAAATGGACAAGTCACTGGTAGGCATTGACCAAGCTGATTGTCTCAAAGGCAGTTGCTGTCTTTTGTAAACTGTGACTACTGTAGCAATAGAGCTTTTAAGGGAATGAATTTAGGCCTTGTTCAGACTGACAGTCCAAATCCTATTTTTAGCACATATTCGATCATATTTTGCAAGTGTGAAAGGCAGAATTGCAAAGGCTTGTTTAAAGCTGCATTCCTGCTCAAATCACATTTCTGGAAATCTGTTTCAGTCTGACCGCTCTCAGTGAAATTTGCATAGCACTATGCAAGAGATGTAGAAAACAAGCAAAATGTCTTGGTTGTGTTTTTTCTAAGAGGAAAGTCTTGAGGAAAAAATTAATATACTGCTGGTCTACATACTGTGCATTCCAGCTTCCAATGTTTACCTACTGCCACAAGACATAATAATCCATCTTTCATGTTGTAAATAATACATCTGTTACAACCCAGTTGCTGTTGTTACCAACCAATGCAAAAATTGCATCTAAACAGTTCTGCTACAGAACGAGCAGTCAATTAGATCAGAATTCAAGTAGACAAACAAATAATTTGACATGGGCTGACAGTGTAAGCATAGCTTTGGAGATGCAACCTATTAGAAAATCTTAACATGTTAAAATCCTGTCAGAAATACTGTGCCTTGGAGTTTGCTCAGTTTAATTTTCGTCTCCAATATTAGGCCTCAGTACATGACTAGGTGAATATCCTAACCAATCCTCAACAAGGCAAATATTTCTATAAGAAGCAGTGAGCACTTACCAGATAAGGACTTTGAAGGCACTGCTCTAGATCCGCTGACAGCATTGCGGGATGCAGGCCTGGTGTCCATACTGGAAGTTGGCCGAATAGTTCCACTGGCAGACACCGGAGCACCAGTCTTTGTCTTCCCACTCTGTGTTACGATGTTTGCAGATGCAGTCCTTGTGGACACAGGAGCTGTTTTTTTGGTCTTTGATGTCACATTCTTGGACCTACCCTGACCATCAGCCTCTGGGTCAGCCATGCAGGCACCGGGCTGGGGTGGCAGTGGTGGTAAGTCCTTCATTGGGGCAGGTGGAGGGTCTTCAGAGACATGCTGGGAATTGTTGTGTACCGAATGACTGCTAGGATGGTCGTGAGGGTGGTTGGGTGGAAAGATGTCACTATCAGAGTCCAAGTCTTCCGTAATGGAGGGGCATTCTTCTGTGGCTGGTGGCACATCAGAATCAGAAACCGAAACGAGAGAGACACTGACAGAAGACGTTGTCTCCTGACCTTCCAGAGACTGATGATCGCTATTGCTGCATTGGTGGGGCAGTCTACCAGGCTCCACAGAGAGGTCAGGACTAGAGGCAGCGACCTCCGAGGACAGTCCCTGTTGGTTTTCTGGAGATTTGTGATGCTTAAACTCACAAGGTGAAACCAAACATAAATCAACATCATGTGGAAGGATGTCAATCTGCGGTCCAAACAGGTGATTCTCAGATTCGTCATATGTGTGGTGACTATTATGAGATGTTTTTAAAGGTAAAGACATATCTGTTTTGGGGTCACGGTCTGGTAAATGTCCATTAGTATAGGCTAAGCTTCCCATCTCTTCTTGTGAATGACAAACAGGCACTTGTTCAAAGGAAACTGATAAGGAATCATCTACTTCAGTGGAGTGTGGAGAGCCAACTTCCGCAGGAAAGGAAGTGATGCTGGGAGAGCCATCAGGAAGAGTATCTTTAAGAGAGGTCGAGGAGAGAAAGCTTGATTGTCTATCTTGTGATGATATGGAGCTATTTTCTATATTACTTTTTGAACAACTTGCCATTGGGTTCTTGCAGACTTGCTGAATGTCTTCAAAACCAAGACCAGTGTTCCTGAGACCTACTTTGCAATTTTCCCCAGAGACCTGAGAAGAACTGTCAGGAGATTGTGGGCAATGCCCTGAACTGTTCTTTCCAGAATGTGTGGGGGAAACTAACTCAAGGGTTTTTTCATCTGAGCTTGTACATACATCGTCTTTGAGGCATCCATCAAGCTCTGTTGGCGTGATATCAAAATTAACACTTTTCTCACTCTTTGGAGTCTTTGTAAGTGGGGAGGGAAGTCCAAGAGCACTGTTCGCGCTAGGTGCTCCATCCATACTGCGAAACTTCTCTGGACTTTCATCAGCACCTGTTGTAGATCCATTTACCTGCTTGCCATTGTTGCCAGAAGCACATTCAGTTCTTGAGCTCAAAGGGTTGCCTTCAACATCCTGCAATGGCCCATGTTCATTCTCAATAACCAACTTTTCCATCTGAGCAGTAATGTCCTCAGGTGTAGATGTCTTTGACCGCTCTGCACTTGAGACTTTCAGACTGTCAGGCTCCTTTTTGTCTGGCTTTGACTTCCCTTTGGTTAAAGAATCCTTTTTATGGACGATCAAGTCTTTCTTTAGCGAGCCATTCTTACCCATTGACTTTCTAGACTCTGCATTACCTGGCAAATTTCCAGCTGCTTTCTTAACATCTTTGACCAGACTTTTGGTAGTTTTTTTGTCTTCTGGTTTGACCTCTTTCTTGATCTCCTTTTTCAGCTCGGGCTTAATATCTTTCTTGGGCTTTGCACCAAGATCTTTTTTTAAGGGTTCTTTCTTTTTCTCAACATTCTCATCTTTCTTTGCCATACTTGGAGGTGGTCTTTCCTCTTTCTTTCTAACTTCCTTTTTCTCATCTTTAGCAGGTTCTTTCTTAGAGACTTGCTTTTCAGGCTTAGTTCTTTGTTTCACATCATCTTTTGGCTTTGCTTTTTCCTCACTCTCTTTTCCTTCTTTTGGAACAGTGTCATTAGCGGGTTTAGTCTTTGTTTTAGTGTCTAGCTTTTTCAAATCTACTTTGCTTACTTTGTCTTTGAGTGAGGCACTACCAGGTCGAGATTCTTTGGAAATACTCTTAAGGCTTTCCTTGCTCCCGGCATGCTTTGGCTGTTTGTCCAATTTTGATACCTCAAGGTCTTTCAAACTAACTACTGGGTGTTTGAGGAACTCTAGATGCTTTAGTCTTTCTAAACCTTCAAAGATCTTGGATTCTGGAGTGCACCCAGGAAACAGAACTCGAACAATCTTCTCTCGAGGATTAGCTGGATGCCATACCAACAGTGCACATATGGACACCATGCACTCTAATGGGATTTCAGGGGTTTTTATATTTGGAGTGCTGCCAGGCCAAGTTTGCAAGAACGTTTCAAGTTCTTTGCTACCTTTGACTGGATTGAGAACATAAAGATCTAGTCGACCTACACCCATCTTTTGGAAAAGAATTACCGGTTCAACAGTTGGCCCAGCAGAGCGACTGATCTGTTCTGGGAAAATTGACAACCTTTCTAAATGCTGTAATGTTAGAGAAGCCTGATCACAAGTTCGAAGGACCCTAGAGTCACTTTGCAATTTTTTGAGTCTTTCTGAGGCATTGAAAAATACAACCCCTATTTCTGGAGATATCAGATTCCTCTGCCAGTCTTCATTGCTCTGTGATCCAGCAGACTCTTCTTCGTGTTCAGCCACTTTTCTGTTAAGGAGGCTGTTTATACCAGGTAGATTATCCACTCCAACATGGGTAAGCAATACTGAGTCAACTCGGTCTAGATGTCTCACCAGTTTCCAAAAACAGGATCGAGAATCAGACCCCCCATTGACTAAGACGTTAAAACCATTCACAGCAAAAAAGGCACAGTCACCTCTTCCTCCTGGAAACACATAGCAGCAGGGACGGGACAGTTTTAGGAAGCCAACCGTACTGGGTGGCTCAAGTAAATCAAAAGGTGACAGTGGTTCAAGAGACTCTGACAGATACTCTGTAAACTCCTGAAGGCCCTCCATCTCTGGGAGCAATAATGGAGGGTTGGTTTTAATTTCTATATAATCTTGCAAATTATGCTTTTCTAACTGAGAATTTTTCCACATTCCAGATTCAGGACAGCTCAGAGTTAGGCTGGCTTTCTGAGTAGGGTCTGCAGAGCTCAAAAGATCTCCGATCTGTTTTTAAGAAAAAACAGTTGCTATTAGAAAACAGGATCCCACTTTATATTAGGAGGCCTTAACTATTACATACTTGCATTTAAATTAATCATTTGGTGCAATGCACTTATTGTGTGCATACATGTTTTTACATTGTACTTGGAATTGTTAAAAAAAAAAAAAACAAAACTAGGTATTACATCTGTAATTACATTTATAAATTACACTATAGACCCATTCTTTACACCTTAACCCGCCGTTAAACCATACCACCAAACCTGTCCATAACCTTACTTGTGTCCCACCTCAATAGCAACAGTACAATATAAACACAATTTTTTTTTTTTGATGCAAGTACACAGTAGTTAAGGCCACCTAATATAAAGTATGACTGAAACAGTATATTAATAACAATTGCAGTTAATTGTTTTTGAATAATAAATGATTACAATTACAACATTACAAAATCAAGAACTTGTTTGACAAATGCTGGACTGACCTCTTCATCTGTAAATATCTGGATAAAGTCATTTAGTGAAAAAGACCCTGTTTGTAACACAAGGTCTCCAGTCTCTTCAACACATCGCCCAGCAAGAATTAGCAGCTTGTGAAGAGACGTATCAGAAATAAGCCGACGGACCTACGTAGAATAAGACAAGCATTAAATTGTGCATGATTGTTAACAGTGACAAATCTTTCACATTAAACTATACAAACAAAATTAAGCCCCGAAATCATAACTTTAACTAAATGTATAGGCATTAATAGGACGACACTTGGTTGCTCTTCTGGATAGTAAAAAAAAATATCAAATACAAATATAATTTAAACAATGTGTCAACATATCTCTTTATGTACACAACCTATCATAAATGTCAGTCAAATAGCTTTCATACATTTATTATAAAAGTGGACCGAGAACATTGAAGTGCTGTGAACTGAGTGCATGTGTGTAATTGTATAGCAAAACCAATATTTCACAGTTTAAACAAACGGTAATCAAGGTACACAGTATAATTTACACCATAAAAGCAAATGTTAATTTGACTCTGATTTTAGGGTTGGGTACAACCCAAGAAGAGTACAAAGTTTACAAAGCAATACAAAGTTTTAAACATAATCTAAAATAGTGAATGCTAGAACTGGAAGGGATTTGAGAAAGCAATTTTTTTTTAAAAATGCAGTTTACCAGTATTTCAAATATATTTATTATACTGTATACGTCTCTAAAATGCCTGAGTTTCTCAACTGTCAGCTGTAATTTTTGTGAATCCTTACTAGTCTTGCAAATTGCAGAACGAGTCTGAAGGTGCGGCCACATTTAGCATTGCTCTGTGAAATTTCACGAGCAAATCCAGTCATACAAATAGGAATGTGTGCAATCAGGAGGGCAAAAAAAAAATGCAGATTTGCCACTGACAATGGGCTTTTTGCATGCTCCATTTTGCTGAAATTTACAGCAAGGTTGCAGCACATTAGTGGTATCTTAATGGAGTATTTTAATATCCCTTGAAAAAGATCAGTGTTGCTTAAATTTTGCACTGCCGACCATACTTAAATTCAAGCTGTCAGTTATGCTAAGTATGTGTGTTGTTATTAGCACGTTGCGATCTGCACAAAGCACTTCGACACTCACCTCCGAACAAACCAAATCATGAGATGGGTTCACTATCACCTGGGTCTCAAGCACATCCCCGTTGTGCTGCAGGGTCTTCTGGCCTGCAGACAGAGGCAAAGAGTGAGCACTATGACCATAAACCATGGGAAATTATTGTATATTTTAGCACGTAAACGTTGCACACAGCATAATGTAGCACCTGGAGGTAAAAATGTCCCATCACTGAATTATTCACCAAGACAACGGCAAAAATAGCGCAAAGACCACAAGATCAGAAGCTCGCATCATGCTGCTTCATACTGCTCTAGTCGAAAGAGTTTTTTCGACTTCCTCAAACTTTCATCATTCACGACAACAATATAATTTGGATGCAGTGGATTAGGAAGTGCAGGATGTTGAAGAGGCCACAAAACGGATGTTTAAGACTGGCTGCATGACATGTTCCTGTCTTCTCTAAAAACAATGAGCAAACGTAAGCTGAAGGTAATTCTAGCCTCTACTCTGTAGCAAGACTAGTTGAAAACACATCTCCTTCCTTCCTGTATGCAGGCACAGTGCTATGACAACATCTTTGCAGAGTTTAGCAATCAGAGAAGTTGAGAAATAATATCTAGGGCTACAGACCAACACACATGACCAAAGTCGTGCAGATTGTGGTAGCAGCACCTTTAAATTAAGTCAATATGAGTCACATTCATTAGTCAAAATACTGAAGAAATGCATGCAGGAAATGATACTAACTTTTTTAGAATTAATACATTCAAACAGAAGAAACACAAAACAGTACAGGAATTATATTATAACAAGAACCCCAGTAGGTCTATAGAACTTTGACATTTTGATTAATTTTCCATGAAAAGACAAGATTTGACATTGTCCCAGATGTCACCTGAGAAATTACATACGTTATATTTATGAAATAGTCATCACATTCAGTAGTATTAAGGGTAGCATGGCAGTATTTGATTTCAATTCAACCTCTAAAATACATACCATTACAGCATTTAGAAAGACAAGAACCCTGGATATACATTGTAGTTCATGCTGCATCAAAAATTGGGTACATATTCATAATGCTTATAGACCTAGCTTTTAGAATGAACACTTTTGAACACTTGACGTGAACGTGCCTTTTCATGATTTTATATATGTATCACTATTTTATATACCATCGCTATCTGAATACTTCTCTTGCAAATGAATAAATTACAGTTGCTCTGGAAAATGTGTCAAAAAAATCCGTCACCAAACATGAAACAAATTAGTTATTTTCATCTCAAAAAGTAGTCACATAAGCAGAACGTCCAACTAAATTTAGCAACACCAGCTTATCAAAATACCTGCGTTTTGCGTCAATAAACTTCTAATTTGCTGCTTTTTAGGTTAGTGGTTAAGTTTAGATATCAGGTATGACTAAGGATGTAGAATAAGGTCACGTACAATTTTGACATTTTGATCAACTTTCCATGAAAAGGCAAAATCTTGACTTTTCCAAGAGGTCACCTGAGAACCTCCAAGAACCTAATACATACATGCATAACATTTATGAAGCAGACATCACATTTAATAGCATTAAGGTTAGCGTGGCAGTATACGAATCCATAACTCAGCTAGAAATCAATGCCACGAAAACCGAATCAGCAGCACTTTTGTTGATGTACCACCATAATAAAACTCCACTGAAGCTTTCCTTATCCGCCTCCACCGTGCCTCAGATCTTATCAAACAGTAATTATGTGTGTGGCGGCCCTTCCCCTGCCACGCATTACAAACAACTGCAGCACAGACCGGCACATCTGCAGCTGAACACGGCATGAAATACAGCAGCGTATGGAAACAGAGCGCTACTCATGTTGTGTGCGGGACGCTGTCAAACGCACTGCAGGCTCTTGTACCGACACGAACCCGGCTGGTCCTGTTCTCTGGCGTTTGTGTAAATAGGGGTGAGGGGTTTAATCTGATCTATCTCAGGACATTCTGCTGGGACCAGCTGCTCTGACAAACACGGCTGAAACTATACCTTCATAGCAGTTAAACTAGTCCTGCTTGCTAACAAAAAAAGATGCTGCGTTTTTTTGTATTTGCTTTTTTAAAGGCAAATGCAGTGAAGCAGGACATGTGCAGACCGGCCACACGAAGACTGGAAAAAAACTCCCAAACTATAGATCGAGAAAAACTGTAAAACATCTAACCAGATATTTGAAGTCATTTTACAGTAAAATGCTGTTAATTGTACGGTTTACAGTGAGTGTATTTACAGTTTTTCTGTATTTTTGACGAAATTATTTTGGCAACCACAGCTTTATTAGAGAAGCTTAGCTACTTCTCTGGATATATGGCGTCACGTATGAATGAAACCGGCTTAGTGCTAGTTTTTTTTGTTTTATACAAGTATCGGTTCAGACACCGGTATCGAAGAAAACCAAACAATACCCAACCCTATTTAAAAGTGTGTCATTTTTACTACTAGTTTTTCAGGGAACATACATCTGTCGCATTATGTTTCTGTTGCTTAAAGATTGTTTGTTTGGATAAATCCAGAAAATACAACATAATGCACCGCAAAGCGTCAGGAGAAATGGTGAAGACGCACTGTTCTGGTGTTGGAAGACATAAGTGTTATTCATGCAAGTAAATAATTCAATATTTTTTAATTGTGGCTTTTTTTATTTGAATGACACTAATAACTATGTAGAGTAAAAATAAAATAATATATATATATATATATATATATATATATATATATATATATATATATATATATACACATATATATATACACACACACACACAAATGGTTACTGTAAGTCAGGTACAGTTTACAGTAATTACTTAACAGTGAGAACAGATTGATGTGGATCCAGAAACAGGATTTAGTGTATTTGGCTTTGGGTAAAAAAAGCTCACTTCCAAAATTTAGACAAAATCTGTCAAACTGCATGAACTCAGCGTAAGAGATGAAAAGACTCACCGATGTGGTCCAACACAGAGTTTTATCTTTTATTACATCACACAGACAGCACAGTGGACATAAACCAATTTCCAGGAACAGAAAGGAGAAAGCGCTTGACAGAGATCAGAGCGATCTGCCAGCGACATTCCTGAACAGCTGCTCAAAGATTAGTCAGGATTAGTCAGCATGTGTGCCTGGAAATGACTGGGGTGGTATACCTGTCACCATCAGCGGGAACTAAGCCTGCATGAACACACTGAGCGACAGATGCTGGCAGAGTGTGTACAAGGATGCACACACAGGAAGACAGGCACAGGGCCAAGACTAGACACCGGTGGGATGGGTCTAGCACATTTGATTATAGAGTTTAATAAAAACAGAAAAAAACTTGTATTATTTTTTTTTCTTAAAGGTTAAAATGGTCTAATTTTACCATGCCTGATCAACTGAATGCATAAAACTATTAGTTTAATAATTAATTTCTTTTTTAATTATTATTATTCTTTCAAATTAATCACAAAAAAATAAAAATCTAATGATGGTATATCACATTAACAATATAATTGTTTTAAAATGTAACTGGAAAAAATATATAGACATGGCCATGAATTCTGTTTGTTTGCTTGCTTTATTTTGTCTAGGTTAATAACTGAAAATAAAATAATAATACACATTTTTATTTATTTGTTTAATTGGGGTCTACTGTTTATTTCATTCATTATTAAATACAATTTTATTACACTTAAATCAAACACAATAAAATGCTTTTTTTGCCCTTTAATATTCACAGATGCAAAACTGTATCGCTCCAAAGTGTACAGCCCTACTTTTGATTTATTCAGTTAAATAACGACAATATTTTATTCAAGATTCGAGATTTTGATTTGAGTGTATGGAAGACATTTTCAGGTCATTTTAAATAAATGAATGAATTAAAAAGCTATAAGACTTATCTTTCATCTTTACTGAGACATTTTTCCCTGAATCATTTCATCCTGACTTTTCATCCAGCTTTTTATAATAAAATTGTAAATCTGGTTTTGTTCTTTTATAAACATAAAAATCCATACAAGTACAGATTGTGACCTGCAGTGACCCATAAAGTAAATATAAATGGACGTAAAAGCCTCGTTTTCCCAAACCCTGCTGTTTCAAAACAGGGCCTTCATTGTCCGAGACGAACCGAAACACTCCAAGCTTGAGCTCCCAGTGATTTTAAAAGCGCAAAAACATTAGTTCTTAAACAACACACAGAAAAGTGAGCGTGTCGCTGAAAGGCAGCGTTGTTCCGGGTCTTTGAGAGGACTCCTCTATGAGGCGACGCTCACGAAGAGAACAGTTTGAGCCCGAGGGGAAGTTCAGATCACGGAGTCTATTTCACATGGCGCTGTCAAGATAGCAACCAAACCTTATCCTATTCTTGTTTGTCATCTTACGGCCGTTTTTGAAGCAGTTAATTACCTTAAACTACATTTTGTGGTACGAACAAAGGCTTCACTTTTTGCAATCCACTTTAATTTGGCTCTTTAGCAAACACAGGCCACTACGGTAATCAACAGTTAATTGCTCACAGCCAGGACGGCAGCAGCAGCTGGTCGCTAAAAAAGAAAAGCCACTGCCGATTTAACCCTCATTGTAGGACCGTGCTTACAAGACGGATATTCTGACCTACTTCAGCAAAGCTGACAAGCAGGTGACCGCAAACTATAGCCACGCTTCACTAACACAAGCTAATTAACCTGTCACAGGATCTATTAATCCAGGATGTTTCTATGCGTTCCTAACAAGAACATAGATTGCAATGGTTGATGAAGCCAGAGAAGAATTAGCCGAGCCAATGACCAATCACACTCTGCATCAATATCACTGTTCCTTTGAGATAAATGAGAAGAATATACAAGGGGTCAACGGGGTCCTGAGGACTCGCTTGGGCAGCACGGGTTTAATATAAAGGATAAAGATGATTTGGGCCTCGAGAATTTCAGCTGTTCAATCAGCTGCCGGGGTTTTCTGCCCCACTCCAGCTTGAAGCCTGACTGGAAGAACTGCACTGGGCATTAAGGACTTGTTGCTAGGGAGAAATGGAAAGTTTTTGCAAAAGAACACAATCACTTTTCAATCAATCGCAAAAACCACCCAAGAAACTTTGGATTTACTTACAAGAACCTGACATTCTCCCCAAGAGCCTTACATTCACTCACAAAACAGTTGCATTCATGCCAAGAAACTGTGTTTACTTGCAAAAATTTTGTATTCCTCCTCAAAGATGCTTCGTTTACTCGCAAAACAAGAAACTTTACGTTTACTGGCGAAATTTTTGCATCGCCCCCAAGAAGATTTATGTTTACTCGCAAAACATTTGGGTTTCTCCGAGAAATGTTGCGTTTATTTGCAAAACAAGAAACTTTACGTTTACTCGAAAAACTCGCGTTTCCCCCCAAAAATTTAGTCTACTCGCAAAATAGTAGTGTTTCTCCAAGAAACACTACGTTTACTAGCAAAACCTTTCCATTGCCCCCAAAAATTAAGTTTACTTGCAAAACATTTGCGTTTCCCCAATAAACTTTATATTCATTAGCAAAATCTTTTGCATTTTCACGAAAACGTTACATTTCCTCCAAAAAAATGTTTTCCTATGATTTTTGAGTTCACGTGCATTTCCTTGCAAAACTTTGCATTCTCCCCCCAAAAATTTTTGTTGACTTGTAAAACGTTTGAGTTCTCTCACAGAAACTTGCCCAACATTGCTTTTCCCACCTAGAAACACTTCACGCTCACTTGAAGACTTGAAGTTTGCGTTTGAGAACAAAATCTTTATGTTCCTCCAACAAACGTCACGTTCGCTTACAGAAAATGTCGGTTTTGCTTGGCTTTCCTTTTAATTCTCTCAGATAAACATATAAATAAATCCCACACAGATCTCCTTCCAAAAAAAAACAACACACACAAGAGCAAACAGTTCATACATCGATTGATTCTTACCTTTGAGGTCTTCGGAGAAGAAAGCAGAGTGTCTTGAAATAAAAAGCTTGAGCTGTTCATCAATGTCGCAGGCGGTCAAGTCGACGTTCCAGGAGCGAATACCTACACAAAGATGGAAGTCAGACTCCAGTCAACACAAGCGAAAGCTCAATTATTCATGGCCCACATTCACTGAAGATACTGACATTGAGCACTTTCACTGACAGGTCCATGGGCAAAGAGACACGAGACTCTGACACGGACTGTATTTATAAACCTTGCGGTGAGATTTCTGTGTCTGTGGTGAAAGAAACGAGTACGTGAACCACCGCTTTCAGCGTTTTTGTGACAATACGAGACCAAGAAGAGCTCGGTTTTAAACGCATATTTTAGATCCAAAAAAGAGGTGACTCTCACTGTAAACTTGGTTCGAGTTTTGGTTCTCTGGACAGAAATAACGCAAAGACGGAGAGCGGGAGAAGTTATGCACAATTCAAAAGCGAACTGGAAAAAGCTTTTTCCCCCCGAGCCAAAATAAGGTGACCTCTTTCTACCACTGACTCACTTTAAAAGAACTCCACTGCTGTAATGACTGCATGTTTCTCCTCACGCAGCGCCCAAACTCTCAGCAGCAGTGGTGGACGCGTGCGATATATTTCCGAAAGCGGCCAGTGCGTTTTACTAGCTTTTGTATTTTCCACTAGTGCGGTCGGATAAACCTCTGACTAGTGATGCAGCGCGACAAAACACAGCCACGAGCCAAAGCTCAGGAAATAATCACAGTCTTATGGAATGTCTCTCTCCTTAGCATCCAGAAGTCCAATTTATTTTATTAAATCGGCTTGTTTAGATGACGCACCATTAATAACTCACAGATACTTTTCTATATTTATCTAAATGCTATCGTTTTAAAAATCTAGTTTAATTGGTGTATTTAATATATTTAAATTTAATATTAATAATTTAATGTTATATTAAATACATATGTAAGCATAATGATGCCAACCTCAAGTCTGTTAAAAAAATAAATAAAATGTATAATAATAATAATAAATAAATATTATATATATATATATATATATATATATACATTTAATATATAATATATATATATTATATAATATATTATATAAATATATAACATTTAATATTGTAACGACATAAATTGATAGTCTAATATTTTTTAAAAATCTTTAATGCATTTAGCTACATTTTAGTGGGTGTTTATGTGACACTGCATTTTACCCATACATTAAAATTTTTTGGGCTTGCAAATGCAAACTTTTAAAAATGTGTTTCAACGTGCAAGTTTTGACAATTTTACCATTAAATCTACATTTTATTACTAAATACATGATAAAATTAGCTATATGTATAAGAGCTTGGGGTGACAAATGAATAATACAACGTTTCAAGTTGTTTTGAATCGTCTTGACATTGTTATCAACCATACACGAATCATTTATTAAAACGATGCTCCCATTTTCTAGTGCAATCGTTTTCGCATAAACATACCCTTAGTAGCTACTTAGCGGACAAAACTTGACCGATTCAAACCCAATACTAGGGTAAATGTTTTGGCCTCAACACGAAAATTCCCAAAATTCGCCGTGAAAGCACGCCAAAATATGACCAAATCTGAACAAAACGGCTTGTTTCTATGTAACCTCTCCAACAACGCTAGCCATGTGTTAATACGCAAGTCCCTGTTTGGTCGCTAGCACGTTGATACGGCTCTCCTCAACGAGCCGCGTTTCATTACTTGCTTTTTATTTCATCGTTTTTTACGACCGCTGCGCACTTTTGTTTGCAGGCCGGTGCGTTTCAGTCGGACGAAGAAGCGAGGGCCAAAAAGGGCCAAAACCGACTGCGCCTCAACTCTACGAAAGAATTCCTTTCGATTTAAAGTTGCGTTTAAACCGGACGAAGTCGTACTCCAAGCACGACCGGTGAAGTGCAAGCCGCAGCGTCTGACCAGGAAGAGGAGGAAGAGGAGGAAGCGCCGGCGACGGTCGCAAAGAGGATGTGTGCGGATCGGTCACACGGCCCTTGAGTACAGATAAAGAGAGCGAGAATCAAAGGAAAGCGACTACAGCACACACAATCATCTCTAAACCCCCAAACAGGGGTGGAAGGCCAGTTTTCTTTCAATAAAATATTTTAAAGACGCACTTTGACCCAGCCAGCACAATGAGGAAGAAGAGTCTGCGAACGCAAGTCTGGCTATATATATATACAGTCTAACTGAAGCAAGAACTGCTTCGTTTTCAGGGACTTTCAACAGAGAAAACAAGCCAGCGACGCATACCCGCGAACGCTCTTATCTTTCTTTTATGAGAGGGTGCGTTCAGATTGCAGGATTGCGGGCTGGGAGAGATTTCGAGCAGACCGTCTGAACGGGGAAGTCACGTCGGCTCAGCCATGCTGAAGTAAATGAGCTCCATTATTTATGTCCTGCAGAGCAGGCTGGGTCTCTTTATGTGCTCGGGGATCCAGGGGCCGAGAATCTCGAAACACCGAAAAAACCAATACCATTACTCGCACCTTAGACAGACCTCTTACAAGCAGAGGCAAGGCTCTCCGCATCGACTCGTTAGTTAACGAAACTTTAAAGAACTTCCTCGTGTTGGTTGGCGACGCCACACGGGTTTGGAAAGGCCCCGTTTAACAGCAGATATCCGCACTCTGCGGGGCATTCGTCTCCTTTTAGTTCCCACTCAGCTGACGAAATGAAAGGAGGTCAAGGTCACATGAACAAAAGAGAGTCTCTGGAGTTGATATTTGGTTACATTCATGCCATGTGACAGCTTTCAGGGCTAATTCTGCATACCATCCACTCATCAGGCGTTTATATCAGCTGCTTAACAAGTCTTAAACTACACTTTAAACAGGAAAAACAACTATAGTTGTCTATTTCGATGCAAATAAATATATAAATAAATAATTATTATTATTATTATTATTATTATTATTGTTGTTGTTAAAAGTCCAGCATGATGAGGTACTAAAAAAAAGCCGTGGTTTACTAAAAAAAAAAACCAAAAGAAAAGTCGTTCCGTTGTTTTCAGCGCTTTTTCTCTCTTCTTGATGTAAAGTGATGGGCGAGGGACGCGCGCGCTGGCTCTCATTCAATCATCCTCTCACAGCGACACCAAACTTTACCTCTTTCGATCTCCGACACCAGCAGGTCCACAAATCCAGCGGGACCGGGCTGCCCGACGATGACCAGCAGGGAGTGCTTGCCGCGGCAGAGAGCCGGTCGGGCGCTTCGGCTGGAGTCCTCCATGCTCGCCAACTCGCCGATGTGGTCCGCCGCCATGTTGCAAAGTTTACGCAAATTCGCGAGCGACTCGCTCCTTCGACTCGGTTCCCTTCGACGAGCGCGCTGCGAGGGACGGACTGGAGAAACGCACGCATTTGTTTATTTATTTAAAAACATGTAGGGATGTTAAAAAAAAGATACTATTCTGACGTATAGGCTACCGAATGCAGTTTATGCGTCATCTTTATTTACATAACGCTTGATATTAAAACGATGTAAAACGCTAGACTCGTGGGACTGTGGCAGCGATTCGAACTCGAAAGAACCGACTCTCTGAAATGAATCACTCGAACGAACCGACACTCCAAATGAATTGGACAACCCAGCGGTAGCGCAAGCGATGCTCTCAGGGAAACACCCACAATTTACATGACGTCATTTGTGTCCAGTCTATAAACAAATGGCACTCTGGTGTTTTTAGAAACTCATATTAACAAAAAAAAAACCCTGGGTGCATGAGAGAATGTTGTGCATGTTATTGTGCTTTTTTTATTTTAACAGTAACAATGGAAAAAACTATTAAGCCGTTATTTATGATGAAAATGACAGATGAAAACCAAAAAAAGACACTGAGTAGCCTGTTATTGATTTAATTATTCACGTAGCTATATAAATAAATAACTTTTTTAAATGGAAATGTTGAAAGATTAATATTTAATTCGCGAAGACAATTTAAAACTGGTTATTTCAAAATGTGGATCAAACAAAATAACAACAAAAAGTACATTAAGGCATCGTTTTAAATGCACGCACTATTTGTCCAAAAATAAATAGTCCTCCACGCATGTGTCACGTTGCATTTCTAAACATGTTTGCTTTTAATGAATGATAATTTAAAAATATGTAAAAGAACAAACATTAGGGCTACGTGTAGACTCCAAAGTGTTTGCTTTTCTGCTGGCATGCTGTCGTGTCAAGCAGCAAGTCGTATCTTATGAAAATATTTTTGAATATATGTGAATAAACCCATGCCTCAACGCATATGTGTACATGCGTTTAATTATTAATGTTTTATTATCTAGCCTAACTATTATTACTCTGCTGGCAGGAGCTGCATCTGATAAAAACATAGAATAGAGTCACTACTCTTCAAAGTGCTCTTTGACTCTCACTTATAGCTCTTATATGACACCAGACCCTTATTTAGCCTGGTTTCCTGGTCCCCTGTGGTGTGAAGCTCTGCCCCATCTAGTGGCCACCGAAGTCGTGAAGATCATCAGTAATCAGACTCTGAATAAAAATGGCGCTATATACAAAAATGCACGCATTTATTGGTATGTGCATTAATAAAACATGTTACAACTGATGGGAAACAACAAACATTTATGACAGTCCTCTGCAGGGAGAAGGAGACGCCGGATGGGACAGAGAGAGGCAGGTTTTCACAAACACTTGAGGATGGAGAAGCTGCAGGTGGTTCCTCCCGGACAGCTGCACAGCTTCCCGAAGCGAGCGCCTTTGCGAACCGCACACTGCTCACCTGCATCACACTGAACACAGCGTTTCACCCGACTTTATTACACAATGAAGTGCTGCTCGATGCGCTGTTCGATTTGTGGAACACCTCGTATAAACCTCGGTCGGCGTTCATGCTCTGCCTAGTTTTTATGTAGCCTCTTATCTTTCAAACGACACACGAATTTTGGAGCAAGAATGAAAATATTCCTAACGTTCGCTCGTCATTCGCTGGCATCCGTTGGAGGTTACGGTTAACCGTGTTGGAAACGATCGTACGCAATCGTAAAAATAACCGGCGTTTTAATCCAAATCTACAGAAGAACTGCTTTTAAAAGTGTAAAATGTATTCAAAGTGAATTGAAAATATTACACAGTTTTATTAGATTTTGCTATGCATTCAAAACCCAAAAGCAATGCACGTCGATATTTGATCTATTTATTAAGCAATTTATGATATAATAATAGCATTTTATCCTTTCTGGAACACAACTGTCAAACAAAACATCATTTTGTTAATAGTTCATCCGTTGCAGGATATGAATGAATGACCTAACTGCATTGCAATTGCTATTTTAATGATTGTATTTGTGTGTAGCGTACACTGCACCGGAGACGTAATGGCTGAACAGACTTACCGAGGGAACCCAGCCGAACTTCTTCTCTGCAGTGGGGATCTGTTTGTTTCTCAGTTTTTCAAGAACTTCTTGAAGAGCCTCAATCTGCAAGATAATGTTTTTCTCCTCAGTTAATTCATGCCGTGCTTCTAGAATGATTTGCAGAGTGTCTGAAGAAACGAGAGCTGCCTTACCAGTTCCTTCTCCTCTTGAGCCTTCATGTTATCTTCTGGCGAGCGGATCTCGAGAACATCGTCACAGCTAACCAGCAGCATCAAGACGGAGCAGGTTACGGTCAGAAGGAAGATCCGATCGCTAACCATTGTGGCTGGAAACGGGACTTGGTTTGAGACGGACGTCTAATGCGGGCGGCTCCTCTCAAGTAACAGAAGAAGGATCATCTCGAACGTTTATAAGCTCTCCGTGCAACGGCGCGAATCTGCTCTAAATGCATCAGCCTGAGATGTTGTAGATGTCAGGGGTCGTGACCCCGCAGCTCCTCCGAAGGCAGTGCAAACTAAATTCTAGCTCCGTACCCCCGAGAACGTCATCGTGATGATTCATACGCCTGACCCATGAACCTCAAACATCGAGCCACCGATGTACACCTAACCTCATCTTTGACTACAATTACCGACCGTTTTTATTTCCGGAGAAGATCATTTAATTACCGGAACAGTCTACGACAAGTAGCAGCCATTTTAAGGGACCGGGGTCAGTCGCGAACAATTGCTTTGATCAACCTATTTTTGTGTGTCATATGGGTAAGGTGTGAAAATGAATCATGCAGGATGTCACAGTGCTAATGGCAAAATAATGAACACCTCAGCATCGACTGATAAGTAATAATATCGTACCGACTTTAATACACAGGAGATCTTGTCTTTGAAATTCTTTAATGCAGTGGAATAATAAGCGAAGGAAATGAAAAAGAAGATACGCATTGTGTCATGAAGTATATTTTCAAACATAACAAAAATCTATAGAGTAGATATATATATATAAATTGATGGACCAATCGTTAAATCTAATCTTACCTCGCGTAATTAATAAAATGATGTTATCCCGTGATAACCGCGAAAAGTGCGGTCACAAAATGGTAGCTATTTTTTCGGTATGGCGATTTCTGAAGAAGCTCATAAGTCACTCATAAGTCAAGACAAAGCGTTTTTTTGCTTAAAATGTGTAGGGAGATATTTGACCCTTACGCGAAATGCACGATCGCGTGAAAATATTTTCTTCGCACAGTTCACTAAAAGGTAACCATAACTTGCAGTTCACGTGAGCTCTAGATCTGATCTTCCGTATCATGTTACAGAAACATGCAACACGACTCTAACGAGCATGTTTTTATGTGGGTTTTTATTGTGAAATATGAGACAAAGTACTGTGAATTATTGCAGCATCCACAAATAAATGAATAACACTTCAGAAACACATCGTAAGAATGGTAGTTTAATTTCCTTTCCTCCTTCACTTTTTTTAATTTTAGTATCCATTTAAACACGCAGCGAGCGCTCAGCTGATCAGATCCTGGTCGTTGAATGCAGACTCTGCTGCGGTCGTGTCCGGCTGTGACGGCTCTGTGGTGTTTAGAGGAGCGACGCTGGCGATGACCGGCTTGAACTCTTTCCAGGGTTTGGTAGGACAGTTGAGCGGCGTGCTTTTGGTCGCGCCGATGCTCTCCTTGGATTCCTCTGAGGATTCTTTGACCTTTTTCTTTTCGGGCATGATCCTAAGAGGAGACCAGCCCGGTGGCCGCTTAAATCTGGTCACGGTCTGAAAACAAGACGCCGGGCATTTATTGAAAATGATGCTGTGAAAACGATCTATATTGTTTAATAAAAATAAACGATTGATGGGTTGGCTCACTTTAATAACCGCTGCCTCACATTCAACGTGCACTTCTGGGCCCTCGTGCCTCCAAGGAGCCACATCCACAGTAGAGTTACACTGCAAAACCTCCTAAACAACAACTTGTGTGAGAGGCTACAAGTACGCAGGTTCCTTAAAGGAATACTCGTTCTCCAACTCCCCCAGAGTCAATATGTTGAGCTTTGCCTTTTTTAAATCCATTTGGCTGATCTCAGGGTCTGGCGATAGCATTATTAGCATAGCTTAGCATAGATCACCGAATCCAATCAGACCAGTCGCGTCGCGTTCAAAAATGACCAAAGACTTTTCGATATTTTTCCTATTGAAATCTTGACTGTGCTTATATTGTTTAGGCCGACGGAAAATGAAAAGTTGCGATGTTCTAGGCCGATACGATTAGAAACTAGCTGGAGTTGGAGAATGAACCTATTTCCAAAAGTAGAGTATTCCTTTAAATTTGATACATAATTTCATCATTCTATCAGACAATGAACAAATGTCATGTGTATCATGTGTAGCATTCAAAAAAGCCATGGTACCGTTTTTTCCTGGACTGGGTGGCACTCCTCAGTAACCACTTTGAACTCTGCCCTGGTGCAGTTGCTCTTCTCAATAAAAAACTGCAATCTATACCTGAATCCAGCAACCACCTACACACAGAAAAGATCCACAACATTAACCTGGATGATCCTGAGCTCCACCATTTTGACCAACTGCAGCCAACAGCCCAACCTGGCAAAAATGTCCAATGGATTAAATGAGTTCACGTTCATATTTGTGCATTTGGAGGACAACTCTACCCAAAGACCCAAAATCATTTTATATTGCATCGGTCTTATCAGGGAACACATTCCCTGGGAATCAAACAAATGTTTTACCTGTTTCGTCGCCAATGTCAAGCCCTTAAAGATGAAGAAATGCTCGCGGTTGGCCATGCTGTTGGCTTTCGACAAAGAGTGAATAAGTGGTTCTCTCAGGTCCTCATGCTGTAAATCGATCTTTTCAGGGCAGCCCAGACACGGGGCGACTTTGGAGGAAACAGCTGGCTCAGCTGAAAGTTTAGTGAATAAATTGTGATGTGTGCTTCAATAGATGCCACATTTCAGCCATCAACGTTTTGAAAACATTTTTTAAATCGACAAAAAATGCATCTGTTACTGGATAATTTATTTTGTAGTTACTACAGTTTGCATTTCTAGGGCAGAAAAGAGCTTTAATATGTAAAAATGCCTTTGTGCATCTATAACTATACGCTTATTACAGTTATTACAGTCATAACGACATACCTGTACAGTCATGTAACAGTAACTCTTGAGCTGCTTCTTCAAACTGGACTTTCGCGTGACAGATTATGAGTGCCTGAGGAACCACAAAATATTAATGCACTGTACTATAAGCAAGGTCAAAGCCTGAACTAATTACCAGCGCTGTCAAATTATGTAATTAGATTACTTTTACAAAAAGCAGTTATTAAAAAATAAATAAAAACGCAAAAATACTAAAATTATGTAATGCATTACTCTAATGCATTGTGTTTGGAAACCTATTTGTATAATTGACACGAATCTGTAAAAACGTTATAATTGACTGTTGCACCAGTCACAAGGTTAGCATTGTTAAATAAATGCAATTTTTTAATTAATTCATGTAGATTATCATGTAGATGACTTCCTAAGATCTTACCTTATCTACTTCTTGCAGATAGTCACATTCATGCCAAGCCTTGTCTCCTCCTGCAGGACAATCTGTCTCTCTGCTTGTGAACCGTACAAACACAACTTCCACCGATTCATTCTGAGCCTGTGAAAATGATTGTATTATGCTGAACTCCTTAAAATGAAGGTGTTTTATTGGCATTGATGGTTCCAAGAAGAACCTTTAACAACAAGGAACCGCTAAAGGTTCTTTATTGGGATTAATAGTTCTATAAAGAACCTTCAACATCCGTGGAACCTTTCAAATGCAGAACATTTCTAAAATGTTCTTCAAAATGTTCTTTGTCGAACCAAAATGGTTCTTCCATGGCATCACCTTTAATTTTAAGATTTAAGTGGTGTATCGCAACACTTAATTGCTTTTTCTTTTACCAGTGATGCCACAGAACCATTTGCCAGATGCCATTTCCCTCAACAACCTTTCAGTGAACAGTTCTTAAAAGAATATGGGAGAGCATTTCAACCTCAAGAACCTTTTGTGCATTGCTATGGCTGCATGTACGGAAAAGGTTCTTCAGTGCCAATAAGGAACCTTTATTTCTAAGAGTGCAGGACAACCTAGAATTGCTTAGAACTGAAATATTGTACAACGCAGAGAGCAAAACTACACCCTACCTTTGTAGCCTCCAGGATTTCATAGAGAGCCAGCTGACCACCTTCTGTTAGTATCTTATTATGCGTAGAAAGAGTTAAATTCACAACGTTCTCCACACGTTTATCATCACATGGAATTTTTACATCAGTTTGTCCATGTCCTCCAGAAGAATAAAGCCAAGCTAGGGCAAAAACCATCAAGATTTTATCCCGCGTCATTCTTTCGAAACCCAACAGTGTTGGAATGAGAGGTTCCAGAAGTGTCCGCTCTTGACTCTATCTGTCTCTGTAATGATTTACTCACTGTTAGAAAACTCAGTTCTGTGTCTGTATCTCCAGCTGTCCAAATATGGGGTGGCGGTATTCAGTGGATGTAATGCAAATGTTTACTCGTCTGAGATGCTTTCCACAACACGCACAATTCTCTGAATCACACCAAACCAATGATAAGAGACCTTCACTGGGACCTTTACATGATGGTGCACAAATTTAATTCAGATCACAGTTTTGACATTTTATCGGACAATCGGTTCCAGAAGATCCAAAATATGGAGCGTTCTGGATTCAAACGGCAGCCGAAAGAAAGCATTTGCAAGTCCAGTTCGTATACAGATAGATTATGGATTGCAATATTTATTGGTTTTTGGATTTGTTTGACTATTTCATCTGAGGTTTTCACGTTAGTGAAACGTTATAAGTATTTTTTAAAGACGACTCCAGTGCTTCATAACAGAGACACACGAGCAGCGTTAGAATGCAAAGTTGCGTTAAGTAAATTGACAAAAGCAGCATTGTGTATTTAAGGCCATACTTTGTCCCCTCTACCTTTGACCTGTGCTGTGTATTTTCCTCTCATGGAATTAAATACATGATCTCACAGCAAATTCAGTCTCTACAGAGTTAGTACTTCAACATACTAAAGAGAATTTACTCATTTACTATCTCTTTTTTAGTTATATGCTATGAAGGGTTTTTAAAAAAACAGACATAACTGGCGTCCCACTGTAGATGTCTTCGTACATTTAACCAATATTGGGAGTTACGTAATCAGATTAGTTTTTTCAACTAGTAAAATAGCACATTACTTTTAAATTTAAGAAGTAAATGCAAGAAGTAGCATTACTTTCCATGAAAAAAAGTACATGACGTAAAAGCAAAAACTTGAGGCATTGATACACTAAAATTTACTTTGGCATGCGTATGCTAAACGATGGGTAGATATTTGAGGTTGTAAGGTGCATGCTAAATTTTTATATTTGCATGCACGCTAAACAGCTGCGTATGAGTCCATCGTTGCATGTCAATAGCACCAGTTTTCGCGTTTATTTAGCCCACTATTTATACACATAATGCGATTGTTTTTGCAATTTTATTGTAATGCATTACTTTAAAAACTAACTTTCTCCAACACTGCGTTTCCTGTTTTGCTCATTCTGTCACGTGTGTCACTCAAAATGAGGAATCGCAATCAAAATATTCCAACTATTATTACTATCAAGCAAAAAATCGAAAAGTACTTTAAAATGAAGCTAACAAGTGGTCTTTAAAGGTCTATCCAGAGGAATGAACACAAACAGTTGTTCTTTTAGAGGTCAGAAAGATCCAACATTGCATTTTTAGCATTAAAATGACTACCTGTTTTTCTTCTTCTTTTATTTGCAATCTACATATAGTCTTTTTTTACTTTTAAGCACCACAAAAAACTATATATAATTTTAAAATTAGAAACCGATGTCTGTCAAGTGACCTACATTTTTGTGTGCTTTTGAATAGCAATCTGGACAACAAAAAGTGTTGCATTTTTTTACATGTGTAATCATTATTGATCATTTTCGAATGAAACTATAACAACATATATATCACAAAGACGTTTGAATGCAAACACACACAAGTTCCACAACCAACCAACGTAGAAAGGGAAGTAAAGAAACAGTGAACAAAGCACGCTAAAAGTGTGAACAGATGCGTTTGAGAGATCTGTTAGTTGTGATGAATGTGGAAGATTTAAAAATGCGCTCACATATTCATTTATTCACGTTATTAGTCATTCAGGTTGCTGTGACATTAAACACTTTGAGGTTTGAATGCATTTTATCTCCAAATTTTGGGCAAGGGCCTAAAACTGCCACCGCAAATGTCCAATTTGTGGTACTTTTTAATCAAAGAGATGGGTTATACTTTATTTTGAAAGTCCAGTTTAGACTATCAGTAACTTTGTAACTACTTTGTCGACTAATTATCATTAATTTGCCATTACTTTCTCTCAGAGTAGACTGTTAGGGCAGGTTTGGGGTTAGTAGAATAAGTTGATGTATACTTGCACAGTTTCTCATAATCAGTATGTTGTGAAGTATATATATAATAAAGTGATTGAAGCTATTAATCAGACGCTGTACTAATACTCTAATGACTGCTAGCTGACATGTAGTTGCAAAGTTACTTAATGTTAGTAGAATGTCTAAAGTGGACTATCAGAATAAAGTGTAACCAAGAGATGTCTAGATTGCTTAGAAATTCAATTGGGAACTAATACTCTTAATATATTTTTTGAGTTATTACTCATATCATTAGTTAGTCTACTATTTGTGGGCATGGCTAACGAAGCTTCCTGATGTCAGACAACTGCTGACAGCACCGAAGTATAAGTGTCCTCCTTTAAGACCACATGTGCATTATTTCACTCTCGTTTCAGAGGTGATACGATAAGAGCAACTGCCCAGCGACACAAGAGACACTTTCTCAAAATGACTCAAGCAAGTCGCTACACCGCTGCGCTTCTTCTGCTGTCTTCCATGCATTGGCTAGGTGAGTTGATTTGCCTTTCATTTGAAGTCAAATATTCGCTTGTGCACATGTTCTTAAGATTGCCCATTTATAAATAGAACTGCAAAGTTCTAGCCTAATTTCTGAGAAGCTAGAACAAAGAAACACTGAGTGAGTTTAACAGCATCCTCGATCGGCGCTGGTAGCTCTGTGTTGGTTAACGCTTCACGAAATGGTGTTAAAGCCCCCCGTTGTTTTTTGCGCTTACAGGAAGCTCTCTAGCCTCAAACCCCCTTCAGCTTTCAGCTACAGCAGATGCAGTTCCTGACATCAACCACAGTGGTCCTCCCATCACGAATCTGTCCCAGAGACCCGTCCTCCAGCCCAAAGAAAGCACCCCACCTGCGTTTCTGTACACCCTGAAGAACCCTCAGGGCAAAGTGTGTGCGCAGGCCACTTTGGGAGTGGAGTATATGGTGCGAGAGAACAAAGTAAGCTTGTTATTTTCTCAGCAGTTTTATTCAGCTCCTCAGCAGATTTTAGAGAAGGGTGAGAACTCGGTTTAACACCAACATCGTCAACGGCAGAAAAAATGTGCAGAACTTGTAGAGGCACGCAGTTTTACACTGGGTCAGCATCCTTAAGGGTACTTCTTTCTAATAAAGCCGAAATGAAATTAAGACAAAACTTTACTTTTAGCAAGCAAGTAAGCTATCGTTTCTAAGAAAGAAGTGCTCTTAATTGCATTAAAAGTGCACTTGCGGTGAACCTCAAATTTGGCAAATAATGCAATATTAGTGCACTCCAAGTATGCTTTCGGCACTGCTTCATAACACTCTTACGTTTTCTCTAAGTGCATTTAATTTCAAATTAAAGGTTTTACTTTAAAACTGCATTTTGAACGCTATTTAAAAATATTCGTAATTTAATGCATCAACCAACATACATGTATAGCCATTTTAACTGTAGCGTCTTAATCAATGTTACATTTAAAGTTATACTCTTATAAATGGGACTTAAGTGTAAATTTTATTAATGTAATATTAAGACGCTTAAGTCCTGCATATACCTTTTACAGAACGTCCAAACTAACACTGATCCACGCTTGTGTTGCAGAAGAACTATTACTTCAACTTAATTCCCAGACTTACACAAGTCACGGGATACTGTGGGAGCCAAAAGACTGTTTTGTCATTGGACTTTTATGGTGGACATCTGGAGTTCACTTACATCAAGGTAGCTACAGTAGCTTTTATCTGATGTTTTCTCTTTTGAGGGTAAAGCAGTTTTAATCAACATGCGATGCGATATCTCCCCACACTTGCAGGAAGGCGATGTCTCCTATGTGAACACCATCAAAGCTCTTCTGAGACCTGTTCCCCCTTGTAAAAATTGCCAGAGTGAGTATAAATGACACTACGGCCTTCACAAAACACATTGGTTGTGCATAACATAATCTGAATTTCGCTTCCCATACCTGTCTAGAAGAAACTTCGTATGTCTCGATTAAGATCCAAACATTTCCATGGAATTCCTCTACGTAGTAAAAACGCTACCAATTTTAATTTTAGTTTTACGCTTTTTTTTGTCTCTGTGTATTTTGGCAAGCCTACAAATGCATATAGTTGTTCTTGTTCCATCTATTTAGTTTTATTTTCTACCGTGAAACCAGTGCTGCCACCTTGTGGAACAACTAATTAGTGCAAAATGAAGTAATTTCGCACGAGCGATCATTATTCGTCATTTCATTATTCGATTCGATAACGTCAACCACTGATTGGGTCGCAATGCATTGCAACTACATGCACATTTATTACGTGACCTAAGCAGGCTACTTTTTAAAGTAACTACAAATTAATAATAAATCATAACAATTGTGTAAAACGTAACCAAACAAATACAGCTTTAAAACATACAAGAAAAACTAAATAAAGGCTTAATACGTGATTCTTTAAAAGAGCATTGCACATTCGAACAAGGCCATAATGTGTGGACGTTGAAAGACGTTCAAATATAAGGCCTTTCGCACCAAACTTTTTCGTAGTTCTCAAACGAATTGTCGAACGACCCACTTTTTGGCACCCACAAATGGCAGCATTGATGTGGACAAACAATGCGTGCTATTTAAAACGTTTTGGCACCACCAGCCTTCCATAGTTTTTAACGTCTGCATTGTTAGACCCCTCGAAACTGTGCGATAATTTAAATAAATGGCCAAAATGCATCGGGAGGCTCATTGTTTACACCTTCGGGGGCGATGAACCCACGAATGACATGCTTGAACAGCCAGCGAACGATAAAACAAGTATTTTTAACGCGCAAACTAAGCATACATTTAATCCACAGATAAAACCTACGTCGGAGTTGTAAGTCACGATAAGCTATTCAAAGCAAAAAGCGGCCTGAGCTTCAAATGCAAGTCTCAGACAACTCTGATAATGGCAAGCTACTTCAAAATCAAACTGGTGCCACTCCAGATTCAAGCCTTTGACCTGGCTAATGGAGCGTTTGGAAAAGGTACGTGCTTTTCACATTTCGCAAATGTGAACGCATCCGTATTTGCATTGGTCCAAGAATAACAGGGTTTCTCTGGTCCTGGTTTCAGAGGTGGAGTGCTGGGCTGATTACAGCAAGCGCATGATCCCCATTATCCTGGGCGCCGTCGCTGCAGCGGTTTGCCTCATCGCCATTCTGACGTACGTGCTCGTCAGGGAACGCCGTAACCATGGCTACGAACAACTCTGAGACTCTAGATGTGCGCAGTGAAGATGAAGCACAAGAGTTGATTACGTTTTACGTTGTGTGGATATTGCTTTAAAGGGTCTCAGTAAACGATTAAAATACAATTGACACGGAATACTGTTAGAAATGTGCTTTTTGTAGACTACGGTCTTTCTGATGTGAATATGAAACGCTTTTTGTGGACAAATGCCGATTTTTTGCAATGATTTTGAACAAATTGGTGTTAGACGGCAAAGACTATGATTGCCGATGTTACATCACGATTATGAAGCTCCAGCAACCGAATTACAAAACGATAGGAGAATGAATGTTTAGACTATTATTATCTAAAAAGTAAAGCTGAGAGCATATAATTAGAGAACTGATGATTGAGGGAAATCAGAGGTTATTTCTAGTGTTGTCAAAAAATAAAAAGGTGTCATTTCTGTAGGTGAACTTTTATAATTGTGCTGTTTCATATTTTGGTTGAATAGCTTATGTAACTTTTTTAATACAGATATCTTCTCCTTTAGATAGCATTTTATAGTCCTAGTATTCTTTGCATGCTCAACATGAGACACGCTGTTTTTCACGAGCAAGCCTTTAAATATTGAGTCTGAAACAAAAAATAAATTCAAATAAATAAATAAATGTTTAGTTTAAACTAAATGTAACCCGAGAAGTGGCTTATTATTTTGAAAACTACATTTTTTAGATTTTGAAGTGCACTTTGATGACAGTAACAATTATATTACTTGCATTTATACTATATAAAATATACTTGTAATGGTAGCTAAATAATTGCTTATTTACTCCGAGACGATGGGGCGGATTTGGCGGGAAATTGCGTACACACGTGACGTGATGTTCATAAACAGAGAAAAGTCGCTCCCCTGTGCAGCAAGAGGTAAGCTTTTACTTTTAATCGCTATGAAGTTATACAGTATAACGCAAACGAAGGCGCTTGTATATTTGCTATCTTATTGTACTCCATATCCCACAATCCTCACACGCCTACGTCAGTCCCCGCCTCCAAACTCCACTTTCTTATTGGCTGCTTGAAGTACGGAAAGTGGACGCGGACAAAACTAATGCGTTTGCTCCTCCAGCGGCTGCGACTAGCATCCCCGATATATCGATTTAATGAAATTTTACCCGGAATAATTCAACCGAGTATACATTTTTGCAAGTATTCCCTCAAGTTTGTGAGAATGAAGCTGTGAAACCCACGCAGTTTGTGAGATTATTTTAGTGCCGAGTCGTGTCCTGACGCACACATGCTAACAAAGTGATCATGGCTGCAGCGTTTCTGAAAACTCGAATCAACAGAACTATAAACAAACACCTGCTGTAAGTTACAAACTACTTAATTATAACATATAAAGCAAGAAACGCGGCGTTTAAGGCTTGCAAATCAGAGCAGAGCGCTGATATCAGGCGAGCTGTCAGAAATGACATTCAAACCTTGCTTAAAGTGACATTATTATTTCTCTTTCAAACGAGTGCGTCTCGAGATACGATTTTCGCCATCTTTCTGAATGCTAACGTGAAGTCCCATTTTAAGGAGTAAAATGCTTTAATTGTGAATAAATGCGTATTTGGTGGGAGGTGTGCAGTTATTATTTAGTTATTAAATAGTTATTAATGTGCACTGCGGTTTTACGTTAAACCAAGAGGTCACCTCTGCAGATGAATTTGCCCTTGACCCCCTTCGGACTGTTTGCTAAACACATGAAGTATATCTCATTATCTGCAGGACACTGATCTGGACCAAAGGATCATTCAGACATGCATCTGTCGGTAAGAGCTGATTATATTATATTAATAATTCAAGTTATTATTCATAATGGTACCTATAGGGGTTTCTTCTCGTGTCTATGCACAGGCCGGATCGAGAAGGTCCTCATCGCTAACAGAGGAGAGATAGCGTGCCGGGTGATGCGGACGGCCAAGAAGATGGGCGTCCGTTCGGTGGCGGTCTACAGCGACGCAGACAGGCATTCCATGCATGTGGCCATGGTCTGAGAAAACTCTGCTTAACACAGATGCATTCTCGTGTACTGATGGTGTGCAGTTGGATAATGGTGTGTGTGACCGCAGGCGGACGAGGCGTATCATATCGGGCCGGCGGCGTCTCAGCAGAGTTACCTGCGCATGGACAAGATCCTGGATGTCGCCAAGAAGTCCTCTGCACAGGTGCGCGGATGTTTTTATTGAAATAGCCGAGTAGGGAGTCCGATGTGTATTAAATCCTCTTGTTTCGCTCAGGCGGTCCATCCTGGGTATGGATTCTTGTCCGAAAACACAGAGTTTGCTGAAATGTGCAAACAGGAAGGCATCGTCTTCATCGGCCCCCCGTCTTCAGCAATTCGGGACATGGGAATCAAAAGGTACGGTGAAAAAAAAAATATATATATGTGTGTGTGTGTATAAACAAAATTGATTTATGAATTACATACTATTTAGGTGCTTTTAACTAACTGCATTTAATATTAATGAACTACCATATTATTAAATTAAATTCCAGTTGACTTGTATAAAAAAGTCCTAACAAGTATATAGTGTCTATAATAAAAACTCTTCAAAAGTGTTTCACTCCGCCTGTGTTTTTGTGTCAGCACTTCTAAACACATCATGTCAGCTGCCGGCGTGCCCATCATTGAGGGTTACCATGGAGAGGACCAATCAGACGCCAAACTTCAAAGCGAGGCCGCAAGGATCGGTTACCCAGTGATGATCAAAGCGGTCCGCGGCGGCGGCGGAAAGGTAGCTTGCGTTTGCGCTAAACTGTCCTTTAATAAAAACGGCTTGCTCGGAATCACGAGGCTTTCTTTGCGCCGCGCAGGGAATGCGAATCGCGCACTCGGAAGCCGAGTTTCACGAGCAGCTCGAGTCGGCTCGCAGAGAAGCGCGCAAGTCCTTCAACGACGACGTGATGCTGGTCGAGAAGTTCGTTGAGAACCCCAGGTCTGTGTGCTAACGCTCAGCGCACGCACTTCGTTTCATACGTGGACCATAAAGCCTGAAACGTACCCATATAGTGTGTTTTTAGCGGTTGCTTCAAACACACCCGTGTTTTATGGTCCAGGTTCACGTTTATGGTGTAATACGCAAGTGTTTCGTTGTTGCGTTAGACACGTAGAGGTGCAGGTGTTTGGTGACCAGTACGGAGATGCGGTTTATCTGTTCGAGAGAGACTGTAGCGTGCAGAGACGACACCAGAAGATCATCGAGGAGGCTCCAGGGGTAAATATGACACCTCCTCTGTCACTGTGAAGTCTGGGATGTATGCTTGTGTTAATGACTTGATGTGTGTGTGTGTGTGTGTGTGTGTGTGGGGCTGCAGCCGGGCATCAGTCCTGAGGTCAGGAGGAAACTCGGAGAGGCGGCGGTGAGGGCAGCTAAGGCAGTCAACTACGTAGGAGCAGGTGATGATGACGCTGCGGTAACGCCTTAAAGGGACAGTTCACCCAAAAATGAAAAATCGGTCAGCGCTCACCCTCGCGTCGCACCAGACGCATACGACCTTCGTTCATCTTCACAACACAAACGAAGAGACCTCTGACCCAGCAAGTATCCCTACGTGTTCAAGACGCCGCTAAAATAATCCACGCGTCATCAGACGCTCGACCGTAATTTGTACGAAGCTACGAGAATGCTTTTTTGCGCAAATGTAAACGACATATGCACCGTGCGTATGTCGTATGCATGTGATACTCTTCAAAAATAGCGTTATTTTTCATTTTCTTTTTCTATTTTTCTTTTTCACCGACACCGTTGTTACGTTTCTGAACTTTGACCGCCTTCGTATCCTTGCTGTCTGTGGAGGGTCACAATTAATTTGCGTTCTGGGTTTGAAATGACGCGAGGGCGAGTAATTAATGAGAGTTTGACTTTTTGGTTCAACTATCCCTTTAAATCCTTTGTATCCAGACTAGATTTGCATCCAACCTGTGTTGTTAAAAGCGCTATATAAATAAAAATTGATTGATTGATTGATTTAAAGCGATCCAAAGTGAAAAGATCCATTTTAAAAAAGACTTCTGGTTCAAATCAGTGCTGCTCTTTTCTGCTTCCTAGTCATCAGAAATCACGAAAAAATGTATTACAGCAGTTTTCAACGCCGAGACATTGAGTATCTCTTTCTAACAGGCACTGTGGAGTTCATCATGGACGCGCAGCACAACTTCTACTTCATGGAGATGAACACGCGTCTGCAGGTGGAGCATCCCGTCTCAGAGATGATCACGGGGACGGACCTGGTGGAGTGGCAGCTGCGCGTAAGAGCCGACAATGCTCACGTATTTCCTGTCATTGCAGACGCGTCCACAAGGGGCCAGAGTCACGCTTAATCAGTTGTTTTGGTTCGTCAGGTGGCCGCTGGGGAGAGGTTGCCTCTCTCTCAGGAGCAGATCGTCCTGCAGGGCCATTCGTTTGAAGCCAGGATATACGCCGAAGACCCCAATAACAACTTCCTTCCCGGAGCGGGGCCGCTGCTGCACCTGTCCACGCCGCAGGGGGACCGGAGCACGCGTATAGAGACGGGCGTCCGAGAAGGTACTCCGTGGGAATTTGGTTCCATTCAGAGCATTCACGGGCGAACAAATGAAACAAACTGAGGAGGGTTTCCACGACAGTAATAATTGTTTCGTGCGTTTCGCTCATTCGTTTACATGACGGTAGCGCTTTGTGAGCCTTAAACGGTTAAAAATGTGTTTCAGAGTGCATGTTTTTTTTTAAAAAATGATACAACTCTTGTTTCTACATAAACGACAGAAAGGAAAAATGGTGACGAAGTGCGCTTGTGTTCACGTAGTGGTTTTTTAAAACAAGTAAATCGTCAAATACTGGCATTGTGTGCATAATACAGCGTTTTAATTTGTGTTTTTATAGTATTTATATATATATATTTTAGAACCGTTTTTGCTGCTGTATTTGTGTTATGCTGTGCATAAAGTATGTGTGTTTTGTCCCGATGTAGATTTTCTCAATGGCCTTCAAGTCGTTACCTAAAAATTAGTTTTTTTTGACACTTATTTACAATGTCAGTATTCCGTCTCCTGCGTATATAATCAATTTTAATTACTTATTCAGACCCATTCCGGTATTTTGTCCACGAAATCAATGATGTAGCCAACGATGAGCTCTTTGTGAGAGTAAAAAATGGCGTCATTAAGGTTGTAGTAAGTAAGTTATGTATTTCACAAGCTAATTACCAACTCACCTTTAAGACCGCACTTGACATATTTTATGTGTTCTGTATATATATATATATATATAAAACTATCAGATATATCTGCGACAGGCTCCGATAAAATTGGCGACAAACGATCAAACATCTGTGTCACTGCAGCTTTAAAACCCCTAAGGAAAAATCCGTAATAATTATCTTAATATGATAACGTGTAGTGGAGAATATGCCTATAGAGCGTCTCTAAATCAACGTTGTTTGTTGTTTCTCATGACTGCTGCGTGTCTGTTGATCGTTGAAGGCGATGAAGTGTCTGCTCACTACGATCCAATGATCGCCAAGCTGGTGGTTTGGGGGGAAGATCGCTCAGCCGCTCTGAAGAGACTCCGGTACTGCCTTCGACAATACAACGTAAGCGCTCATTTCTACGCTACGTTTTCCTGTATCGTTTTTAAACCATGCACAAAAAATGCACGTGACTGCACCGATTGATTCCAAACCAGTATTTTCAGCAGCTAAAAAGGGTGCCAGGTCTTTTCCTGTCAGTAGGAAATATCAGTTTCCAAACATTCATTGGGGAAACGTCTCCAATATGCTTCAAGACACCTAAACGCAAAGCTGCCTGGGAAACCCAAGTGCAAAAGCCGCTTTAAGCGCAAGCCAAATGTTGATTTGATTTAGTTAAATTATCTTCAATCATGCATTATTTTCGAGAGTGCCTAAAACGTCTCTACTGTAGCTTTCTTTGAGGCGTTGTCCTCAGTTCTTCTGGATTTAGTCGCGTAATTAGAGCTGAACCCGAATTGGACCTCCTTCGGTAACGCTGCGTGTGTTTCACAGATCGTGGGTCTCGACACCAACATCGACTTCTTGCTCAGTCTTTCGGGGCACCCGGAGTTCGAGGCGGGGAACGTTCACACCAGCTTCATCCCGCAGCATCACGATCAGCTGTTCCCAGCGGCCCGGAGGCCCTCAGGGGCCCTGCTCTGTCAGGCCGCCCTGGGCCTGCTGCTCCGAGAAAAACAGCACACCGACATCTACAGGAACCAAACCAGCGGTGAGGAGCCGCCTTCAGTGGTTTTAAGAGCGAGTCTAGACGTTAGTCTGCTGGGTTTGGTGTTCCTTGATGGCGCACTGAGATGTTAACCCAAGCTTCCTGTTGCAGACGTGTTCTCTCCGTTTGCTTCCAGTAACGGGAGACGATTTAATGTCCTTCAATGCAGGAACCTGACACTGAAGATCGGGGACGACAGTAAGCGTTCACGCTCTGATAAACACACACACACACACACACACACACACTCCTGTCAACACGCTTTGACTCTGAACGATCGCTGTAGAGGAGCTCCACACGGAAAAACGATTTCTCTCTACAATTTGAAATATTGTTATATTATATAAATAGCATGTACATTTTGATATATGCACGAATAATTAGTGCCTTTTATTGAAAATGCTTTTGCTAGATTTATTCAGCGCTTCGGTATATTCTTTTGTTGAGGTCAGGGGTCAAGGGAATAATCGCTTTGATCAGATTCTTGACTAATAGGTCATTTTAAGATGAATGTTGCTATGAATGCGTGATCAGTGTGCTTATTAATGGCCCCTGATTCTTCTGCTTGTCAAGACTTTCAGAACATTCCCTCGAAATAGAAACGTCTCTGCATTATATATGAGCTGCTGAAGAGAGGATTTCAGCATTACAAGCCTTGAACAGAGTCTGTATAGATGAGCAAATCCCACCAGGAAGCGTCTTTAAATATCATGACTTATATTTCACTTAAAGAAAACGAAGTTAATGTTTAGCACCATTATGAGGTGTTGCTATTTAATAAGTAATAAATGTTATTTCTTTTGCAGAAGTGGCATTATCTATTACTTACAATCCAGATGGGACGTACAGTATGGAGGTAAATTCGACTTTAGACTGTAAAATTTTGTTTACATATTACACACACACATACATCTATATACATTGATTAACACAAAGCAGGAATATTAGACTACTGTCACTTTAAGAGCTGCCCGATCCGATATACTCTTACAGCCATTTGCTTTATCTTAAGACATAAATTGCTGTTTACAAGAATACTTTCAAAGACGGACATTTTGACATTCAAGTGTGTGCGTTCAAAAAAAGTCTTCACTTGCACGTACCTCTCTGCAGCGCACAAGCACGGCGAAATTCGCTGCTCGATGCATTTCAGTGGCTTGAAATGACTTGTTTTTAAACTGCAATGCAGATGCATCAACAGAGATGATAGTCAAATATCGCCCACACGGCCATCGCGTACTAAACTTGAATCGTCACACGTCTTCGTTTGTGTTCGTTAGACTGGAGGTGAGGTGTTTGATGTGTCGGGAGAGCTGCAGATGGAGGGAGACGTGACCTTCCTGTGGTGCTCCGTCAACGGAGTGCTGTCCCGACCCAAACTAGTCATTCTGGACAACACCGTGCACATCTTCTCTATGGTGGGTTTCTGTCACCCTCTTCCAGACTAAGTCGAGACTACCGGTGATCAATCGTGGTTTGTTTTTGCTCTTGTTTAGGAGGGAAGTGCTCAGGTGGACGTACCTGTGCCTAAGTTCCTGGCTGGTGTTAGTGGCTCCGGTGCACAGGGGGGCGCTACTGCACCCATGACAGGCACTATCGAAAAGGTATTCAAGGCGTCCGTTTCAGAAACAGAACAGAATAATGCATCCCAAATCAAACCATGGAACTCAAGCAACAACTTCTGGAATTTGCCTTTGCTTTCTTTGTAGGTCCTAGTCAAGGCTGGAGACTCGGTCCAGAAAGGAGATCCTCTAATGGTGATGATTGCCATGAAAATGGAGGTGAGGCTCTGTCACTTTCTCATTGAAGGGACACTCCATTTTGTGAAAATAGGCTCATTCTCCAACTCCCCCAGAGTTAATAAGTTGAGTTTTACGGTTTTTGAATCCATTCAGCACTTTTAGCATAACTTAGCATAGATCATTGGATCCAATTAGACCAGTAGCATGCCATTCAAAAAATGACTTTGATATTTTTCTCATTTAAAACTCGACTCTTCTGTAGTTCTCTCGCGTACTGAGATTGGCGGAAAATGAAACGTTGCAATTTTCTAGGCCGATATGATTATAAACTATACTCTCATTCCGGCATAATAATCAAAGAAGTTTGCTGCTGTAACATGGCCATGCTACTGGTCTAATTGGATCCAATGATCTATGCTAAGCTATGCTAAAAGTGCTATCGCCAGACCCGGAGATCGGATGAATGGATTCAAAAACAGTAAAACTTATCAACTCTGGGGGAGTTGGAGAATGAGTTTATTTCCTTATAGCGTTCCTTTTTAAGTGCACATTATAGTCTGTATTATAACTGATGGGGTCCTTCTCTTTCTGGGCAGCATACAATCCGTGCGCCCAAAGCAGGAGTCATCAAGAAGGTGTTCTTCAAAGAGGGCTCGCAGGCTAACCGTCACGCAGCTCTGGTAGAGATGGAGGAAGAGGAAGGAGCTGGGGAACAGTAAACCTAGTGGCATCACACACAGATGACGGGGAATCCTGGAGCTGCTGCTCAATACGTTCTCGATGAAGCACTACAAATTAGTTTTGGATCTTTGAGATTTAACAAGTGAAGCAGAAACTTTAAGGACAAAGACATCTCGTCACCTTTGTTTGTGAGGTATTAAGTCCCCAATAACTTCAAACTATAAAGTGTTTCTGGTCTCCTGGTTCTTTTGTACCAATGTTGGTTCTTGGGTGGATGAAGATCAAAGGATGGATGACTGTGCAATGACTTGCCATCTCCTTATAAAGTATATGTATTTAAAAAACTCACTTGTGGTTGCCTACCTGTAAAGATAAACTCCTATGAAGCATTGCTTAACACAGTAAAGTTGTTCACGGTGGACAAGGTGCCTTGTTGTTAGTGTGACTGCTAAAGGAAACCTTTAGAATCTGTGAACTTTATAACCTTAATCATTAAAGTTTTTTATGCATAAACACATTGACCATTGTATTCTGATCAATAAGGTAATAAATGAAGTCACTGTTCACAACCTACGAAACAAGTCGGTTTTTTGATCCAAATTCATGACCAACTGGAAACAACTTCAATGTTTATTATGAAAGTTCAGTTAAGCTCATCTTGAATAAGCACACAGTGCAATTTATGTGGATAAAAGCCATTAAATTAGTTATAAGCATCAGCACTAATTTAGATTGGATTTTGAAGACTCATTTATAAAATGTTGCGCAGAAACTGTATTAAATTTCATCTTCATCTGTCAAATATGCGTGCATGTGGTTCATAGAATGAATGCACACACAGAAAAATGACTCTTAATTAATTCTGGAAGCAAGACTTCTCAGAGAAAGTGAACAACTATTCTTTATTTATACTAATATATATATATATATATATATATATATATATATATATATATATATATATATATATCACTTTCCATAAAGTGTGAAGTTGTCCCGAAGACTTCAGTCGAGCTTTTCACACTGTTTATCCCCATCGAATGGTGACAGAAAACGTGAATGTTTCAGTTTTTTTTTTTAAACCGTCAACTCCCAACTAAACTGCTGTGGAAACGGCGTACCTTACCGTCCCGCGCAGTGGAAAAAGCGCCAAATGGCACGCAAGTGCTCCGTTCGCTCAAGTGTCCACTTTCAAGAGGATTGGGATGATCGTGATTTGGAAAATGACCATCAATCGTACGATACACAATACGCTTGTGACACACCTAGTGGATAGTGGCAAGTGTTTTAAAGCTCCATAAATCGCATTTATCCATCATAAATCTAATCTATACGCCTCTGGGAGGTTAACACGTATCTTCTGAAGCAGATCGATTGTTTTTTTAAACAAAAATAAGCTGAAATCACTGACTACTTTGCTTGACCTCTGACGCAACGTATGACGTAAGCGCTACAAAAACCAATCGATCTGCTATTTAGGAGAACTCGTGCTAAGATAAAATGTTTTGCGACCGCGGCCCCAGGAGTTTTGTGACACCGTCTTTGGTGTGATTCACCACTTCTTGGGATGAGTGATCAAAAATATTCCAATTTACAAGTAACCACTCCTTCGATTCCTCTGTCCTCATTTTCTTTCCTTGCATCCTAATGGCTGGAGCTCAGAAACAAGGAAAGGAAACGGAAAAGAAAAGATGATACTTAAGAATAGAGAAGCACACTTTGCTTCCACCCCTGCACTGAGTAGGGGACACAGAATCCTGGATCGAGATCATGAGAAACTAATTCAAGGTGGTCCAAACTTTAGTCTGCTGGGTTTGGTGTTCATTGATGAGGCTTGTTTGAGATGTTAACCCAAGCTTCATTGTTGCAAACAGGTTCTCTCCGTTAGCCTCGATTCAATGTCCTGCGGGAACCGGACACTGCAGCTCGGAGACGACAGTAAGCATTTATTTTAGTAACATAAAAATGTCATTATAGTTTTGATAACTTTTAGCGCTTTAAAATCCATTGAATAACGACTGAACTCAGGACACATGCTTCATCTTTATGATCACCAGATGGCACTAAAGTAAAGCATGGAGAATAGCTTCAGATAATGAGCCAAGGGTCAGTAAGGTCATGTGTAAGGCCTCATTTCTTCATTTCGCAAAAGGAATAGTCAAATTGTGAATTGCTCCTTAAATTTATGTAATATGCTAATTCCCCTCCTCCACATTACCTCAGATCTAATTACTTTTTTAACATTTTTTCAGCGCTTAATTCATTCCAATAAATTATGCGGTTACGGTCCCGCAATAATCGCTTTGATCAGACTCTTGACTACAAGTTTAACGTGAGTGTTATTATAAATGCATATGCTCATAAATAGGTGGCTCAAACAGTCAATCTTCAACATATGAAAACTACAAGATCATTCTCTTGAAATAGAAACAGTTCATCTGCATTATATATGAACACTAATGAGCAGCGATTGATCATAGTGAAGGATGTCAGCATAACAATCCTTAAATAGATTTTACACCGCAAGGCCTGGACTGGATGAGAATCTCATTATATTATTTCTTTAGCTGGAGTGGCATTATCTCTTATGTTTAACATATATTTTTACACTTGGAACAAAAAGCATGATCGTTTTGAGATATTTGTTCAGGCATCATTCACTGAATGCCTCTGGACCATGTTTTGTGGTTAGACTAGAGGTCAGATGGAGGAAGGTGAGATCTACTTGTGATGCTCCGTCAGTGACTTGACATTACGGCTAACACCACACACATATGCTCTGGTGGTTTTTCTTCTTTCTTCAGCATTGGCGCCACAAATGAAAACTGGTATTTGGAAGCATTGTCAAATGTTTAGCTGTCTTCACAGGGTGACGCTGTTGAAAATGTCATTGTGGCTCAATTCCTGTAAATAAAGTATGCAAGAACTGGACTGCATCCCAAATTTTAGGTTAGTGTTGGTTAGCTGACGACACCCAACCCTGGAATACACTGGACACAAATTTAATGACACGGTAATATTCTTAGGCTGTCGTATGGTCCAGGTTTTATTATATATAAGAACAATGAGATGGTTCAGGGCCAGTTAAAAACTACCAACGCATCAAAAATCGATTGGAAATTTACTACTCATTACAAGATCTTAAGAACGCAGTACTTCATTTGGATATTTCAGACTCAAAGTTCTAGTTTTGCAGTTTATTTTCTCTGAAACTTCCTTGTTTATCTGAGTAAATGGCTCATTTCCATATTGAGTTTGTATTTGCTGTCACCTCTAACGTTCAGTCCCTGTGGGGGTTTTTTTGTACCATGATGACATTGTTTGGAAGATTAAGGTTTGCTGGCCCCATTTTCCTGGATGTCCATCATCTGAAACGCTTGGGTGATTTTCCAGGTTAACTGCTGGATGACTGTGGACTGAAGCGACGCTTCCATTAAACAAATTTGCAAGTATTTGCATTTCAACAAAACCAAACCACTGAAGTATACCGGGAAAATTGTAATCACTTCATGCTTACTGTACAAGTCTGTTTAAAGAGTAGTTGCAAACATCTGTGCTTCTAGGAAAAACAAAACTTTTGAAAAACTGCTTAGCGCAGTGATAACTCTTTAAACTTTTTAAACTTTATATATATATATATATATATATATATATATATATATATATATATATATATATATATATATATATATATATACACCTCAGGGGTGGAATACTAATAATAATAAACACCGAATTTTATAAAGGTATTTATTCTGTAAATAGAACTTTCATAAACATCAGCAATTAAACATATTCACTGTGTAAGGAGAGTACAATTAGAAGAACATATGTTTACACAAAAAAGATGAAACCGTAACATGGATGACTGACATCACAGCTAGATCAGGTATTTCCAGTCTAGATTGAGTCTTATTGCTAATGTCTCTGAGTAACAAGTGGCATACTGCGTTGCTATATAATCCAAGAAAATACATTATATAGCAAAACACTTCCGCCGTTGAATTTCAACGTAAGATTTGAAATAGTATGATCAGCGGTCAGGAGTCATTTTGGGTTTGAACATTGATATGAAAAAAGTGATATACAAATAAAGACTAGAGAGAAGAAGTACCAAAATAGAGTAATCCACAATTCAAAACGTAACCATACTCCATCATAAAATATGACTCCCAACTGCCACCCGGGTCACGGCACCAGATTTCAGCCGATACCCGTGAGATCCAGGGCGTCGTGGCCTTTGCAGCAAAAAATAAAGACAAATCCCAAGGCTAGACTCCTCAAATCGGGAGCATTTAGGTCCAGTTGACTTGGGCCTCTGTTGCAGGGTTATTGAGACAGATCGACCCAAGTGCAGCATGCAGTCTGATATCATAAACTTCTATATAGTTGATCTAAGCAAGTTTAAAACGGTTGTCTCAATGCTCTGGCCTTACAATAACCCACGGCCCATGAAGGATGAATTTCATTCTTTTCCTCCGACTATGCCCTCCTACATGATTAAATACACACACACACATACACACGCAAAAAAATAACCGGACAGCTTTGACAAGTGGTTAGCAACACAAGCAGAAAACAAGGAACACGGCAACAATGATAAATTAACCGGTGACAATGGTTAGAGATGACAACATAGCATGTGCGAGACAAAAGAAAATGAGAAATCATATGCAGGCACATGACTGATGGAGGTTAAAGTGATCGAGTTCAAGGATGATATGCGAGTTTTCCATCAAGAACTCCATCGCGACATTCTTGCATCATGATAGTCTGTACGAACCTCAACTCAGGCTGGGTGTACAGGTAGGCATCTTAGGGTAGGAGGCTACAGGTTCGTGAGCTAGCGCTACACGGCGCTCACATTTAATACCTTGAAAATCAGGCAATTAAAAGAGGGAATTATGGCTTCAAACAGACCCCCTCGTTTTCCTCAGGAAAGACGGTGGCCCTTCGGGTACAGTTCCGTGGGTCTACTAGCAGCAGAAACTCAAGACACACAAATCCTTTGGTTTTTTGCAGGAGCCACTGCCTGTCTCTTGTTGTTGCTGATCACATATCATGTGATACTCAGAGCTTTTATACTGTGAAAGTCTGGCTGGTGACTAGACAAGGGCATGGGACGGGGGTTAAAGGGCAGGCGTCTCCAGACTCTAGGAGCCGATCCTTTTTGAGCTGGTGCATTAACAATGAGAGACCTCCATGGGTGAGAGCGTCAGGATGCTCCGGTCGTTGGAGAAGAAGGTGTCCGAGTCGCTCCAAGATCTGGAAGGATCAAGGAAAGTGCGAAGTGAGGGGGACAGTGTGGAGAACTCAATCAAAGCTATATATAGGTGCAGAGAGGGACGTTCAAGACCAGGGCATGACTTGAATAATAGGGATGCACAATGTTTCAGTTTTTAGCGCTAGCGTTTTGATAAATACCAAACTATTTCCTTCCCTAATTCAAACTTTAAGTGTATATTGTGTAAAACAACTACATCCATGCATCAACCATTAAGAAACACGACGAATTGATCAACAGCTAATTGTGATCATTAATTTTCCAGGAAAAAAAAGAGAATATATGAAAAATAAATAACTTTTACTACATGTATTAAAATATCTTTAAAGGGATAATTCACCTAGAAATGAAAGTACTGTGATTAATTACTCCACCCTTATGTCATTCCCATTCATGAGACTTTCGTTCACCTTCGAAACACAAATTAAGATGTTTATTATAGAATTAGGTCCTTCACACCAAAAAGTTGAAGACATCACATAATAGTATCTGACCAAGAGAAACATCAAGTATATCAAATATGGTAAACCAAGGCTTAAATGTGCTTACTTCATGAGCGAGAACGATAACGAGGTGTTTTCTCGTAGATGGCACAAGTACTGTTAAGCTTCTTTTGATGAGTCACATTTTTGGTCTTTTAAATGGAAGAAAAAAAAATCTATGCAGTTTGAATTTCTTCATTTGTGTTTTGAAGATGAACAACAAAGGTGAATAACTTATAACGGCTGAACTATCCCTTTAATGGGTCTTAATGACACTGTCCTCCAGGAAGTGACAACTCTCCATTTTGTGGCTTTAATTGGTTTGTCACTTTAAAATGACTACATTTGTATTTTTCCAAATGTATACTATTGAATAACAGTTAAAAATTAAAAAGTCTACTTCAAATGGACACCTCATTTAATCGATGTCTAATTTTAGCTCATGATTTCCATCTTGTTAAGTTCCATAATGTGAAAAGTCTTGCGACTGGTTATTAATTACTGAGCTATACTGAGTATATTCCCGAGTACATCTTTTCTTTTTTACAAGAGTGTTCATTTATATGTGCATCCCTTCTTATAAATCTCTCTTCAACTTTAACTCTTTGCGCGTGAAGATCAGCAAGGAACAGTCAGAGTCAAAACCAATGAAGAAACAGATGAGTTGCATGTTAGTACAAGATGGATTAATGTGGATGGTTAAAAGACAATAAACGCATATAAACACAACATCCTTCCACAGCCTTGACATTCACATAAACTACATTCTTATGAAAGTATTAACCTTTTCCTAGCCAGAATATGTTGGGTATGGTACCTATATATGAAAAAGATACATTTACATTATATAAGTAAATCTATTGTTTGTAGAAAAATATGTGTATATAGGTTCACTATAAAACGTATATTATATTTGTAAATAGAGTGGAATTAAGCAGCCCTTGAGGATCGGAGCCGTTCCAAAGCTGTAGTCCTCAAATGCCAGACCTGCTACTCTTGAACACCAGAGGGCATTGTCTTCATCCAGTGTACTAATCCCTCTGAAGCACAGCTATAATATACACAGATCCATGCTATATAAGATAAAGAATACATTGGTAGCTACAGTAATGCGATTATCTTTGGATAGAAAGGACTGGTAGAGGGCAAATGTAAATGTACCATCGGCATGTTTTGTAGATGAAGACAACCGTTTTAAGACCTTGAAGAGGTAAAAAGTTGAAATCAGAACGTGTATTTGCATTTATATATTTAAATGTATGTATATGCAGCTTATTGGCATCATACCATAGTAACAATCTCCTTTATTGTCTAAAGCAGTGGTTCTCAACTGGTTTTGCTTTAGGACCCATCAAGTGTATTGACCCAGTGTCCCAAGGACCAAAATCATCCTAAAGTACATTAAAAAAATGAGAAAGGTGAAAGAAAACTAATAAATTGCTTGTTTTTGAGGATGTAAAAAAGCCCCAAAACAAAGCAAAAAAAAACCACCTTTAAGGCAAAACTGTTCTTGAGTCTTAATTCAGTGGCTCATGTATATACACACACACACACATACATATATTTTAGTTCACACCAAATTAAACCATAATGGACATATTCAAATTAAATATCATCATAAGCATCACTTAAGGCTACATGCAGTATTTTGGCATAGCACCACCTACTGGTCAGGAGATGTCTTTTTATGAAAATATTAGTTTATTATCACAAAACTGGTGGGAACCAAAATATCAGAACAGCACCAACTTCTGGTCAAAATTTATAATAAAAAAAAAACACTAAAAGGTTTTGATAAATTAATGAAGGAGGTCTTAATATCTTCCTTTGCTCCTCCCAGGAACATTAATACTTTTTATTCCATATTCGGTCATACATACCAAAACTGACTTTAGTCCATGCCGGCAAATAGTTCTCCAGTAATGCATAAATAATTGTTAGCATGACGCCAAGCTGCTTCTGAAGCCTCAACTTTGGTATATTGACACCAAACTTTTTATGTGCCATTGTCACCATTGACAACATAAGTAGATAACAGAGCCAACAATTGGTCAAAAGTGATGAGCAACTACACTGTATAACTAGTGTCTTTAACTACTCACTGTTGTAGTCATGGTTCCTTCTTTGAACTTGGCTCCTTAACTGCTGCTTGCGGCTATATTGTAATATTCTTATTATGTTAAATGCTTGGTATTTTAATGCAACACGACTGCATAGGGAATTGGTAGGAGATTTGGCAATTGAGATGTGGATTATGAGCCGGGACACAAACGAAATCCATTGGCTCCATCAGGAAACGTGAGGATCTTTCGACCCCTTGTTTTTTAATTTAAACGATCACAATTTGCGATGAATTTTTGGCCCATGATCCACCAGCTGAGAACCACTGATCTGAAGACGTATGGAAGAAGAGCAGTACAGATCATCGATAAATGCAACAACATATAAAAAGGTTTAGATGCTTCATTTGAGAGAGACGAAAACGGTAAACGAACAGCGGTAAAGCGTAGTAAAGTGCCTAGTAATACTCTAGGAGGACGCATACACTCTTGTATTCGTCCACCGTTAACACACTAAATATGAAACGCTGCCGTCATGCAATTAGACAAATTGATTCGACTTCCGTAAGGCTTCACGTTTTAACGTAACTTAAAAAAAAATAAACAAATAAGAGATGACCAAAACAACTCAAGAATCCTCTTGGAGACTACAGTTAGCAGTGTCTCACGAAATCACGATGTGGTCCCTTGTTGAGTTTTTCTTTGCGATAAATGAGCCGATCACAGCTACTTTCAGCCAGCCAGAGCAGAGGTCTCCTCTAGTACCCTGCGCTTCGATGGCAGTGTTCTAGCCGTTATACTGGAACAGGAATCTTATATATTTAGCGAAACCAGGTCTCTGTGTACTCATCTCACCACTGCGGAGTAGTTTCGGAAGCGCCCTGCTTCCCAAAGTGCGGATACAGACAGTCAAAAACGATTACGCAAAAAGCTGAGGCTTAGGAGTGCATTACGTTCGCATGCCATCACAAACCCCTCCACGAAGAGGCACACACGCAAGGCAAAGACTACGACGCAGATTCAAACACTTCAACAGGGATGCAACGTCTCAGAACACGCAATGACAGGATGTTCCACGGATCGAGTCATATAGTCCGACATTCGACGAGCAGGTACTTGCATAAATTGGCTCTACAAATGTTAGCCTTGCTAATAACAGGGTATGACGTCTGAGAACGAAGAAGACGAGACAGCTTCGGCGATTATAAACTCGTATGCAGGCACAAGATCTTCAGCAGAGAACATTTATCTGCCACACAGAGATAAGACACGAAAGCGACACCAGCAAAGACACCTCGAAAGAAGGTGAAGACGATGAAAGACGAAGACAATGGGCTGGAGGGGGCAGACTCAAAGCAAGTTTCCTTGAATACGTACATACCTGGAGCCCCCCCAGGCGATGAAGCTCGCTTGAACTTCTAGCTAATCTTTGTTACATTAAAGGCAAATGAATGCACCCGTTTCTGTCTTAAATTCTACGTTGTAATCATTAGGGAATGTTTCGAGTGAGCTGACGGCCCTCACTCGCCCAGAGCCGTGGGCTCGTCGTGCTCCAGCTTGTAGGAGATGTGCTTACAGCAGAGGCTAGAGAGAGAGAGGTCGCACCTGGTGGCCCGAGCGGGGTCACAGCGGCCCATCATTCGCTCCACCAGCCGGCCCAGCCGTGAGCAGGCGTTTTGCCCCTCTGAGAAACAGCACATGGAGTCCACGCATCCGATGCCCTGGTAGGCCTCAATAAACTGGAAAAAAGAAAGAGAGAGGTCAACTAGAACATGAAAGAGATGGAAACCAATGGTTCCAACAAACATATCTGCACTGATTTGCACTTTAAAATAGAGAATTTTCCTGCTTTTTACAAAATGCACTTCAACCAAAAGGGCGCAAAATTGGGCTTGAAACCTGAAGGGGTTTAAAAGGAACTGCTAGATAAAAAGTTGCGATTACATTTTTTTTTTTAAATCAGTAGCAGAAACAAGTTTACATATATTCTTGTCTATTGCTTTAAACAAACAAACAAAAGCAGTAGTACACTAATTTGTACCCAATTTGAGAAAAGGATGTATTTCGTAAACAACAAAAGTCTCAAATAAAGGTCATCGGGGTTGTACCAATTACAAATGACAAACTCAAAATCATAAATGCAGCGCATGATTTTACATTTAAAAGATGAGAGGTCTGAAATGAGACAATGAATGAGCAAAAAGTGAATATATTTCATCAAAACCACAGACATGGCCTCAACAGACATTACAGTTCTCTTTAACTCAAAACTCAATTACTGAGACGACGCTAAAGACCTGCGTGTTAAACTACAGCCTGAGTGCTCCAAGATGACTTCATTCAAATCAGATTCCCAATAAGATGTTCTCAAAACCAACCAAAGGAGAAAAAGAGTGTGCTTGCAGCCAGAACTGAAAAAGTCGATTCTTTGATTTCTCTCAGGCAACCTGACTAGGCATTATGCAAAGTACCAATATTAACATTAAATCCCTCCAGGCCCACTTCAGCATGCCTTGCAGAATTACTACAGTCTTGAAACAAATGTGTTTGTTGACTGATGCATTAATGAGAACTTTAGGTTCATGCACACTTTGTTCTACAACTGCAATAAAAGCTGCTTGACGATTATCCTTCTAGCAGCCACAGCTATCGTAACAGACGATGTCCAACACAGAAACACAACACAGATCTCCACAGAAATACATGGATCCATGACGTGCTTTGTTAACCCGAGTTTGACCATGTGCTGGGTTAATGATTGAGTCATTACTACATGGACCTTGGCAGTTCTGATAAAAATCAATATTAGCAGGAACTTGAGGAAAGATTAAACGCCGTGCGATCTCAACCGTGTTCTGTATCTGTAAATAAAGAGGTAGTTCAAGCGAAACGTGTAGTTATAATCAAAATCAGAACCTGTGCAGTAATTGCTGGAGGCTAAGTGCCACATGATAAATGATGCTGCTGTCATTTCATCTCAGTTCCAAATAAATGTGCTAGCTATTAATAAATCACATTTACCGGTTTAGTATCTGTAGTGGTGAGAGGTAACTGTTCAAGAGCTCATTATGGAGTCTTAACCTAAAGAACTGAATGGTACACACCTGAATCAGGACCAAACAAACCAAACTTTTTCAGAAAGAGCTCTAATGAGAAAATTGTTGAGTGAGTACTACACAGTGAGTACTAAACACGAGTCTCTATTGAAGTCATAATGATCGACATAATAACAACAACATCTCTTGTCTGTGAACCAAAAACATGGATGCTGACATCTGGCGATTTTTGTTTGGTGTCCAAAAAATAAGACAATTCTTTAGGGCTGCAACAACTGATCCATAAAATAAAAATAAATAAATAAATAAATCAGCAAATTTGATCATCGACTTTTCATTGATTTTACCAACAATTACACTTTATAATAGTGAGTAGTTCATTTCAATGGACAAACCACATCCAGAAAAAAAATGGAAAACACAGAATTTTAAATAATAAATACATACAATCCATGTAATTAAAAAGATAATAATTTTTTAAATATATTTAATCAAAGAAATGATTATAAAAATAGTGCACTTCCATGATAGTGCATTTGGAAAAAAGCGGAGTAATAAAAAATATATATTTATAATAAAAATCCAATTAATTGAAGAAATAAATCAACAGATCAGCCGATTTTCAAAATTAGTGTTAGTTTGCAGCCTAGCAAATTAAGCACTCAGAAACCAAGAGAAAACCATATTTTCCTGCAGTGTGTGCATGACAAAAACATGCTATTATATTATAATCGAAGACGGGCAACATAAAAGTCACTAACAATCATTAGTGAATCACACATAGCCGTAAGCAACTGTTCATTCATTATAGATAAAGAGCAGCTCATTCGATCAATCATTTATGAGGTTGATGACAATATAAACAAATGTTTGTCAAACATAATTGATTATGGAAAAAGAAAGAGACATAAATAAGGATGATTAAGACATGCAGACATATAAAGACATATTGAGGCGGAGATTAGATTAGACCAGCAGAGTCTTAAGCAAATAGATGGTCAAATATCAGACTCATGCTACTCAGAGCAGCCCTCGCTCCTGGTTACATCACAGGGAGAGCTAGTGTCCCGTGACAGGATGACTGGGTCATGGCGGTCACATACTGTACACACACAGACGAAGGCCTGATGGGGGTAGAGTACTACCTAGGGGAAGGGTGGGGCTGCACCAGAGGTGGAGGAAAAGCAGCGATCAGTGGCCGATTGTCCTCCCCTCTGCTCCCGATTTCAGCAGTGTCATATTCTGAGCTGACTGAAACCTTATCCGCTTCCATCTGGAAGGACAAAACAGCGCGGTAAGTCTCCCAAGCGGATGAAAACAGAAGAAGAGTGAACGAGCACGAAACTGCCCCATGTCCACTGCGAGAACACACTCCTTCTAAACCTGAAGGCTCCGTTCCAAAACCTAGTGAGCCGTCTACGTAGACAGCATTTTAAGGCAGCCTGAACACTATCCAGACGTGAAGCCTGCTCCAAAAACATTAAGGATCTTGATATACATATACACACATATAATATAGTATTATTACAAAAATGGTTGCGTAGACATTAAAATAAGTGCCTCATCCAATACCAATGCTCGCGTTTTTCCAAATTAAGTAATTTCTTACAAAACGAAGGTATTGGTTGGTTGATGCAAATTTGTGTCAAACCTGACATAAAATTCGCGTAAGGATTTTTGGCAACTGCTTTCAAAAATGCCTTCACAAAATTCACAAACCTGAGGAAATTAATGCAATGTATATACACAGGAGTCTTTCTTCATCTCACAATCATGGCTGACATATTATCAACATTTTGGCAGCTTGTAGACGAAACGCATCGCATAAAAGAAGTCGAAACATTTTGGTTCGGGTGCTGCCTTTAAAGGTAGAGCAGGAAGAAGACGGTAAGACTGGTCACTGGGTTTTGGAACAAAGCAGAAGAGTTAAACCAAAAATTCACAGTAGGGTTCACCGATAGACAATATTATTGTATATTGATGATAGTCTGAGATATTGCCTGTGGCTAATGCCTTGGGACGATAGCGATAATGAGTTTTATCCTTACTCTTAAGGAGGTACACTATTTATCGATAAATTAGCGCAATAATCATATATCGACCCAAAACTAAGTCATTTTTAGTTGAATTTCCACAAAGTTCAATTCAGGTTTAAAGTAAGCATTTTCACTGACGTCTCGCTGGAGCTGGACTGGAGATCATTTTCTCTGCTCGTCGGTAAAGATTAAAAACAATCGGTTTGGGAACATGCGTTCCGGGTAAACGTTTTTCAGAGAAAACAAAAAAAGAAGCATCCATCAGTGGGGCTGTGAGCTGAAGCTCATGCTGTACGAGGACGCCACGTCTGCTTTAAATCTGACCTACGCAATCATGCACTCTCAGGCGTGGGTTACGCATGCAGGTGAACCGTTAAAAGCACGTGAGCTGTTTGTTTCGCTCCTCCCCCTCTGTTAGTCATGCAGTGTGAGGGTGTCTCTCCTACTCTACCTAATCTTGCCCAGCTGATTCTTGGCTCTGGACAGAGGCTGAAGTGCGATGAAGTCGTCACCTATAGCCACGCGGTTGGTGTACATCTACAGAACACACAGAGGGTCAGTAAAGAGGAGGAAAAGGTCACATGAGAAGTTAAGCACACTCCCACACACACACACACACACACGCTGTACACCATCGCGCACTCAGAAATGACAGAGACAGGAAACAGGAAACAAGCAGCAGACGCAGAGAGAAAGCACTATCGGGTGTCATCCGCAGGGCAGCAGGTGCTGACGCCACAGAACCGTACTGCAGCAACCTCGGTCACTGCCTGGCTTAGGCATGTGGCCTATGCAAGACGATGGGAACAGGAACCTGAAACCATCAACCACCCACACCCCAAATTAATAATCAGTAATAACGCAAATATAATAATGTAAGTGCAATCGAAGAATGAACCGGTGTAGCATATTTTCTAACAAAGGGTACATTTAGATGACAACTAAAGTGGTTCCTTTCAACTTTCGAAAAGACTTGCGAAAATTCCCGTTTTCACGTAGCAGGAAAACATCGTCTATGTTCGCAACGTTTACAAAAAAGCAACCGGTGAATGAAGAGTGCCACATTCAAAGCGGTTTTGGATGCGTGTCATGGCTTTCGTGATAACGAACATGGAACGTAAACACAAATTACGTAATTAAAAAAAAAAAAAGCAGTGTTATCGTCGAGGCTTACACGAGTGCGTTTTCGTTTTAAAAACACATAACTTTTGCTACGGTTTCGCCTATCGTTTACACCAAACGGGCGTTTTTCGAAGTCGAAGAAAACGCTGCAGATCACATTTTTTTTGGGTAGCATTCCCGTGTAAACGGAGCAATACGGAGACTTTTGTAAACGATGGCATGGCGGCCCGCATTCTCTCTGCGTGTCCTTGAAACAAAATCCAGCGTAAACAATAACATCATGCTCGTTGTTTTATCCAGAGTTACGCGTTAGTAGAGTCCTCATTCGATCATTCAATCTACCTATACATATTTATTCTTGAACTTGCATCAAATGGTCATGCGACATGCGTTTTAGGTTGTGTGGCGTAAGCGGAGATTGTTTCTGAAACGACAGTGTAAACGAGGATGGTTTTCATTCTAAAACAGGTGAATGTCGTCATCACGGTTTTCCATAGTCGTGGAGTAAATATTTTCACAAGGTTCCTGGGACTCAAAAACTCAAACGAACAGCCAAAAAAATACAAATTTAAAGCAGTGTCAGGTAAACTCCCCTAAAAACCTCACTAAAAGTACACCAGGCCTTTATAGACTCCAAGTAGACTATCGTTTTAAGGAACTGTGTGAATCTTTAATTTTTTTCAACACAAAGGTGGTCTATTGCAAATTAGAGAATTGTGAAATATCAGTGGCTTTGGTGTAGGCGACTGAAAAGTGTAGTGCTGTTGCAATGGTAATCTTACTCAACTGAGGAATTATGTTTAACAACCTTTTCAAAAATGTTCACACAAATACCTATTAACGGTAAGTAACCACAAAGATAACAAGCCATCAACAAAGCCACACCCCAACCAAATCCAACCAAACGAGACGCGCGGCATTTCCAGACATAAGTGTCCACTGCAGCAGATTTGTAAAGTTGCGATGAATGCCCGAGTGAGTTTGTGAGTGAGTTTAAGTGAAGGTGAGCTGCTGGTGAGAAGTCATGCGGTGACGTGAGCCACATGCTGTAATACTTCATCGGGGTTATCTTTGAAAGCACAACCTCTCACTCAATCAGAGCTCGAGCGTTGGTGGAGGACATCCGACGCTCACCTGAGATTTCTGCGTGCTGGTCGGCTGCAGGTGCCTGTAGAAGACCTTCTTGATGACGTCTGGAAACAGGCAGGTGATGACGATGATGATGATGGCAAACCAGGCCGAGCCGCTGGACAGCAGCTGAACAAAGACGAAGTACATGTCCTGCGTGTGAAGGAACGGCCTAACGGAGGGGAAAACCTCAATTAGACTGCAATTAGTTGAAATCAACAAGCGTTTGATGATGCTGTCGAATATCTAACTAATGAGCAAACGGGCAACTGTTTCAGAGCCAGATATCGAGCACAGCATCTTGACTGTGTTCCAGAGGACACGTGAGAGCGGATCAAAGAGCAAACCGTTATCGCCAGCACATCTACAATTCAATACAAACTATTTAGAAAGGAAAATAGTCACTGTTCTTGACTTCTCACACAGGAATTTCGACTATTTATTTTACTACTTTTTTTAAGCAGCGTCACTGTTGATTACTAGACAATCTTCCAGCAAGACTTTAGAACATGGCTCCAAAAATGGAGAGATTTCACGCAATGGTATACATTAATCACGCATATCAAGTTATGGGAATTTCAATAAAAAAATTTGGACTCTACTAAATTTAATGAACCTCTTGAACGGAATTGAAACAAAAATCCAAAATGGCAAAAAGAATTTGAGTAACAAATAAAACTGAATTTGAGTAACAAATAAATATTTTATTGTATTATTTTTTCGTTTTGATAAACCTTTAATAAATTGCTGGTAAAGCTTCATGGTTTTATTTATTAGTCATTATTTTTGGTTAATAAAATCGAATTCAACCTTTAAAAGTCCGTAAAAATTTAAACCGGAATAATGAGACAAAAAACAACAACAAAATCAACGGGATTTATACATAAAAAAAAAAAAGATTGGATAGGAATTTTTATGCTTCTTCACAATTTACTAAGTAAATTACATCATATAAAAATGCGTTGCAAATTAATTGGTAGGAGAGAGAAGAATTACTACATTAACGTAATTTAAATCTAAATCCCACTAATGTTCACTAATCTAAATAATGTGACACGTTCCTCTAAAACGGACCCATAATACCTGTGGATAGACGTTGGGGAAGTTGTCAAAGCTGAAACGTAATTTTGAGAAAGCACGTGTGATACACTACCAGATGATGCCGCCATAAAACAAGGAGAAGATGAAGTAGAAGGCGATGGAGCCCCACGTGACGAAGTGATTCATCCACGTCCAGAAATGTGTCTCTAAGGCCAGCTGCGGAGACAACGGTGCACATGAAGCTCACGTGTTCCAGAAAAAGCACGCGTGTCTCATCCGAGCACGCACTCACCTTCAGCGTAACCGTGATAACCATCACAGTGAATACTAAAGTGCCAAACGTCCAGTTCCCGAACATCTGCAAGAAACAAACAAAAGATTTCTAAACATCTAGAGGCTTTCGATGCATCCGAAATGAACCATGCTCGAAGCGCTTTATATCGGAGAGCGATTCCGGCTTGTCGGAAGCCATTCGCCGTCATGCAAAGCACGAGTGATGGAGCGCGTCCAAATCTCTTCGCAACTCGGCCCCGTAATTGAGGGTGGCAGAGTATCAAAAGAATCGAGATCAGAGCCGCTAAACCAAACCACAGAGACAGCTGCTCATTAGAAAAGAAACTGGAATCCAGTCAACTCTTACCAGTTGCCTGTTAGCTCGCAAAATCTGAGAGCATGCACGGCAGGAAAGAGAAAGAGAGAAGCAGAAAAAGTGAGAGAATATGGATAAGTAGTAAAAGCCAACAGTACGGTACAAATGTGGCAGATAACGATGTGATTAGTCGGAGGATTGATGCTTTGTGTCTGTAAGATGGAGTTAATCGATAGTCACTGAGGCTAAGTAACAGTCGTTAACGTCTTGCATTCATTACCTTAAGAGCTTCTAGCTAAATCGTTTAGATAGCACCTTTGAGATCTACAGAGAGCGCTTTGTGGAGGAGACCAAAGACAACCGTCATGCCACACACACGCGTGAGCTTGGCGCTGCTGACCTGTCCGTTTCCCATCAGTGTGGTGTCTTCTCCCATCAGGATGTAGGAGCCGAAGAAGAAGACGAAGGCGTGGCAGAAGCCCAGGAAGGTCCAGTACAAAAAGGTTTTGAAGGACAGCATGGAGTTTTTACTGATGTCTCTGATGAAGGGAGAGAATATTACTGAAAACAACAAATTGGATGCAAATTGCCCATTGTAGCCAATATCAGATTAAAGCTGACCCCTGTTTTTTTTGGAAATAGAGAAATGTACAGGTTATTTTTTGCTATACTTAATCTTAAAAAAAAAAAAAAAAAAGTAATGCTGAAAAAACCAATTCTACTAATAGTACTAAAAGTACTAATTGTTATTTTTGTATGACTGACAATTTTTTATTAATTTAATTTTAAAGTGCAATTTTGCTGTGCATTTTTCCATGTAATAATTGCAGACAATAATAACCTGCTACTAAATTAAAAAATAATTGAAAAGAAGTATAATTAATAATAAAAAACATTGACATGATATATATATATAAATAAATATAAAAAAATCACAACTAAACCAAAAAAAAAATGAAATACAAAAACAAAAGAACACTGGAAAGGGCCAGTTTAATATTTTTATAATTGTGTAATGTAAAATTATAATTTTGTGATTTTTTAATTTTATGCGCTTTATTTTAGAACTATTTTTGTTCAGACATAGTTGTTTTTTTAGCAATTAACAACAAAACTTGGTTTGGTTTAATTGCATTATCATGAATAAAGTCAAATTTTATTTAAATCTGTATAAAAAAATCAAAATAATAATAAAATACAAAATGAAGGTATTTATTCAGCCCCTGTAGGGGCTGGCGGTGTGTGCCGTGAGCTCTTGTCCTGATGTTGTACCTGTAAAGTGCTGGTTTGCTCTGCAGTACGTGTGGATGAACCAGCTGCTCAAACAGACTGTATACCAGTATGGGCAGAGAGGTGAAGCAGATATTATACAGCGTCAGATACACGCTGTCATAAAGAGTCTGTGAAGCACAAGACGGCATGTTAAACACACTTCCTAAAATCAAACAGGGCTTTGAGAAATCACATTTATCTCTCTCTCTCACACACACATACACAGAGATCTCTCAGACTTAACCAACTTCTGCTGATTTCTAAAAGCATGCAACAGTGAATATCTAAAGAAAGTAAAACTGAAATGAAGGAGCGGCAAAAAATATACCGAAGCAACTGGATTTCAAAAATCTGATGAACAACAGAAGTCCTAGGAGCTTTGATATTTTGGTCTCTAGATATGAATCGGGTCATTTCTCCAATGTCACCAATGGATAGTTTTGGGTCGCTGCTTAAACATTTTCCGTAGATCAAACAATACAGCGTAACACTAACGACACCAAGGTCAAGGGCGGGATTCCTAAGGAATACATATATTGGGAAAAACTCAAACAAAAAGCTTATTATGAAGTATAAGTAGCTTTGGATAAAAAGATCTGACAAATACATATGTAAAACGTAAAATCAACACGCCTCCATCCATCATTAAAAAAAGGGGATCGGATTTGATTTTCTGCATTTTCGTATACATACCAAGCATTTCGATGAAGTACGACGAACACGAAAAAACAAATATGCAATGGCCTTAAAACTTCAGAGTTTAAATCACCAACTCTACATATTATCAGTAATAATAATGACTTGGTAAAGGTCAAGTCACATTTCTCACAGTTTTGTGAAATGTTCCAGGTGAAACCCGGTCATGTCAAAGGGAATCCACGAGAACTGGTATTTCAAGCGAAGGTGAAAGTTTTCACAACAGGTTTACGCTTTGCCGTGCTAACCGAGAGAAAAAAATAACACATAAAAAGAGAGAGACACTTACTTGCTGTGAGAACAAACAGAAGAACTGGTATAAAAACTGGGGAGTGATAAAGCACACATTCTACAAGAAAACAAAACACGGCTTTAGAAAAACGCAAATCTTCAACCTGAAAAGCCACGCGAAAAGCTCCCGACGTACCTTGTAGAAAAAGTATTGCACGAGGGTCGCTATTCTAATATAGTAGAAATGGCCGTGCACAAGCAGCAATTTGGCGAGGAACTTGAACCTCGCGATTGCATAGTCGCTGTTCCTCACGGCTTGTCTTCCTTCTTTGCCCATGATTCCTGCAAAGGGAGTTTTCGTTCGGTTAGCTTGATCGGCACTATGACGTCACGTTGCTTTAGCAATCCCCGCTTCCCTCGTCCCAAAATGTTTTTTGGTTTGGATTTGTTAAATCCCCCTTAAAATAAGGTCCGTATACTTACATGTTTTATTCTATGACATAAAACACAACAGCTTCACCCAACTCTACCCAACGTTTTTTGCGTTTCTTAAAAAGACGGTTGCTGAATGGGACAACAGGGCCTGCCGGAGACATTAAACGCCATCCCCGCTAAACGGTTCATTCATTTACGGTATTTTCCAATCGTAGCATATAACTTACAGTACAATACCGCATTTCATACCGTCATTCGACAATGCTTTTTTGAAACAAGTCTTCAGATTAAAGATGCTGGTTTTATGGCTTTCCTACTGGTGCGGAGACTCTGGGTCCGGACCATAAGGTAAACTCATACGACTGCTTGATGTGAACGTCTATAAACGTCCTTGAAACGTTCACGGCCACATATAAAGCTGTTACGAAGCGTAGAATTTTCTAGAAGCATTTCGAAATACGTGCTTTCGTATGAATCGTTTCAATTATTCGCTATACCATTCATCGCAAATCTCTCATTTCATCTTGACGCGTCCACCTACCAATTCCGACGTGAGCCTCCTGGATCATACTGACATCGTTGGCTCCGTCTCCGATGGCTAAAGTAATAGGCTTCTCAGGAGAAGTCTTCAACAGTCTCACCACCTGCCAAACACACGCCAGCGCTATGAAAACAACAGGCCAGTGTGGGCCGACTGAGCCGAGGTCGGCCATATTAGTGTGCGTGACCTCTGGCTTGGCGGGGACAGGGTGAAACGTTGGCCGCGAGGAGCGTAAGGTGACCCACCTTGGCTTTTTGGAGAGGTGCCATTCTGCAGCAGAGCACCGCCGAGCAGTTCTTGCACACCTCCATGAAGAGTTTCTCATGCTCCCGCAGAGCCAGAGACAGACTGGCTCCGTCCACCACCAGCCCGTGCTGGATCACATGATCCTCCTTGATCCTGCACAAACCCATCTCAAACGATTAGTCCTGCATACTTAAGATTCACAACCAACACTCGTTTGGCGTTAAAATAGTAAGATTTACTAAAAATGCACATTTACCGCAGAAAAAGAGTGGACACAGTTATTTTCAGAGCTTGACCCTACTGAACATGCATTTGTACTTTAATATACTTTAATATTTAGTCCCAATAGGCAATTTATTTTAAAATTCTTTATTATTCCGTCACATTTTAAATTAGGACTTCCTTATTTAACATTAGTTAATAAATTAAACTCCCAATGAATAATTGTTCTATGCATTTATTAATCTTAGGTAATTTAAATATTTAGTAAGGGGTTATTAACATTTAAAAGTAATTATAAACTGCTTTTTTATGAACCCAAGCTAACATAAACTAAGAGTTGTGTTATTTTTAACAAAGATTGATAACTTCTGTAGCAAATATAGCTTTTGTTCATTGTTCATTAATTTATTTTTACTTTGTAAAATTACTTTATTTTTGTGCATTGGATTTAAATGTTCATATATTTAAACTGTATTATGACAACATTTTTGCAACTAAATTTTAATATTGTGATAATACAGAGTACCGTGATGAAAGCGTTGGCAATTAAATCGCAACGTGAAAATTTTATACCAACATTTTTCAAACGATATATAAGTAAAAGATAACGGCGATGTTTTCAAAAACTTGGGCGTCTTCAGTCCTCAAAATGCCATTGCGGCGTAAACACACAGGGAAAACGCATAAAAAGTTTGTTGCGTGACGGCCCCTAAATCTCACAGGAAGTGGTGTGCTGTACCTGCGGGCGAGTCTGCGGAGCTGCTCGGCGCACTCGTTGTCTGATTTCTGCTGCACGAGCTCCAGGATGTTCATGGTGCGGTGGAAATGACCGCAGGAGAGGCTCACGCTGACCGCCGTCTCGTGCTTGTCGCCCGTCAACACCCACACCTTGATTCCAGCCAGCCGCAGAGCTTCGATCGTCTCCTGGACCTTGTCCTGCAGCCTAGACGCGGACACACAGGGTCAGAAAGTCATTTCATAGGCCGCAAAATACAATAACACCACCGGCGCAATCAAAAATAACATCCTTTGCTACAATGAAGTAGTCATGTAGTGATGACTGAGTGAATGCAAACTGCCGAACAAGTTTTGAATTCTTGTCTTCTTATCTTCTGATGTAAAGAATTCTAATGGAAACATACTTGCCTTTTATAGTTTATAACTAATTAAAATTTCATTAATAAATAAAATAGCTTTATTAATTTAACACTGAAATAATTGTACTATTACATAACGAATCTACTAATATATTTAAAAAAATATATATATATATATTATTTTTATTACTTAATGTTTTTATATTATATAATTCACATTAAAATATAAGAAATAACTTGAATTAAAGTTTTAGCAATTTTGTGGTTTGTTATTTTTATACATATACAGACACAAAATGTGGGATGATTGTCTGGAGAAATATTTAAGTTATTTATATATATATATATATATATATATATATATATATATATATATATATATATATATATATATATATATATATATATATATATATATATATATACACACACACACACACACACACAGAAGTCATGTTAAGTAGCATGTTCATCATTTAGAAAAATAATTAAACGTATCTCTTAACCTTGACTTTACACAGTAATAAATTAAGCACACGGTTGGCATTTACTCCAGAGACAGCAGCATTATGCCGCAGCCAGCGCCAAACACATAATTGCATATGCAGTCACGGCTTGTTGTTTTCCCCGAGGCTCGATTAAACGTGCCGATTAACAGGCAGCTATTCACACTTGACACATGGAAACGGCTCACCATTCATTAAAGCAAAACCATCCCGATCTCAACAGTCATCGTGCGTGAAAGCGCCGCGCCGTTGACAGCTTCATCAAGTTTTCTTGTCGTCATAAATGGCTTTTTCCATCATTACTTTTACTCTCTCTGACCCTTAAGGCACATTCACAGTTGCGTTGCTCGGTGGATTTTCTCAGGCAAAATTTAGCCGTTTCGACCGCAAATGGGATTTGCGTTTGAGGATGTACGATTTCCATATGCAGATTTTGGCTGCGCAATTTTATTATTGTCGTATTTGTACTCCCCACGCTTTTACATACAGCTCTGATGAATACACACGACCTGTCAGATATATCTGTGGATGTCTCTGAAGGCGCTCATTGGGAGGACGTCTATGTGCCTCGGTCGTACAGTTTTAATGGTTTGTCAAAAGGCTCACGGAAATCACAGCGACAGTCATCGCGGCACGATTCCAGACGCGCTCGTGTGTCCCTGCGTGCCTTTAACACTTGAATAGCACATGTGGACAGAGATTGATGGCTGGCCTTGAGAGCACAGAGAGCTGCGTGAGTCACGGGCGACATGTCAAACTGCATTAGCAGCGGCCAAACACTGACTCACAGCTGACTTCCTGCTCTCCTGCCAGGAGCCCGGCCAATAATCAGGAGCGAGCGGCACACGAGTGTGAAGTCATCACACCGCTGTCACTGTCAGCACGGCCTGTTGACTATTAATTGTCAGAAATTGTCACCGAGAGTACGTGAATTTAACAGATCCAACAGACTTTGTTTTGTTCTTAGAGCGTCGCTCGAACTTTTTGCAAATAATCACCTGCCTTAAATGTAACGTAAAAGCTCCGTTCGTCTTCGGAACACAATTTAAGATATTTTTGATGAAAACTGGGAGGCGTGTGACTGTCCCGTTGACTGTGAAGTGCCATCAGTGGATCAATCGTGATGTTATGAAGCTTTTTGAACAGAAAAAAATGTATTTAACAATTCGTCGTTTTATAGATCACCAGCTTAACGCACATTACGTACGCAATGGAAAGCCACGTTAAGTGCATCCTTGCATTGGGTGTAACGCGGAACCGCTTAAATAATGTGCGTTCATTGGACAAATCGATGAAAAAAGTCGTAATTTTTGTGTATTTCTGTGCAAAAAGCATTCTCGTGGCTTCATAACACTAAAGTTGAACCACTTCCCAGTTTTCCACGAAAATATCTTCAATTGTGTTCTGAAGACCAACGAAGCTACTACAGGTTTGGAAGGACATAAGAGAAATTGGAGTGCGTGAACCCAAAGGTTTTACCTTTTTAAGTTCAACTTTCAATTCTTAGCAGATAATTACTTTAAAAAAAGCCAAAAATCAGGCAATATATTTGTCTACCACTACCATAGCATCGCACCTTGCCTAAATCAAGCGTGACAGAGGCCATGTATTGTTCCTCTCAACTCCAGCATAGATACAATTTACATTTTGAAGAGAAAACATATTTTGGTATGCATTATAACTGAACCTCTAGCAACATAGCATTGGTGATCATTGGTTATTGGGCATTTTTAATTGATCTGCACAGGCTGGTAAGTTTTTCTGTTTGGCTTTTATTCTGACAGCATTGAGAACACTGAGCATCCATCATCTGTCTCCACTAGTTTAAGATCCGTGTTTAAAGTGTACCTATTATGCCATTTTTAAGGCTCCTAATATTGTTTGGGAGTCTCCTACAACATTAACATTTACATGCATGCGAAGAGAAAATACGTTTTTGTTTTCTCAAAATATGTGTTTAATATCATGTCATTTTCCAGAGGTGAGACTAGTGTCAATTTCGCCAATGAAGACGATGACGAAAAATATTAGTTAATGGACTTTTTTTCCTCCTGTGGCCAATGCTGCGTTCCCGTGAAAGTCCACTGGAACGGCAGTCAAACCCGTGACTTCTCACCCATGAACTCGAACTCGCAGTTTCGAGCTCTGATGTCACATAGTCCGCGAAACAACAGTAATAACGTTACGTTAACTACCACTCAGGCAGTTTGGCGTGAATTGCCTGGAAGGCTACAAAGTCATCAGACGTGGTTTAAAGTCCTGACTTACAAGCTCAAAAACATGCCTGGAATGCAGCATAAGATGATAAAGACTATGACAAAATTTATGCACGTCTTCGTCAACAAGACGAAATGGCACTAAAATGTTTTAAGGACTAACGTTACCGGACATACAAAATACATCCTAAAGGCTAAGTTAACTTTCTTGTCTTTCAAAATACATAGGGTGAGTTGACGTAACATTTTTACCATGAGTCACAATTTGTTGTTGATTCACTTAAAGTTTGTGAAGGCGCAAGAGGTCTATTGTGTCGAGTACCTCAAGAAAATACTGTCAATGATGGCTTAAGTGAACGTAAACAGGTGAATACTTATTGCGTGCCTTTCCTCTTAAAGAGACAGCATTCTTAACATTCTGTATCTTTAAGTGAGTTTAACTTGTATCTCTAGCCAAAAAGTTTTATTGACATTTTATTCCAGTTTTTAAAAATTCAGTCATTGATTCAAATTATCATGAGCTTAATTGATTTGTTCCAAAGAAAATACAATAAATGACTATTTCTGTTTGAAGGCTACCCACAAAATAGCTACCTAAATAAATGCTGGTAACTGTAGTTTGACTAAAAGTGGACAAAAACGGAACGACTTTTCCTTGATTAAAGACTCAAACTACTTAAATGCGACTAAAACCATTAAGCATTTCAGTCTAAGACCAAGACAAAAATGCCTGCCAAAATTAACATGTGTCCTCATTCAGCACCTTCAGCGTACGACAGACTAATTTAAAGTAAAGTGTTTTACGTTTGAAATATGGATGTTTTTTTACAGCAAATAAACGCAGGGGTAAATGCATTTATCTACCCGTGCACTGCGAAAAATTAAACCCCTGTCGTGGCACTTCATTCTGAATAAGGCGGGCGGAGTTATGAGGTTTGACTGACAGTTTGAAGATCCAATGGAAGGTTCAATCAAAAGCTCTTTTGAATGCTTTCCATTGGTTATATATTTGTAAAACCCACAAACAGACATATCGATCACCAAAAGCACTGATTTAAAACAATAAACGAAATAATAACAAAAAGAGATGGAAGGTTTTTGATCATTTTCCACATCACATTAATTGGGAAACACTGATCTAAAGAATACATTAATTTTACATATTAATGTTATGTAGTCTTTTCATTTATTTAATTAAATTAGTTTATTTTTAATCTGCTAAACATTGTGTAAAATAAATATAAATTTCAGCAATTAAAGGAATTTTGCATGACCAGAATGAATTTGCTTATGCTTATGAGATGTCCGTCTCCACCTCAGCATCGCATTACCATTCTTGTGTGTGTGTGTGTGTGTGTGTGTGTGTGTGTGTGTGTGTTGACTCACTTGTCCTCCACCCCAGTCGCTCCCAGCAGCTCCAGGTCTTTCTCGATGTAGTTGAAGACCTCAACCAGCCGTTCCTCTCTCTGCTGTAGAGCCGTTCTGGCTTCATGGAGCCGCCGGTCCACTTCCTGATACTCATCTGCACTGAAGTGTCTGCAGGCCACCACTAACGTCCGCAAACCCTTCTACGAAAGCGAGACGGGACAAACACGTGAGGAAGAAAGTCAAACTAGTCCACTTTACCGATTAGCGCACAAATGAAAGATCAATTCTACATAAAATACAGCAATACAAAAGTTGACGTTAAGAAGAACGGACAGTGAACTGCTGGCCAAGAAGCTGCTTAAAAGCCACAGTCTTGAGCTGCACTTCCATAATTGACTTAATGCTTTTAAGCGCAGACATAGAGAGCATTGAGCGTATGGAGGAGCATTTCAATGTTGCTGTTGTGTCTAAAACATCCCATGAGTCTCAATATGATCCCTTGAGAACTGCCGGGAGCGTGTGTGTGTGTGTGTGTGTGAGAAAGAGAGAGTCTGAAGATGCTCTCATGGGTTTCAGCAAAGCTGATAATGAGGACAGCAAACGGAGCTAATTAACTGCAGTGCTCTCATCAACATCATTTGAATTAGAAAAGCTGAACTCGAACCAGACCTTGACATTTCAACTAGAGTTTTAGACGTCTGAAGAAAAAGTTTAGTGGCTACTCGCTCATCAATGCTTGCGAGAAGTTGCTCTGGCATTTTGAGGTCATCGAATTTCTGTGTTTTCGCATCTGTACATGCATTTTGATCGGAAAGAACGATGAACAAATAAATAAATACAACTTTCGCACCGTGCAAGGACCTTTAGAGTAAATCTGTCCAAACCATAATAGGATAGCTGCTAACTTTTCCCAAGTATCCAGATGTAAAAAGTTGGCTTAATTTACTGGGTACAAATTAAGACAAATATCAAGCATTAGAACATTACACTAGCTAAACATTAATACGATATACACATTATTACCAAATACTGGATCATTTTAACAATGATCGGTCATGATTATGCAAAAGGCAATTAATTCTTCCAGTTTCACAGTATTAAAATCTCTCTGGCCAATCGGTGATCAGCAGGGTCTACACCTCACATTTTGGTAACAGTACATTTTGTTTGGAACCTCAACCCGAGGTGCGATGCAGTGGAAGAATGCCAATATAAGCACCACTAGCAAGCAAGCATGGCGGCGTGACGTAATGAGCTCACCAGAGCAAACTCATCCACGTGGACTCGGGTTTTATCGATCTCGCCGCTCGTGGTGTAGGGCAGGATGGCCGACTCGGCTCCTTTCGTGAACAGCACCTTTTCACCTAACGAGAGACAGAATGCCATTAGAGGACCCCTCGGTCATAAACAGCGCATATGCGATCGGAGGCACATGCCTGAGGGCTTCCGCAGAATCACGCTCATCCTTCTGCGGTTTGCGTCGAACTCCAGGACGTGGAGGAGTTTGTACCTGCGGGGCGGAAAGACAGCTGTCAAACAGACTCCGAAGGATAAAACAGCTTTACGAATATGGTTCACATTTATAAGAAAAGCGTGACGTACTTCTCTGCTTTTCCAAATGTTTTAATCTCCATGTTTTCTCCGTGGCTTCCTATAAACGTGACGCCCATCCTGCAAACAAACAAAAAGATCATTTAAAGGTATGGTTCACCGAGAAAAGTGTTGGTTGCAGACAGGTTATATTTAGCACAGCTGTAGTGGCGGGTGACCGGGCTGAGCTCTCACCTCTTGGTGGCTTCCACTAGTGCTTTCTCGTCAGGAGAAGAGGCGTAATACTCCATCTGAGGAGAGAAGCCGTTGGCGTGTGAGAACGGGTCTCCCGGCCCATCCGTTTGATCATAGCTGATCTGCACCGTGTGACAAAGTGAGACGGCTTTCAGGAACAACTCCTCCTCCCTGTTCTGAAAGGTGTTCAAACACAATAATGCCGTCACACTTTGATTTAAAACTGCAATATTTACTGCAATGTTTATCATGCGTCACAAAAACAGGCCTATTTTATTTAAAGCTTCACGTAAAAGAAAAAACATTGCAATTTAATAATTAAATATCAACATAATTTAGCACAAAATAGTGTTATTTTAGCATCATAGAGATACAATTCTATTTTTATATTTTAAAAGCTTTTAGTTATTATTCATTTTATTGTGTTTTTGTCATTTTTAGCACGCCTTATTTAGATACGCTAGTATCCAATTGAAAACTTACAAATGCCTAGGCAAATGGCTGTAGTAGTTGTTTTTTTTATATACTTTTTTAAAAAATATGTTTATCTTTATTTCATGATGTAACTTAAAAGATACTCATTTAATATAAGCCCAAGCACAGTGTGTGAAAATTGCACCAATAGTCGGTGCTAAATATTCAAAAATCTGTGTAAATATGGTATAACTGTATGATAAATAAAGCTGAAGACTGGTATGCCTTCTTTTTGGTGGATGCGCTCTAAAATGTCTTGGCTACATTTTACAAAATCTACCAAATCAACCATTTTCACCAGCTTCCTAAACGGCCTAATGTTACAAAAATGCATACATTCATATATTGTGTGTATATATAAGTATGTGTGAAAATTGCTTGTGCAATAAGTTTTTGCCAAAACCTTCAATCTCTCCAAATAAGATAATCATACATCTGTATACATTTCTACATATATGTATACATTCCTAGGCCATATTTCCATTAAATTTGATGGATATCAACGAGAAATGCTTCGGACAAAAACTATTAAAAGAATTTGAATGAATACAATCGTTTAACAAATACAGGCCAGTGTGTTAATGGGTGCGCCTATATCTTGTGACCATTTGATCCGAAATTCATGCAAACTAAAACGCATGAAACTTAATTTTCAATGCAAGAGGGAAGTTTTGTCAATTTCTGTATTCAACACTGCTACCAGTGAAAAGCCATGGTTCTCTGTACCAAAGCAAAACACAAAAAGATGGTAATAAAAACAAAAAAAAAACACTATTTGTTAATAAAGTTAAACAAAAATAAAAAGTACTACAATCAAGGCCATTCTTTACTATTAAAATTGTGTTTTTAAACAGTAGTAGTCTATCACATACATTATTCCAAATAATAGTAATATATTTGTGGCGCAATGTCTAAACCAAACTTTTACTTTAATGGGTTTCTGTGAATTCATTCAGGATTTATGATGAACCTTTACCAAACAAGGCACCGATCCGTCCGGAGAGTCTTCCGTCATTCCTTCAGGAACAAGCTTGCCGTTGATCTCCTGGTATTTGATACCGTTGATAGAACACTCCCTAAACTGCATCTCGTTCTCGGTGAGGGTTCCCGTCTTGTCTGTGAAAACATACTCCACCTGCGGCCGCAAAATTAGCATAGATTCACTCATCAGCGTTACAACTGGGGAAACGGTTTTAAAATCACACACACCTGTCCCAGCTCCTCGTTGAGGTCCGACGTGTTGACTTGAGCCTTCTGGTCGCTCTCCTCGTGGTACAGATCCAAGTCCCAGCCGATGAAAAAAGAGCCCAGAAACTTCTGCATCTCAACGGTCACGTACAGCGAGATGGGGATGATGAAGTTGTACAAGACCAGGAAAGCCAGGAAGTCGGAAATAAACTTCAAAATCTGCAAGAAAAAAAAATAACCCAGCGCTCTCGAACGAATCTTGCTTGGAGCCACACGGTGTGACTTTATAGTTACCTGACTGCTGTTTCTCTCCTGATCGGTCTTCTGATTGTAAAATGGCTCGTCCCACTTGTTCTCCGCCTGCCAGGCGTACTTCAAAATGGTGCTGAGGATGGCTTCAAACAGCAGGATGCCCAAGTAGATGATGAGGAAGGTGTTCATGGATCTGCGCGAGAGACGAGAGACACGATGTGGTGAAATGAGAAGGAAACGGTGGAAATGGAAGTGACGAAACGCGTACTTCTCTACGGCTGAGCGTTTCTGGGATTTGCACTTGTAGTTCAGAGCCATCTTGGACTCCATGCCCGTGTACACAGCCACACCTGCGTGACACAACACTAGTCAAGCCATCGCCACATTCTGATCAACCATGACAAACTTTTTTTGAGGATTAAAGAGCAGACGTAAGTTGCGAAACAAGTTAATATGTAAAATAAGTGAATTGAATTCATGTTGAGAAGAAAGTTCTAAGCTGGATGGTGTGAAAACAGTCGTACCAAATATTTCTTTGGTGTTTTTTAATCTTGCTCCTCGAAGCAGGAGGTTCTCTGGTCCTAAAGGTCTAAAGAAATGAGGAATAAATAAACAACACAAATAAAGTTAAACATAAAGGGACCGGTTTAATTCCAAAACGGCGAAGATGAGAGCAGAAAAACCTGTTAAAACATCGTAGCGACCAGCGCAGACTCCCAAGAGCAACACGATAAACGTTTTTTCTTGCCGTTAAATAATTGTGCAAATACCAATATTTTAATGAATTGGGTTACACACAGTAAATATTTTGAAAATATGTACATGTATTTACTTTCAAAATGGTGCTGACGGGCTTCAAAAAGCAAAAGGCTTAAGTAAACAAATCATTCATATACAATATATATATATATATATATATATATATATATATATATATATATATATATATATACCTCGATATATATATTTTATACTATAAAGACACTTTTCCATAAATATATGCATGAATGTTTTTGATGTGTCATAATAAATACACACACATTATGTAAACAAACCTTCTAATTGTTCAACAGGACTAATTATATATATTATATATTACCTGACTATCTCCTCTCCATGTTGGGTGACTGTTATTCTCCCGACAAACCTGAGAAGCGAGAGCACGCTGCGTCAGGACATACAGGACTGATAACAGCATTGAATGGGCTGTGGTTGAGCTGGATCTGATCCTGTGCGGTACCTGTATAAGTCTGCCTCGGGCTGCTGGCACTCCACCACCGCCTGCAGAGACTCCAGCCGCGACACCGACTGAGACACCGCCGTCTCGGGCGCCGCGTAGTGCGTCTATCAGCAGAGACAACACACCTCGCTCCTTACTTAACAGCACAGTAATTATCGTGTAGACAGCAGCCACGTGTTCAATCATTTTTACTGAGATATCTCATATTAGCCAGACACAGTATTTGCGAAGTGACGCTGCTGAAATGCAGTCAGCGGTGAAACAGAACTCATTTCACTCAGAGAGGTGTGCGCAAGTTCTTTTTGCTGCTTTATAGGCCTTGAATGATAAAAAAAAACACTCGTATGGGTCAACATGGCCATCTTTGCAAGTATCCTCATGAATTGTCAGTTAAGTTTTAAATGAAAGTAAACAGCTGAGAAAGAAAACGCATGTAACAGTATATTGGATCTGTGCAGCAATTAAAGTGATAGTAGTCTAATATTCCTGCATGTAGCATTTCTAATTTACAATATTGCTTTTATGGTTCGTTTCTTATTCTATAACTGTTAGTATTAGTTTTTTGTAAAATTTATGTATGAAATATATGGTACAAAAACATCATAACTTATTTAAAACAAAACAAACTACAAATATATTGTGATATATATTATTACCACGAAATAAAATGACTCGTATTGTGATTTCGGTCATGTCGCCCATCCCTAATCATAAAATGACCGTTTCCAATCATTTTTATTTAAACAGTCAGACATTAAAATGAAACCTTAATAAATAATGTTTTCATTTTTTTCAGTTTTTACAAGTATTTTCTTACATTTCCCAGCTTCTCTATCACACGATTTGGACAGCTTTTCCTGACATACAGAACACCTTTCTGACAACTCGGTATTTATATACTCGGTATCAAAGCGTGGCTAATCCAGACATTACTCAGCATTTCTCGAGGTAATTCACTCTGTGGGATTGCTTCTCGTTCGTCACAAGCTCAGGGAGAAAAAAAAAAAAAAAAAAAAAGTGACGGCAGAGCTTAGAGCAGGGCCGGTTTGACAAAACCAGTGACAAAAAAAACCCACTCAGAGTTTAGTTTCAGAAGCCTTCAGCTGGGTCACTGCTGAAAGTAACAGCTTTGGCGGCTCGCATTCAGCAAGCTCTCGAGAGAAGTTCAGCGAGATGCTATTGTTTATGAGCAGAAAGCACAGACCTTCAGGTTAGTCTCTCCGTCCAGGCTGGCGGTGGTGATGTGGCACGTCCCCTCGGCCCGATCCGATGATAAAAGCACCAGATCTGCAGGAAACGTCTCATCTTTGGCTACTCTCACAATATCTCCTACCTAGGAGAACAAGACGGCAGGAACGTCAACCCACGTGACAAGACGAGGATGCTTTTAGAGCTAAAACGGCTCATCCTAAAGACACTGTATTTATTGCAGAGACTTCCCGGATATGGAAGTCTTTCTACATTATTTGAAAGCATCTGTTGTTGTCGGTCTGGCACGGATAGCGACGGGACTCACTCTGATATTCTTGGATCGGGTTTGGACCAGACTGCCGCTGCGCACGACAAACACAGGCGCTCCGTTCACTTCGTTGTCAGCTTTGTGCCGCAGCCAGTCTTCATATCCCTGTATTTGTGAGCGGGATTAGGACAAACAATCGGTTATCCTGCGATCGAAGCGGCGCTGCGCTGCGCACACGTCACGATACTTGAACACTCACCTGCTTGATGGCAGTTACTGTGATGACAAAAAACAAGGGAAGTCCACTAGTTATAGGGGAAGTGGGCGTGTCTATCATTAACTGGAAGGAGGAGAGAAGATCTGGTTAGAAACAGAGCAGACCTGGAGTCATAAACTGCCTTTATTCTACAGACATATATATTGTCTTTGAACAATATATATATATATTTTTTACTCTGTTGTTAACCCTTATGTCGTGTTGAACCCGTAAGACCTTTATTCTTCTTCAGAACACAAATTAAGATGTTTTTTTGAACATCCACAGACAACAACGTTATTAACAAAGCCAGCATCCACTCAGGGTGATTAAATCATGGGGTATCTTTCATTTTAGGGTGAACTGTCCCTTTAAAAGGCGCGGTCACATGTACTGCATATTTTCCCAGGAATCAATTTTCAATAGTAATCCATGTTGATCATAATATAATTTGTTATTACATGATTCAGATGGACTACACATCACCAGTAACACGTGGACTACGTTGTTTGTTGTTGTGTTGCACTATAACTTGTTTGTAGTGAACATAAACCGCTTCCAACGCTGACTGAACCTGCATGACTTTTCAAGCCAAGGTTTACGGAGCTCAAATATATTTACAAAATAAGATCCACGAATGCCTAAGCTAATTTACTTTGCCAGAAGGTTGACGTACCGGCAAACAGCAACTCATGACAACTCAGTCTCATTCTCTAAATGTTACGGATGTGAATTAGATTGAGAGTTTGTGAACTCGCAAAATGTGAACTAATGGTCATTACGAAGCGATATTCCTGTCAGGTTCAATTTTCGGCATCCCTAGCATGCATTTTGATAGGAAATGATGCCAAATATGAATTTTTTTTTTAAAATAAGACCCATTCACACCAAGAACGAGAACTATAAAGATAACAATATTAACATCCTCACCAGTGAACAATATCGTCTGTGTACTCCAAGCATACGTGCGTCTGCCGCTTTAAATTCTTGAGCTCATCATAATCGGAGCTTATGGAGTCATTCCAATGATATTGTTTCCCTGTGCCTTTATCGTTAGCGCTGTGGACTTTGCTATTCTTTAATATCGAGAACGATTTTAGGAACTGTATCTTTAGCCCACATATCCTTTTTTACAACCGATTTTGAGACCGATTTCCTTCTCGAGGTACAAGCTCTGCCGTGCCGTCTGACAGTCCGGACTCACCTGAACCAAGAAGATAATGAGAAAATAAAAATTGGCGATCCTCCTAAACTGCTCAAACAAATTCTTGGGGATGAAGTTCCATATGGTGTACTGCGAAGAGAAAACAAAACAACGTGGAGGATTTTACTGCCAAATTCTCAGCGGCAGCGGGGAAACACGTGAACTTCTCGCATTGAAGCTTTCAGGAGAATCCGCTCTTACCTTGGAGGAAATGATCCTGTTGTCTGCAAACCTCTGAGGAATATAATGGCCATGCTGTGGGAACTTGTTTGCTATGTAAACGGTGCGAGTGTCACTCTGATGGGGAGGGTCGAAGCCCTAGAAAAGAAACGACAAGCGCCGTTTAATATTTCACCTACGGCTATATATAATATCACACTAGCTGTTGGCGAAACAGTGACAGAATCCTAAAGCTTATGGAAAGCAGTCCTCTGAAGAAGCCGAGAGCCTGATGGGAAGGCATGACACTCTGCCAAAGTCATTATTAATTCAGTTAGTGTGCAGCAAACAATTCATTACGGGAGGCACTTTCACAGAGCATGAGAGCTAAATCACTTAATATCGAACTCCTATTGCATTCTTACTTTTTGGTCTGCGTGCCAGAGTGTGTGTGATAATCAGAAGCCATATTCGCACAAATATTTTTAAACGGGGCTTGGCGATATGGCCCAAAATTTATACCAGTAACGCACTGCACATTAGTCGATCTTGTTAATTATCATGACACATTTCTAATCTTTATTTCAAGTTTAAAGGGTTAGTTCACCCCCAAAAAATGTACGTTTTGCGTTATTACTTTGACCGACGTGAAGGTGAATAATTAAACAGAACTTTCATTTTTAGGTGAACTATTAACTAAGGCATATTTTTGCTCCTAAGTGAAAGTTGTGGGGAAAAAAAGGTTCAGATTTATTAATTTATTAATGTCGAGGTTTTATTAAAATTAACCATTGGTATTCCATAGAGGTATACATCTAGATCATGATAATAATCACAAACCCCACACATTTAGTCCCGCTGTAGCATGCTAAAAATATACCTATGGTTTCTAGATATTAATATGAAAAACAATAGGCTAATCGTAGTATAAATGCACAAACTGCCATTTAAATGGTCTTTAAATAACTATGGCAGTTTTGTTGAGCTTTTGTCTCATAAACATTATATAGAGCATTTATTGAATTTTCATGGAGAAATTATCGTATCATTTTAAGGTGACAAATACTTTCCTGATATGAAAGAAAAAAACTGTTTTATCTGACTGTATGCTGGTTCTCGGAGAAGACTCACTGCTCAACTTAATAAAAAAAACAATTTTACCATAATAATCACAAGCATGCATGAAGACTAGGCTATTTTCTGTCTCGACTGGAGTTCAGTACTTGGCTTTAGATGTTTAGATGTCTCCATCTACAGACAGGCTCTTTAATTCACCATAATTGTTTACGTTATCAATAGTGTTATGACGCTTGATACATAAAAAAACAATAAAACTAATTAATTAAACAGCTGACCTTTAGGAATTCATGGCAAGCTTGATGTTTACCTAACTTTAAGAGGATATTTAAGATGATTTAATAACAGGAATACAAAGTTTCGACTTTAGAAGATCTACAAATCCAATCATTTTGATAGAAACGCACACAACGGAGCGTCACATGACATGAGGGCTCAAGTTAGTCACAGTGTTGACCAACAGGAAGACACTTTTAAAAGTGACTTCAGTGTGATTTATACTACATGCATCACTGAACTACCGACAAACTGAAAAAGCGCCCATTTAAAATGAACATTTAAACGTTAGAAAGAAAACCAACTGGCAGTTCATTTCATTCCTGAGAATCCTTCGAAAATCCAGTCCCAGATTCCTGGTGTGGAATTTCCTCACACTTGGCACGTAATGGCTTTGGTTTGTGGAACATGTGACGGCTCTTTGCATAGACAAACTCTCAGTCGACCCAGCGCTTTATGCAAATGTTTCTGCAGAAATCTCTCCAACTCTGAACCTCGAGTCTCTGACAGATGCGTCTTGACCAGGGGAAGCTGAGAAGTCTCCTTCCTGTGTGTTACACGGCCACGTCACCCCACTGGCAACACATGCGTTCAATTACAGTCGGAATCTTTTGACTAAACCCTTGCGCGTTTCCATCCCATTTCCCCTCTGCACTTTCCAAGAGTAAGGCGCTGGAACTCGTTCTGTGTGCCAACATGAACATCTTGTACCGCTTTTTCAAAAGCGATTCCACTATGAATGCTTTTAAAGAATAGAGTACTATTGCTGTTGACTACTGAAATTAAAACATTAACGGTTCATTATAAAACATTCACATTTACGCAAAAGCTTGGCACTAACTCTGAGGAACATAATGGCCATACTTAATTGATTTTAAACTAAACGTGGCCAAATGAAGGAGTTTGATTAATTTTGGTGGCCTGAAACGGTTCAGCAAAGCAAACTTTCCTGACAACTTTTAGTGGGACTTACTGTTAAACAACTTCAAGCTGCCATTGGTCCATGATAACTATATAATCACCAGTCATTTGTCATTTTTTGTGTTATTGACCAAATAATGCACAGCTCATATGAAGTAGTGACAGATCTGTAATCAGGAATCTAGATGAGTAAAACAAACCATGTGATGACTTCTCAATTGACAAAAATCACAACAAAAACGAAATATCAGCTTTACCACAAAATTCTTGACAGGCTTAAACTACGTTTTTAAATTAAATCTTCTACTAAACCAAAATGAAGATGAACAGACACTACTTGTACGACTGTAGCAGATTTAAAGACTTATTTTAGTATATATTGACGCTAAGTACAGCAAACAGAGATGTATAGGTAAAAAGGAAAAGGGGGATATCTGACGCAGTTGTGAGCTAATAGCATTTTTGTGCTAATAACCCACATTATAGAGATAATGAAACACAGGCGGTAATAACTCAGCACAACAGCAGAACAAGGCGGCTAATCAAGCGTACCAAATTAATTGGAGAACGAGCGATGCCGTATCTCTTCCAGGAGCTGATTCTTACACGGAAAAGCTTGTAAATATCCGCTAAGGTGACCAAAGCGGGGCGCCGAACAAACCTGAGGCCCTTTGCTGCTCCGTGGCTAAATTTACTCTTAATTCGGAGTTATTTAACAAAGGCAGTTTGAGAGGGCGCTCGTCTGCTCTGTGTATTACGTAACAGTCTGTGACTTTCACTGTGAAGAATGAGTCTGCCGCTGCGCTAAAGCACCTTTAATTAAACATTCATTTGGGAAGCGGCACCTAATGAGACGAGCGGTCAGGAAGGCCATCACTGACTCACAGCTACTTCCTTATCCTTGAGTGACCCGTCTAAAAGCCCAAATGAGCGCCTACACATCAGCGTCTCGCACATTCACCGCAGCCTTTTTATTGTGAAACGTCCGGCCAATTCGGACCAAGCAAAAAGGATCCATTAGAAACTACTGGATGTTCGAAAGACGACGGATGCATTTTGATGACATTCGACATATTAAAAATGTTAGGTCTCGATTTTAAAGTCCAATTGCAGAAGCCCCGAGACGAAAAAACCTGCTTTGGGTGGATCTAGCTGCTGTGGTGCCTCAGGGCTCAGCTCTCAGACCACTTCTCTTTTCTGTCTAACTGGCATCGGTAGTCTCTCATTCAGAAACATTTCATATCACTGCTACGCTGGTGACACTCCACCTCCCTGATGATCTGATGAGAATTATTTCTATTTTCCTCATTTATAAAAGAGTCCGCTAAACGACTCAACGTAAAAATGGATCACGTAGGCTATTGCCAGAATAAATGTCGTTCTCTAGATCACTAGACTCTCGTGACAAATTGCAAACGGCCAAGTAAACACGTCTCAACAAAAACACTCAAGTCTATGGACAGGCGATTGCAAATTTAAAGTTGCTCGTTGAAGTCCCCATTCCCAAAAGCAATCACTTTCTTGGCTGTTATTGTTGAGAACGAGCCGTTTTCTTTGCTAATGTAGAGTTGAGAGCACAGCATCTTATTCAATCTTTCATGTGGAATGGCTTTGGAGACGGAAAACATTTTGTATTTGCCAAATGCCATTTTATTTCTACACTGACAAGACCAAAATTTCTACAGTCAGTCAATTAATCGTCTAAGTGAAATTAAATTGCACTTGGTACTAGTTGTGATACCGCAGCAAAAATGACAAGCTACAGAGAACACACCTTTGTCTAAACTTAAATATTAACAGGCATTAAATTAAACATTGACCGTAAGTAAACACTCTTGTTCATGTAATTACTCAAGCAAACAAAGAGTATTGTCATTTGGCTGATATAATGGACATAATAAACAGCAGGAAGCACTTACTTAAGAGACCTAGGTTTCTAGACCAATGTTTCACATTTATTGTAAAATACACGGTTCGAAAGCTCAATGAGTCACTGACTCTATTTCGTCATTGGCAGTGATTTGTTGGAGTGGGCACCTCTGAAAGAGTTATTCTAGCTGTTAAGTTGAGTCATTACGTTGTTATTAAAGGGGCTATGAACCGCCTTTTTTATTTTATAGTGTTCTCTGAGATCCACTTACGTGACTTTAACATTAAAAACACCATAATTCTGAAGTAGAAGATCGTTTTGGTGATGGGGGTTTAAACATTACAGGAAAGAGCTTGACAAAGCAATAGTGACCAACAATAAAAACACTGTTACTTGTGAGTTTCAGGTAAAACGTAACATATCCAAAATAGCTGATGCAGCATTGTCTTTTAGTTTTAATCTCTTTTTGCAAAACCTCTGTCTTGTTTAAAAACTAATCTGCTGTAAAATTATTAATTGAAACTTACAGACATGATTAATCACTTTTAAATCACTGAATGGTTTAGCTCCTCAGTACTTAAGCAAGGTCTTATTAAATTATAATCCTCCACAAAACTCTGGCTGTTCGATAATACCTACAATATCAAAAATCGACTGCAGGCGGCAAATCCTTTTCCTATTTAGTGCTCAAACTGTGGGCGATCTACCTAACACTGTTCGGGAGGCAGACACGCTCTGTCAGTTTAAATCTCTTTAACCTGGCTTACGCATAACACACCGATACGCTTCTATTATTCAAATCCGGATTGTTAGGCTGCATTAAACACATCAGTCGGAAACGGGAATACTACACATAACACACATGTACTTGTTATATCATAAAAGGAACGACATCTACACTAATCTGTTTCTTTCTTATTCGGTTTTTCGGTTCATATTCAGATCGGATGGTGGATTAGCACCAAAAGATGATAAGCCCTGTGGACACACACACACACACACACACACACACACACACACACACACACACACAATAAGTCCTTTACACAATCCGACATGGCTGCGTTTAAAATTCAACTAGAAATTAAGTGCTGTTCGTCCGGTCAGAGGAGAACTGGCCCCAACTGAGCCTGGTTTCTCCCGAGGGTATTTTTCTTCTCCATTCTGTCAATGATGGACTTTTGGTTCCGTGCTGCCTCTGGCTTACTTAGTTAAAGACACTTCATTTCTAAAGATTATCGTCAATTTGATTACACAGACCGCCTCTGCATTTAATAAAAAATTAAGCTTTAATCTTGTCATTATACATTACTATCACTCTATTCTCCTATTAGATACTGTTCAGTGCATCTGTATTGTTAAAAGAGCTATATAAGTGATTGATGACTTTTAACTTTATTATAACATTTTTCCCAATAAAGAAGAAATGGAATGGAATGCAGTGCAAAGACTGTTATCCTCTTGTTGTCCTCAGAGCATCTTTATTTTTTGATTCTCTCGTCATTTACCTAGAACATAGGCAAATAGAAAGAGGAGTTGATCTTACCCTGCAGAGGCGGTTTTTCATTGCACTTTGCTGTCACAAGTGTGACAAATTCAAAATTAGTCATTTTGACAGCTTGACTTCTGTTTTTAGACTTACAAGAATATCGTGAGTTCTGAAACGTACAGGATGCTTTTATCATACAGGGACTTCTTTCATGTCAACAGAACTGGGTAGTATCTGATCACATGTAATCTGGACTACATAATGCAGATTACATAGATACATTTTCCAAAAATTAAGCAGCCTACACGCAATTAGATTAAATTACATTTTAAAATACTTTTTTTTTAATGGATTACATTATTACAGACCATTAACACAATAGTAATAATTTCTCATTAATCAGCTACTTACGAACATTTTATTTGTAATATCACTCAGTTATTTTATAACATATTACTATGGAAGGTGTTTGTCTATCAAAAGCATTAGAACGCACAAATTGACACTAACTTTCTTTTTTCTTTGATCCGATATAATTTTATTTGAATGTACCCTGAAATAAAAAATAAAAAAATAATAATATTATATATATATATATATATATATATATATATATATATATATATATATATATATATATATATATATATATATATATATTTTTTATTTTTTTAAAGCCTAGTTTCAATTCTAACATTTGTTAGTGGTCATAAAATACATTAATGTAATTAAGGTTTAATACAGTTATTTCCTTACTCTTAGTATTTTTGTGAAAAACAAGAAAAAGTCAAAAGGTACCTAAAATGTGTAGATTATGTTACCATGTCTTTTTGTCATGTAATTTATAATCAGTAATGGATTACAACCAAGTAATTCACCAAAGGAAAATGTATTGCTTCAAGTCCCTCGTTACTTTCCATACTATTAAGTTGCAATGCGCAGACCCAATATTTTGACAAAGAGCACATGTCCCGCCTGTTATCATTTACATACCTACTTTGCTTGCGCTGAAGCCTCACCAGACTCGGACCGAGAAGAAGTGCATTTGACCAATCACTCTATGCATGTGCATTACCGCTATTAATAAAAGATAATACTGGCCACGTGTGCTTAAAATGTGACGCTCGCTGGAGTAAATACTACATTAAAATGCATGAAAGATTTAAACGCACCGACAGAATCTGAGCTGTGCGCCTGTGAGCTGGAAGCAGCTGGTACGGACTTGTGTAAGACGACGTTGGCAGCAGAAAAGCAAACAGAGCGCAGATCACATTAGGCTTTAGTGCTCTGCCCCGACTCTAAGCCCTGCCATAACAAGACACTTCCCATGACTCACTGAAACACGAAGAAACATAAGTAGCCTTGTGCAAATTAGGCTGAAGGATGAAGGAAGGCATAAAACACTCGGAGAGAAGATCACGTTAAGGGAAACGTCTTCAGCTCTCTTTAAGTTCTGTAACGTGTCCGTTCGATGCAATAAAACAACAGCTAGGTTATTTTCCAGCACCGCTCGTGCAAAAAACTCACCGCAGCGATGCTGCAAAGGAGCCCGCTTCAAACGCTTAACATCCTGGCCTCTAGATACGACGGTTCGTCCCACTTACACCGTCTTTAGAGCTCAAGATCGTCTACCTGCCGTTATTCATCATCTCGAAGAATCGATCCGCGGACAAGCGAAACTGAAACTGGAGACTCATGAATATGAATCTGCAAGCGATGTAGGCGTGCGAAAGTGTCAGGGCACCAAAAAAAATATTGAAGAGATAGTTCACGCACGAAAAAATGAATGCGGATGAGGTGGTCTCCATCAGAATTGGAGAAAAGTAGCAGTGCGTCACTTGCTCACCAATTGATGCTTTGCGGTAAATGGGTGCCGTCATAACGAGAGTCCAGGTGGCTGATGGGAAAAAATAAATAAACACAATAATCCACATCACTCCAGTCCATCAACTGTGAAGCCAAAAGCTGTGTGTGTGTAAGAAACCAATCATAAAGAAGTTAAAGTAGGAGTATATAACGCTTCCTTCAGTGAAAAAGCACCAGCAAAGAGTTGGAAATTGATTTTTTTTTGGCTATATTTTGGCCAAACGCGATGTATGAAGTTAAAACGCTTGATGGATTCAATGGATTTGGCTTCACAAGACGGACTGGAGTGGTGTGGATTAGTGTGATGTTTTTAATCGGCTGTTTGGGCCGACGGCACCCATCGGCGAACAAGGGATGTAATGCTTCGCCAACAATTTGGTTGTGAGACGCGCAAACGATGCGTAAAAGTCAGGGGAAACCGAATCCACGATGCCGGTGGCGAAAAGTGATCAACAACTGAACAATTACAAAACTAGCGAATGAGGGAAGTCCTGAAAACTTTAAACGCAACACTGCCGTTTCAGCTTAGCAGGAACAATCCACTGTTACTACATACACCAGTTACAGTCACGCAGACAGCAACGAGCAAAACACGAAGAAAAAGAAAAAAGGTGGTTGTGCCCCACCGCTATTTCCATCACCGACAGTGAGACTAGACCAAAACACACTTCCTGTGACGTGAAGCCGACAAACAAACACGATAAGATGCGTCTGGCAGGCTGTACCTAGTCTTCGGACGGTTTCTGTAAATTAGTAAGCCGGCTGAGAAGTGTGGAGACCACGAAAATAAGGAAATAAACGCGCCGCGACTATAAATCATATTCAGATAATTATCATTTGAGGAAAGAGTACCGAAAAAGTGAACGCATAGATGCATTTTCTCGGTTATTTAAAAAAAAATATTTAGCACAGAGCGCAGGTACAGTACAGATGTTTAATTAATTAATAATAATAATAATAAAAAAGTTAAATAAAAAAATATATATATATATATTTTTTTTACTTTATAAAAGCATTTTATTGCTATTTATTGCATTTTATCTATAACTAACAGTACAGATGTTTAATATAAATATATATATATATATACATATACATATACACACACACATATACATTTTTTTTTTTACTTTTTTTTTTTTACTTAAGAACATTTTATTGCTGTATGTTCATAAATACTAATCAACAAGAAATAAAAAAAATAAATTAACCACAAAAGAGTACCGGCGCCCAACGCTTGCTAGAATACATTTTAAGATGCATTTTACCACAAAGTTATATTAGACAAACAGTTTTTAATTCGCAAATCTCATCACATGACAGACGAGCAACGGAGGAGTTCACTTCAGGGGAATATACCGCACGTTTTAGACGCGTTTATGTTTATGTTCGTTCAAAGAAAGCGCGTGAAGTCAACAAGTCGGCCTGAACGGATTACAGTCTGCGAGGCGAGTCACTCTCCAACTTTTCACAGCATTCAAGCGACGCGACGCGTGACATTTGCTGCCGAGAATCAACAAACAACAACAACAACAACAACAACAACAACAACATCCGGCAATCACGCGGAGCTGCGCGCGAGCTTCCCTCCGAAACAGTTTACAGACAAAACCGTTAAATGACTTCGCCGCTCGCGCGCTCGCATCCGTCCTGCTACAGGAAATAAAGCACGCGAAATGTCACAACACCTCTCTCGACTCGCGACTCGGGCTTCATTCAATACGCTGTTACTCGCTTCTCGAAGCCAGACATCGCGCGCTAGCTCAATAACGAGACCAAAGCAACTGCGTGGCGATAAAAAAAGAGTTTAAACGTTACCAGCTGCTGTCGGATCCAGCGAATCATCCTGTCTGGAGCTAGCGCGGTGAGCTAAGCCCGCTCCTCCGACACGAACCCCCGCGGCATCAATGGAAGCGCTTCCCCTGGCGCGTCGTCCTCTCCGCATTACAGAGCGAGCGAGCGAGCGCCGAGACGCCGGCCCATCGCGATACTCGAAGCCGACGCGGCGAAGCGCAGACGCGGACACGGACTCGCAGCGACTGCGCTCGACGGGGACGGCTTCCGACCGACTGACAACAGCCCGGAAGTGACGTCACCCAACCGCCCCCCTCCGCGCGCGCGCGCACGGAAGTCTCGGCGTCGCACGTGCAAGGTTTTGCGTTTCGGCGGGTTCGCGCGAAAAATCGTCGAAAAATCTGAACAAAACGGATGAAGTTTACGTCTCGTTCTTACGCTCCCTGTTGATTTTTTTTCTTCTGTGAAACGCAAATAAGATAAACGCAGACGCAAACAAACATGTTATTTAAAATGTCTTGAATATTTAAATCGTAAAAATATAATATAAATATATGCACTTTATTCGAACCAATTTTTGAGTGTACATTTTAAGGATAAAAAGTTCTAGCTCTTCCAAAAAAAGGAATGAATTATTTGGTGAATTATTCCTCTAAAGAGTGTTTTGGTAGTTTTTAAATAAAGTCAATAGAATAGACTTTCTATAAAAACAATGCATTTATATTATTGGCCTTAATCATCCCTGAAATGAGGCAGATAGAAGCAGTGCTGTGAAATATAATATTACATAATTACTTAACCCTAACAAGTAGATAATATTTTTTAAACGGCTTTGTTTATAGGCTTCACCACTACATAAAACTAGAGGGCAGCACAGCAATGATCATAAATGGTGTTTTGTGATTGCACAGAGACTGCTAAATTATAAATGAAAAGCAAAGTCCGTCTGCAACTGCATTGCCCGTGTCTTGTGATGTTTAAATGGCAATATTAATGACCACATCTGCTTTTTCACATGTAACCTGCCAGAATCGGGGTAAACTCTACTTATTCTGCCTAAACTAAGTGGCTTCTGAAGTGCGGTGCTAAATAAAAGAAATTATGATTGTGAAACAACATGACAAGAATTTGCAGGTCAACGTCCTGTTCAAAAGTTTACACACCCCCGTCCCCTAACCCTCCTTTTTTTGTGGGCATCACCGAACAGTTTCACCTCTCGTAATAGTTGTGTACGGGTCCCCAGTGTGAAAATGGGGAAAGGGTCCAAATGTGCAGAAGATGCTGCAAAAGAAAAAAAAAAAAAGAAGTATCACGAAAAACAGCCAACGCACAGTATTAAGATTCAAGGGTGTGTTTACTTTTGAACGGGGGCCATTTTTGTAAATTCAGATGTTATTTTCTCTCGTGGAGGACATCTTTTATGCAAAATGGCTTATTCAGGGCCGCGAAACACCTGGAGTTTGGCACTCAACCGTATATATTTGTTATACTGATGGTCATGTTGTGACTCTTACGGGGAACGGAGGCAGAGATGATGCCATGCGAGTGGTTCACGCTGCACTGAAGTCTGCATACGCTGCATTAATCCGTCAGAGAGCACCGCTTGGATTAGTTTAAGAGCATCACAGCTGTCAGATCGCGGCCTAATATTTGGAGAAAGTCCAAACAATCATTGTGAACGCTCAGTTTCGAGCAGCTCATTCAGTTATTGTTACGGTATGATTGATTGTTAGCAAAATATAAATACATCTTGCTCTGTGTGTGCCTTTTCTTTTTTATGTGCAACTTTATAACTCGACTTCCGTTCAAGCTCAGCAGCACCTCACTCAGGATACATTTTTAATAATGAAAAAAATTATATATATATTGTGACGGGAAGAGCCAGCGACAGACACAGTGGGCGTGGCGTCAGGCCTCGGAGAGGCTTTTATTGACAAAATCAAAATAATACAAAATAATAAAGTGTCCAGGGGAAAGTGTCCAAATAAAAGGGGGATCTGGTGTCCTCGTCGTGCCACGGGGAAAGTGAAGGTTGAGGCCGTGTTCCAGGGGGGAAGGGTCCAGGTAAGGGGCGGAGTCCGGCGGTCGCACACGCTCCCCTTTTTCTGGTCCGGGGCGCGAGGGGCGGCGGCTTCTTCCGCGGCGTCTCCGTCGCTTCGTTGGCTCCTCCCGTCACAGTGGTGGAGAATGCGGGCAAGGCGGAGCTTAGACGGCACAGTTGGGCGACATCTGATGACGTCATCCCCTCTCGCTGGTACCCACGCCGGGACGGAGGAACAACGGAGACTCGCTCCCAGCCACCAGGAAGGGTAAGTGACGCTTGCTTACTGTCATTTACCCGGTGGCTGGTTGAGCATTTCGACTAATTCCCGGTTTCTCTGTCCCGGTGCGAGAGGAGTTGCCCGGAGAGGCATCCCTGCCCCGCCCACTCCGACCGCTGGAGCCTGGTTGAGGAAGGTAGCACTCCTGCGTGGGCGGCGACCGCCTGACGGGGTTGACGCTTGTGGAGGGGAATGTGACGAGTCGGCTGCCCCTCCTCTTTATCGTCACCATCACCCCGTCCTCTATTCGCCGCCCTTCAACAGGCTCCCGACGGGAGTGGGTGTGTTCGAGAGGAGGGGCGTGGTATTGGCCAGGTCTGGCGGCGTGTGACGAGGCACACCTGAAGGGGATTTAGCCTTGTCACCGCCGCCGTTAAATGCCCTACGCGTCTCTCCTCGGGAGACCGGTCTCTTCCCCCGTGCATGCACGCTGGTGTCCTCGTGGGTCCAGGAAGGGTGCGCGATGGACCTCACCCCGCCGTCCGTGAACACAGAGCTCATCCCACTCTGCCGCCCGGAGCAACGAAGCGACGGAGACGCCGCGGAAGAAGCCGCCGCCCCTCGCGCCCCGGACCAGAAAAAGGGGAGCGTGTGCGACCGCCGGACTCCGCCCCTTACCTGGACCCTTCCCCCCTGGAACACGGCCTCAACCTTCACTTTCCCGTGTACAGCGAGGACACCAGATCCCCCTTTTATTTGGACACTTTCCCCTGGACACTTTATTATTTTGTATTATTTTGATTTTGTCAATAAAAGCCTCTCCGAGGCCTGACGCCACGCCCACTGTGTCTGTCGCTGGCTCTTCCCGTCACAATAAATATATATATATATATATATATATATATATATATATATATATATATATATATATATATATATATATATATATATATATATATATATATATATATATTTTTTTATAATTTCTGTGAGTAGACATTGTTAGGGAAATGTAAGGAAAATGATTTTTGTAACGGATGGTGTTGCAAGTATTAAATATGTTAATTTAAAGAAGTAGTCCTACACTTAATAGTAAGGAACGCATATTAGTTTTAGTCAGCCTTTTCAACCATTTACCTAATTAGCTTTCCTTGCTAATGTTACAACTAACTGTTAGCTTATTTGAATCACTACAAAATAATAGCAGAATAGTAATAAATCGCTTTAAGCGTTGTTTTAATGGGAAAAAAAGTAGCTTTTTGTATGTAACAGTGGTTTTGTACTCATTTTTTATGGGCGATTAACTGGTTATTTTGAAGCATAACGATCTTGTCAACGTGGACGTGTGACGTCAGTAACGACCAGCCAATCACGTGCCTTGAAACGTAATCACTTCTCGCGAGAGAGTCGGTGCGTTTCACGACCAACGATTACAAGATTGAAGCGTTTAAGCACACCTGAATATCGCATATTATTATATGTTTAGATTAATTGATAATAAAAGCTTAATAATTACTATAAACCAAGCTGGTTTGTGTAACGGATTAATGATATAATAATTACATAAATAATATACAGATACTATAACAAACAATCGTCTCTAAAAATGTGATTATTTTATCTTTAAAATGCTGATGATTTATTATCTTTAAAAAGCTATCTTTAAAAGTCCTTTAATTTGGAGTTGGAGTAACTGGGGGAGTGGCTCAGAGATGCGTCACTTTGCTCGAAGCTGATTGGTCAAAATGTCGCTTTGCGATCTCTAAGCTGTCCCGGAGTTTAAGTTGCTATGGCGACAATTTCACGCTACCTAAAACCAAGAGTCGAGCAAAAATGAGCCTAAACCTGGCCTCGTGGTACACGCACCAGAAGCGTTTAGCTTACTGTTCATAGACGCTACGTATTTATATGCACGTGTTTTGTTGTTGTTCTGTTTTTTGCATATTACTGGATATAGAACAGAAGTAGGCAGGGGTCTTGTAAATGGGGAGGACAACTGCAAGATAATTTCTAGCAAACAACCAGCAAACGTGTGTTCAGGGGGCCTGGAAACCTTGGCGGACCCCTGGAAGTGCAGTACTTGGCTCAGGGGTGTTTGATTGGGATCGGAGCTGAACTCTACAGGATAGCGGCCCTCAAGAAGCGGGATTGGACGCACCTGGAGTAAAGCTCGCCACAGGGCAAGCACGCCCAGTCCTGTTTCCCTCAAAATTCAGCTCCAACCATGATCGAATACACCCGTGTTAATTATACAGACATCCTGAAGGTTTTTATTGGCCGCTTGATCACGTATGGAGCTGAACTTCGCAGGAAGGTAGATCTCCAGGAACCAGATTGGTTTGGCTTTTGGAAACGTCTGTCCTGGTGTTTCCCGAACCTGTTCCCGGAGACACGCCAGTAGTACTTATTTTAAAAACTCATCCCGATGAAACACACCTGATTCGGATACTTAGCTCTGCGGCTTGTCCCAACACGAAGGACGGGAAGTAAGGCCTGAAGAAAGCTCAGTGCCCTTAAAGTCAAGTTCACGCTACCGGATTTTAAGCTCAGTCGGTCTCAAAGATCATTTTAAATATTAACACCTTTTCGCGTTTTGGCTTTTTCGAGGACCTGAAAACACAAACTTTCGAAAATGGGTTTCAGAGTGCACGCTTTTGTAAAAATACACCATTACTGTAAACTATAAAAATGTGAACGAGTCTTCCAGAATCTTAAAAAACGTGTCCAGTCACCAGTCCTAAAGTATTGGCACCCTCGGTAAACAAGATCAAAGAAGGCTGTGATAACTAATCCGTTTGAGCTTTCATTGAAAGAATTCACAAATAAATAACCGTTTAGTGGATAATAAGAATTTAAAATGGGGGGGAAATATCTTCTTATGAAATATTTTCTTCCGTTTTTATATTTTTGTGAAACGGGAAGCCGTGGCTGGATAATTTCATGTTCATAATCAAACTGGAGCACTCAAAATTGTTATTATGAATGGGAGTATATTTCAGAGATATTTTACTCATAAGAATTTCAATGAGTGCCAATAATTGTGTTCAATGTGCATATGAGAAAAAAAACAACAACTTTTATTTCATAGTGATATTTCCTTCCCGTTTAAATTCTTATATGTATATATATGTATATATATATATATATATATATATATATATATATATATATATATATACACACACACACATACATATATATATATATATATATATTTTTTTTTTATTTTATTTTATTTTATTTATTTTTTTTTTTTTTTTTTGCAAAATAAAAGATCAAAAGGATTTAATTTTCACAGCTTTGATTATATTAACATTAAGATTTTTGCCCATGATTGTATGTTTGTAGACATGAAGTGTTTTTTTTTTTATAAAGTCACATCACCATCTACTGGCCTTCCATGAGTAATACAAAGGAAAAAATTATGTATGTTTTTAATAAAATTATAAAACACGCGTTGGTCCCTACTTTTTCCCCTTGAGACATGTCTTAACTTTTTTTTTTTCAGGGATGGTCATATTAAAGCGTCTTTGTTTTTATACAGCTGCGGTAAATGCTCTGAAACGCGAAAGAATATTTCAAAATGCTGCTTTAAAATACCAAACATAGCTAGAAACAGATGGGAAATCGAGCTCCTTCAAAACAACGGACGCAGATTTTAATCTGTGTGGCATTTTTCCAAATCAGAAATGCCACGCATGCTCTAAAACACAGGTGAAATAAAAGGTTAATGCTGTAAATTAATTCTACTTTTTACTGCTTTTCCTCCCCGTCCTTAATATCGCTATCGATGCCATCCTCCAGGAAGTGACGTCACTGCGGGAACATCAAAGGTGACTTTTCCGATGGCCTTTAAAAAGAAGCACGTGCTTGTTAGAAATGAATCGAATTTATCGGAGTGTTTTGTTTCCGCCTTTTCTGGGATCTAGATGCTTCCAGGACAAAATCATCTTGGCCTCCAGGTTCATTTTTAATAAAAATACGATAAAGAGACATTTTACTCTGTCGTCATTGCTCTCAATGTGAAGATAAGAAGATATTTTGAAGAATGCTGGTTGCCAGATTTCTGGTTTCCACTGACGTCCGTATAAATCTTATCCTTGTAACATGGAAGTCAGTTAGTCCCAAAACCGTTTGGCGCCAGCGTTCCCCAAAACAAACCTTTTGTATTCAACGTAAGAAACGAACTGACAGCTTTGGAACAACTTATAACTTTATAACGTGAATCAGGACGACGGTTGCCGCTCTCAATTTGAACTCCAGCATTGAAATTCAGCACTAAATTCAGTCAAAATGTTCTCCACATTAGTCTACAGCGCCACCTGTTGGAAAGATTGGGCTTGTAAGCGCCATGACTATCAGTCATGGTTTAAAAACGGTTATTACTTGGCGTTTTTCGTCATACCGGTGTTTAATTTCTAATCTAGGGCCGTGTGATATAATTTTACTGGCGATGTGAAGGCATGAAAAGCGAACCGAAGCCAGCGCTCTTCTGTAAATACACAGTGAGTTCTGGTTTCTGTTTGTTGCCGTGGTTAATCCTATTTAATGGGAGATACTTGTAATTGCCCACTTAGGATCCTTAAAGCCGGGTTCCTGTTGGTCTTGCTCGGTTGCACCTGGCAAGCTCTCCGCTCTTTAAGAGTATGCAGGGTTGGGTTTCTTGAGGAACTAATCCTTCCTGCCCGCATCCCTAACAGCCACTGACCCGCAGCGAGACGCGGTGTGCCTTTAAATACAGCCACATATTTTTCACGGCCGACCAAACACGATTCGGGGCAGGTCTCAAAGCGAGATTTTTAATAAATGCACGTCTTTAGTCCTGTAATGATGCATATTTAAACGTGCACTTTTTAAAAGAATGTGCGTCGAATGTGCGTTTAGCGATCTTTAGTACATTTGAAAAACAGCACTTGTTGTAAACGTACCTAAATAGAAATAAACTTGACTTTAACCATATTTCATAGATAGTGGAAATGTCATATGAATACGGTAAGTTGATGAGCTACCACTTTAACTTTAGTATAGCACTGTCTTTCAATCAGATCATAAGATCTGAGCCGTTCCTGACAGATGATTGTGTCGGAGTCGACCAATGAAATGAGCAGGTTCACGACCGACTCAAGAACAAAATATCACAGGTCAGTATAATGGAGCTGTTTTGAAGGATTTGTTTATAGGGAGCGTGAGTGCCGGGATTTAACCGGCTGAGCTTTGGACGTGCCTCGTTTCCACAAAGGACCTGTCGTAGCTTGAGGGGATGCCAAGCTGACAGGCCTCAAAACGCCGCGCGGCTATCACAACACGCTAATGGCGGTAAAGAGGGACGACTGATTACAGGGTTTGGCAGGCGCTCTGTCATACATGCTCTCACGTAACGGGCAAAATGGAGTGTGGTCTCTTCAGACAGGACTGACGCTTTGAGAGTGATCGCTATGATGTCACTGGTCCCATCCACAGCGTATCTGGGCTGGTTGCCCCAAACTAGACTGCGTCACGCTTTTTCTCATTATTAGCAAAGTGAAACGTCCAAACGTTCCAAGGAACATCAGTCTGGCGGCCATTTATTATGTTGATTGCGCACATATCGCTATAAGGGTGAAAATAAAAATAAAAGCGTACCGCCAACACGTTTGTTGGCACGTTTTCAGTTTGCCTTTAAAAATGATTGAGACGAGTCATTGGGACTCAGGTGGGCTATCAAGCACGTTTACAATATCAGAAATGCCATACAAAGGGACCTGGCGTGAACTATGGGTTTATTAATGAAAAAGAGCGGACGTTTTTGGTATTTTACTACAACTATAGTGTTAGTTTCAGCTCGAATGTAAACAAAAATGTAGGTAGAAGCATTTTTTTTTTCAGTGAACCTACGCCTCTGGCTGTCTTCTTGATGTAGTAGGTGTTCTGGGGGATTTATAGCATTTTGTAGCTGCTGAGATGTTTATGGTAGTTTCCAGCGCACTGCTAAGCGTGAGATGAGCATCTCTGCTATAAAAGCTAGCCACTGAGTGGACACTGATTGTACACACTGCAGTCTATCGAAGGATTGAATGAGCACTTAATGGCGTAGGATGTAACTAGTGCTCTATATAAGGGTTATGGGGTGGTTTCAGACACAGCCTATATCTTCATTTTAGCTAACAATAAAAAACGTGATTTATAGTGCGCGTTAATGCTAGCAGCTAGGTTGTTAGCTTCTTTTAAACCAGGGGTGTTTAAACCTTTTCCAGCAGGGTCGCTGTCTCGCAGGCTGTGTCCGAAATCCACCCTCATTCCCTTTTTCCTACGTTAGTCCACTCATTCGGTTCACTTGAATGAAAACGAGCGAATTCGGACGCAGAGCGCGCTTTGCAAATCGAATGGATGGAGGATTTAGCTGCAGGCGCCATCTTCTGGCAAGTCGCGGGAATCCATTCGACACTCGCACTGCATTATGGGATTCTCTAGCCTTTGCGCGTACATCCGTTGTACACTCGTTTTTGCTGTGCATTGTGGGATTGAATGAGTGCACTCGAGAACGTCCACTATTGTTTTGGACACCACTTAAAACGGCCGTCTTTTGGATACAGACGCAGAGTTTAGCATCACACCCTAGTTAAACCCACCTGAAGCTAACCAAGGCCCTGACTCACCAAACATCTCCAGGTTTTGAATAATAAAATAAGAGCTTTTAAGCTTATAAAGCTTAATGATTAATCTAGGACAACATGTTCAATCATGTTAGTAAAGCATCATCGTGTCAAGATCGTCAAGCTTTTGAAACTTCTTCAGACTTTGGGGTTCAAGCCAGACTTTACTCATCTAGTCTAATTAAAAAAATGTCAATTTGGTTTTTTTAAATCAAATGTTTCACTAATAGGTGTTATATCATATAGCATACTTTACTGGAATACAATATTTCAGTCAGACAGGCACTTTTTTGTACTTTCTTACTATGGTTTTAGTTCTGGGTGGTTGCTGGTGTGTATCCGTATGGTTGTTAGGGTCTTCATTGTGGTTGCTAGGGCATAACTGTGGTTTCTGGGTCATCGGTGCTGTCCTAATTGAAGTATTTCTGACATTCTTGTGTGTAGTTATGGCTCAGGTCCCACCTTAAACCCCTCCTCATTGGATTTTTATCACCATTCATTTCCCCTTAGGATTTGTTTTTGTGCCTAAACCTAGTACGAACAATAGTAGTTATGAATATTGAGAAGCTTGGGAAAAAAATTGAAAAAAGCGTCAATCCGACTCATAATTTTAGACATAATATACTTTGTTGTTTTGTGTTTTATAACTACTTTGTTCTCTTTTTTTGGAAAAAAAAAATAGAGAAGATGGTTGCAGGTCTCGGGCCGGCATTTATTTTTAAGGCTATGTGAACCCGATCAGCTTTGAGTAGCTGCGTTTTGTTAGTTGATCAGTATGTGGGCGTTTGATGCCTTGAAGTGTCCAGGTGTTGCTGTGAATGTTATCACAAGACCTGGAACTGAACTCCTCTCAAAGAGAGCTTGTCAGAATCAAGCCGCTTGAAGTCTTTTGTTTCTCCTCACGTGCTGATAAACCTGCCCAAGTTCACCACTTTAAATCATACATGGTGAAGACAGGCTTTGCATGTGTAAGATAAGATAATACCAGTTAACTGGAAAGACGGCTGTTGAATGGACTGGTAATGAGAAAACATCGTCTCGCTCTCAGGCCGTTTTTGCAGATATCTTTGGGGGCACTATTTTTCCTCCAGATGTATTTATTTATACAGTAATTAATTAAAACTCATGTTTTGACACATGTCGTGTTTTTTCATTGGAATGTATAACATTTTTGTTAAATTTGGAAGCAAAGAGGAATGAAGTTTTTATTATTTTAGCAATTTAACAACAATTTTACTCTTTTTGTTTTTTTTAATTGGTTCACAAAATCATGTGCAATTATCAAAGTCTTGTAAAGACCAAAATTTCATAGGCTATGTTGGCAAAAGTGGCCCAATTTGTTGCTTTTATGTGACCCTTTGAAACCATTCTGACACTTTTTATATTTGGTACTAAATCGGATACAGGCAGATGTTTTGCAGTGCAACCTCTGAACAGTCCTTTCAGAAATCATGCTGTTTTTACGCCACTCTAGATCGACATTCATCCTGGTTCTATGCTCATGGGAGTCACTCCAAAGATTTTACCTACTGTTGGTTCTTCGGTCGCTCGGTTAAAGGTGCAGTAAGCAATGTCAGAGAAATGCTACCAAAAAAGACGCACCCCTAGCCCAAAGCATCACACCCAATCTTGATAGCCAGCAGTGAATTTGGAGGCGGGGCTATGTAACAGAGGCCCCTCCCTGTGGTGAGTGGACACGCCCCTTAACGGGGATTAGCTATATCAACTGTTTCTCATTTTCCCCTTTAAAATAGAAGACAGACGTGACAGCAGTCAGTGATGGGACAGTGAGGTATTATGGGAAGTATTATGGTGAGAGCTCCATACACGAAAAACTGGAAAACTAGAACAACAAAGTGCTCCTTATCTCTTATCAAAGTGCTCCTTAACAAATTCTTGGGCTTCCACGGCACATCAGCTTATAAATGAACTTCTGAATGAAAGCCGATTTCAGTCCACCGTCTTATTATTTTTCCTACATACTAGTCCGTTTGGGACGGTGACCAGATCCCAGTCGAATCTGACAGAGGCCATACTTAAAATAAACAAATAAAAATAAAGTCATCAGCCAAACAACCATCGGATCTGAGCAATAATTTAAAATCGAGTGCTGGGGGGACCGTAGCCGTCTCAGAGTGTCGAAGCAAACATCCTATGAACCACCTAGTAACACCAACAGGCAGTTCAGAATTATTTAATATTTTATCAAATTGGCGGTGAATTTATAGTTTGTGTAATTTCGTAAGCAAAAGACTTAGGGGTGCTTACTTTTTCCTCAACTCTTCCCCCACTGGCATCATTTTCCAGCTGCTTAAGTAGTATAAATTCGTACAATATCATACGTACCCGTTTGTACGATGTTTACGGCTAGCTGAGCGAACGATTTAGGGGTACTTACTTTTTCCTATCTCTTCCTCCGCCATTGACATAATTCTCCAGCTATCTTAGTTTTTATCGTTATACAGAAGGGGGCGCCATTTAAATAGTATAAATTCGTACAGTTTCATACGTACCTGTTTGCACGATCTGTGTACGGCCGGCTGAGCGAACGATTTAAGGGTGCTTGCTTTTTCTTAACTCTTCCTCCGCCATTGGCACGACTTTCCAGACTTCAGAGTTTTATTTTGATTTCATACGCGTCCATCTAGGACGCATTTACACAGAAAAACAGTGGATAAGTAGCGCGTTCGAACGGAAAACTAGCGTTTGTAACATGAAATGGCGAGCCAGCAAGTGGTTTTAAGCCTGAAGCTTTGGACATGTTGTTGGACCCAATCTACTCCATCGGTTTGGATCGCCATTCTGAATCGATTCAAGATACATCCAAACCTTCACCAAATAATAAAAAATGCATAACAGGAACATCTGCGTGTCTGCGCAAACAAAATATTCAGAAGGTTTTGAGTTAAAATTTGTCTGAACGTAAGATGGTGACCCTAAAACACTCTAGCCCTACATCGACTCTTCGTTTATTACAATAATTGTGTTTGTTCGCAAATCTAAAGCTGAAGACACACATGCATTACGTCAATCCCGATGTATTTTTGAAGGTTTATACTTGTAGCATTAGTCACAGCACGGCACGTAAACCGCAGCGGGGGAATTTGCTTCTGATACGTGTGTCAGGTCTTTCATCCGTCTTGTCCTCGTTCGCTAAAACGCCTTGAAAGTGGCGTGACATCACGCGGCTGCAGCTCCCGTCTCGAGTTAGCGTGAAGTGCCCTGTCAAACATCTTCTCGGGGCTGTTAGTACCTGCATGCGTCTTAATCCACTCAATTTCGCTTGTTTTTTTCTGCCTAAATGGCAGAGAAGAATGCCCGGGGACTGTCGGCAAACACCTGCAGTCTGCGCTCCCCGGCCGGATCCCTTGGCCTCCAACGACGCCGGCGCAACACGAGAAAGATATTAGCGACTGTGAGAAATGTAACAAGCGGTAACGCCGCGGCTCTCACGCTTTCGGTTGGCCGGGGGCCAGGAGGGATAACAAGCCGGGGCAGCGAGAAGCCCACAGAGACGGGCCCAGGTCCTCCAGACGGCGGTGGCACGATGAAAGGCGGCTTCTCTACGGCTCATCTCACCGCAGCCTCGGCTCTGAGAGACACGTTTTTTCCCTTCTGAAAGCTGAAATAATTGCATGTAAGCAAGGGTTAAACTTTGACTTTTACACCTGTAAAGTGAACAGCTGCAGATTTGTTGAGCGACGGCGATTCATAGCTGTCAGTCGCGGTTAATCTGAGGGTTTGTGCCGCTCAAGTGCACCGAGTTGCTTCCTGCTTCAGACCACCGGGTCTGGACTCCCATGACTGTTTGTTTTTGTAGTGCATCAAGTAAAGCATTGTTCTGTGTTTTTCGTAAGTTTAACATACTTTTTTTACAATTATATACATATATATATATATATATATATATATATATATATATATATATATATATATATATGTGTGTGTATGTGATCAAAAATAAGACTTCAAAGATTGTTTAAACTACCTTAAAATCAAAATTATTATTTATTTGTTTGGTTGTTTGTTTGTTTTGAACGCATGTTTAAATCACCCCATGAATAAAGATGAACTACAAAACTCTCTGTATTTTGGGTGTATTTTGTGTAATATGAACAAAAACGTATTGCGTTAGCAAAAAAAAAAAATCCTTATGAGTAACCTAAGATGCATAATAATAATAATAATAATAATAACAATAATAATAATAATAATAATAATATAAACCACTACAACAACACTAATAAATAATAATAATAATAATGTAAACCACAACAACAACATTATTATTAATAATAATAATAATATAAACCACAACAGCAACACTAATAATAATAATAATAATATAAACCACAACAACAACATTATTAATAATAATATAAACCACAACAGCAACACTAATAATAATAATATAATAAACCACAACAACACTAATAATAATAATAATAATATAAACAACAACATTATTAATAATAAAATAATATGAACCACAACATTAATAAAAATAATAATAATAATATAAACCACAACAACAACATTAATAATAATAATATAAACCACAACATTAATAATAATAATATAAACCACAACATTAATAATAATAATAATAATAATAATATAAACCACAACAACAATAATAATAATAATAATATATTATTAATAATAATAATAATAATAATAATAATAATAAATAATAATATAAACCACAACAGCAACATTAATAATAATAATAATAATATAAACAACAACATTATTATTATTAATAATAATAATAATATAAACCACAACAACAACATTTAATAATAATAAAAACCACAACAGCGTTAATAATAATATTAAAAATAATAATAATATAAACCACAACAACAACATTTAATAATAATAAAAACCACAACAGCGTTAATAATAATATTAAAAATAATAATAATATAAACCACAACAACAACATTAATATTATTAATAATATAAACCACAACAACGTTAATAATAATAATAATAATAATACATTCAAAAGCTATTTAATTATAATTTAATGTTTCCTACAGAAGAATATTTAAATAATTCATTATATAATATGCATTTTTATTCATATATATGTATATATAAGTAATGCACTGGATATTCTTCATCTTCTGTGAATTATACACTATATAATGTATCTTCTCAACAGTTATATCACACATGTAGCTGAACACTACTGACTGACTGTAATCAGATGATAAGGCTATTTCCAGCCAGATGATGGCACTGTGTACCCATCATGCACTGGGTTCGAGGCCCAGGAGCCTGCAGGCGCTGCCACCGGCTCTCAGTTTTTAGTTGTGCACTCAGTAACCCAACAAGTTTGAACAGACCTGAAGCGTGGAGGTAAACAGCAGTAAACAAGCCACAGTATGATTTACACACACATATATATATATATATATATATATATATATATATATATATATATATATATATATATATATATAAAAAACATACCTGTGCAAATGAGGTTATGTTCCTTTGGCCCTAAAGCCAGTAAAACATGTAGCGTTTAAACTAGTTAACTGTCCATTCAATGCGTTTACTTCATTCTGTTTAGATTTACAAAACGGTTTAATATTATCGATAAATAAGCATTAACAGATATACCTGACCCCGAGGCCCAAAACCAGTCTTGAGGGTCATTTTTTTGAAACTGAGATTTATATATCATCTAAAAGTGCAACAATATGTACTGTCTATTAGGACAGAACCATATCTGAGACAACAAACCTAATTATTGCCTTAAAAGCTGTAACGACGTGCATCGAAAACGACCTTCCTGAAACCCCAACGTGATTTGAGTCATAAAATCTGTATTTTTGGAGCCATAAGAAGCAAGCACGTGGCCGGCTCTGCGCTCCAGGGTCGAAGGTTTGCGTAAAAGGTCGTTTTCAGACGTAAAAGGGGCTTAATTTTGAACGGTTGTTTGGCGCTTCTTGTCAGGATGACTCTCTAAATGGATAAGCGGGAAAGACCGTTCGTTCGGCTGAATCGATCCCTCTGTTTTCCGGGGCTCGTTCGCGAGGCGAGGGCGTGCTCGCGCCGGCAGGGTTGGGCCGAGATCAGAAGCGACGTACAGGTGCACCGTAACAATCGACTGCGGATTGATGTAGCCTGCAGAGGAGTTGTGGTTTGGTACCTGCGTGACTGCAGCGGGTAACCCGGGGAAGGTGGGACGGGGCGGCAGCTGTGTGTGTGTGTGTGTGGAGGCTCTTTTCTTGTTTGTTTGCTCTTGGACGCGCTCTAATGACGCTAATCCCTCCTCAGCGCCGGCGGAAATACTGACGGTTTCGACAGAAACTCCGGACCCCCTCCCGCCCTAAACTTCAAGTATTTAGCAACTCGCGGCGAACCTGTTACCTTCTGCTGAGGTAAATATCGGTTTGCGAGGCCTTTGTGAGTCGACGGCCGCAGTGGGGAAAGTCGGAAAGGCTTTCGGACGGGGTTCGGCCGCGAGCGAGCGCGCGAACGCTCGCCCAGCTGCGGCGCGCGCGCTCGGGAACGTCTCGGGGGCGCGGGGAGACAAAAGGGCGCGCAAATGAAAGAGCGTCCAGAGACAGGATGGGACACAAACGAGTAACAAAGCAAACCACTTGAAATGCGGAATCTGAAGGACTGATGTTTCGCCAGCACATCTGTCTGGGGGCGGAGGTTAAAGATAATAGACGATCGCTTTCGAGGACGCAGCATTTTGAAACTCTCGTGGCAACTTTTTTTTTTCATAAGATGTTATGTATACATTCATATACCGTCTGATGAAGCGCCTTTGACTGCTGCGACTGGCTTTTGTGAAAATGTAGTTTCGCTGGCATGTTTTTGTACGATTTCTCACAAATGTAAATTTCTTTAAAAAACGAATTCATAGTAATTCATAACTATTAAAAAAAGAATAAAAAAATAGTTTTGTGCGCTAATATCGTTATCGTAGTCGTTTTGAACAGGCATTTATGTCTATTTCCCCCCCCAGTTATGTTATTGGTGTGATAAGGCCTGTTAAAACATTGACAGCCAATCACAATCCACTTAACTTTAACAAACTTGGCCATTTAAAGCGACAGATGACAAAACCTGAAAAAAAGTAACGTTACCGTCTATTATTTTGTATGCTAATATCCTTAGCATTTTTTGGCGTGAATGAGCCTTTCAGAAAAATTTGTTCCAGCTGATGATGGTAAAATCATTGATAGCCAATCAAAACCTACCTAACTTAAAATAAATGTATTATTTATGGGACTGATGGCAAAACTGTAACACGCAACTATAAGTAAACGTAATGTTTTCATCCATTATTTTGTATGCTAACATCTTTATAGTTATCTTAAAATGGCATGCTGCAATTTTGTTGTCTTTTGCTTTAAATTCTCGAGCTCTTTAAAGTCTGGATTCTGATTGGCTGTAAATGTTTATTATTCATGAACCGGATTTTTTTTTAAAAATCTAAATGCCTGTTCACACCAACAATGATTACTATAATGATGATATTATTAGCAGAGTAATCAGCATTTAAAGCAACAGACTGTAGCGCACAAATATTAAAAAAATAGATTTTATCATCCGGAGCTAATATTTTTATTGTTAAAAACTAAAAATGATGAACAATAAATCATTCATCAGCCGGTTTGTCAGTTTTGTTTTAAGCTAATAAATGATTAAAAAAATGCGTAGCCAATCAGAATTCATGCTGCTTAAAAAGCTAGATCATGAAAAGTGCCGACGACAAAATGACAAGATTATAAGAAAACATAATGTTGTTCATCTGTTTGTATTCTAACATACTTTTAAAGTTGTTGTGTTTGGTGTGAAAGGGACGATCGATAAAAACATAGACAGCCAATCAGGGTCAACCTACTGTAAAGAGCTCAAACATTTAAAGCGACAGACGCCAAAATTGTAACACGAAATAAGAAAACGTAACAAAAAGTGTTACTATTATAGTTATCAAGTTTGGTGTAAAAGGTATAAACGCAAAAAGCATAGACAGCCAATCAGGGTCAACCTACTGTAAAGCGCTCAAACATTTAAAGCGACAGACGCCAAAATTGTAACACAAAATGATAAGAAAACGTAAAATGTTATCATGTTTGGTGTAAAAGGGATAAACGCAAAAAACACTGACAGCCAATCAGAGTCAACCAACCAACCTTTACGGCCCACAGCAATTCGTACATATTTTACGAGGTGGCCACCAGATTTTTGCATGTTTTTTTGCCAATTTCGTCACTGGGGTTTAGACAAATCGTCCAAAATTGTACGAGTGAGGTACAGCTCGTAAAATACGTACAAATTCAGAGTTGCGTCGGCCTTTAAACTTAAATAGAAATGGCTAAAGAAAAACAACTTCATCCGAGCAACGTCATGGTAAAGCGGCCGCCCGTCGCACGCAGAGCAGGCTAAGTGCATGTACCGACGCCGAAATTCAATATACGGAAAAGCAGCGATTGTTGGCTCTGGTTTTTGACCATACGCTACATTTAGCATTAATCTTCTTCAACAAGCTGTCACCGCTCGGCGAGGCCCCCGAGGAGCGCCTGCCAAAATATCTGCACTTGCAGCGGCTCTGCTTGGACGTGACTCAAGGTTCATCTCTTTATGTTTGAGGCAGGGCCTGTGGAGCGTGACCCCGAGGAGCCGCGTGCATTAATCACGAGCGCCCGGCCGGGACACCCGACAGGCCCGGGACATTCCTGGGACCGCTCGCCGCCGCCGGGCAGGTGAAAGTCGGAGGCTGGCCCGTCTCCGTTGGCGAGGGCCAGGGGCGTCGCTATGGGCCGATCCCCGGAGCTCGCTCCTGACAAGCAAATAGGATGAGTAATTAGATATTACAATGAAAGATTAATGGTGTCAAATTGACGGTTCGCTCACGAAGGCTCGTCTCCTGGAGGTCAGCGATCTCTCGCTGGTCATCGCGCTGTGTTTGTGTTTGGCGTAGTGTATGAGATCAAACCAACAGTTGATTGTTCTGCCAGAGAGCTTGGCCTCAGGCCAGCGCTGCCCGCCTAGCAACGTGATTCATCATCATCATCATCATCATCATCACTGGCGCACAGTGAACAGGTTGCGTTGGCACCCTAACAGTGGACATATGCTCCCCACTTCACACATCCAAGCCGTTTTGTCGCGCGTTCAAACAAACACGTCCAGGAAAACCGAATCGTTTGGGAAAGCAGTGCGAGGTTCAGATGTTCTTTGCATTAATGAATCGTTAATAACATCCGTCATGTGTCGTATGACCAGCATTGGCATAAACGGTCAGCAAACAAACATTTCGATAACGGCGTGAATAATATCAATGTTGATAATAACAATAGCTATAATGGCAAAATAAAAATAATATGCAAATCGGCAACAATGAAAACATAATAAATCATTATATAAATTGTACGAATAAATTAATGTAATAATGGCAGATAAAACAATAACATGCGAACCAAAACATAAATAAAGCAAAAAAACATTAACGGATAGACAAACAACAACTGTAATTAATAAAAAATGAAATAGTTACATAATAGCAATAATAATCAACAATTACATGATTATTATTATTAATAAAAACCAATATAAATGACATTAATGCAAAAATCTTTAATTTATAAATATAAAAAATATAAATATTTGACCAATTGTATTTAAATAAATATATCAATATAAATTATCGTTATTATTATTATTAAAAATGTATACATTAAAAATGAAACAACAAAAAACATTAATGTATTTTAAATGAATATTTATTTTTACATAATATTATACAAAATATTGCCACATCATGCTCATTTCTACTAAAAAGAATGAGTAGGTGGTTTTCAGACGCTTCATGCATCGCTCTGCTCCTCTGGGAGGTGATGTAACTAAACTCTAGTAGTGCAGTATAGCGGGTGCACGGCATGGCCTCCGATTCTGGCCTGTTCTACATTCTTTCTTAATTGATGATGACAGGTACAATTACACACGATGGTCAGTTTAACTGAAGCTGACGCTCATTTCTGTGGACACCTCCTCCTGAAACATGGGCTCGTTGACCCCGGTGACCCGGTGTAGAGCGGTTACGTTGGACGTTTAGCCTGAGCGTTTAACGTCGGACGCATGTCTGCTGTTTAATGAGCGAAAAATGACAAGAGGCCGTCGTTTTTGCAGGGACTCACGTGAGCTTTCGTTGTTTTATGAGTTCGTCGTGAACAGCGTCGGGGGGTAGCGCATTACAAGTAATGTAATCGGATTACTTCTGTCGGAGTAACTGGTAAAGTAATGCATTGCTTGCAAGTTACTTCGTTTTCCCATTTGTTTACTGACCGCTCACCTGTCCTTCATTTCACTTTTGGTGTATAAGAAGATGCCCAAAATAATACCTCGGAAAGAAAGCTCTGCTCCATTAAAAGTAACTAAACGACTTATTGTGGAGAAACGCAATATCGCAGCGCATTATTTCAAAGTGAACACTAAATTATTTCGCCTCATGATTCTGTGGTGTATTTGCACTTCAGTTATGGCGGGAAATAACGGCAACTTTGTTTTTCCCGAAGAAAGAGCTAAGTGAATATTTTCTTCTGCAAAGCTTAAAAACGCTGCGAAAGATTGAGATTTAACTTCATTTCAAAACTCTCTGACCTTACACTTTTGAATGAGAGTGGGATTTAGTTTATTCTCAAATGTGTGTGTGTGTGTGTGTGTGTGTGTGTGTGTGTGTGAGTGAGAGATGAAAAACAAACGACAGCTAATATACGTCATCACATGCAAAGCGCCCGAGAGAACGGTCAACAAACCTGCAATCAAACATCATTTTCTTAATCCTGAAAGTGTATTTGCACGCAATACATCACCGAATCGTAAATTATCGTTTCTGAAACGCAACAAATCTCTCAGCCTGTAAGGGAGATTTTCAGTCGTGTTTCAGGTTTTTCCCAGCTTAGTGCAGCCCGATACGGCTTTTGAGCGCGTTTGTGTGTCCTGATGAGTGTGTGTGTGTGTGGTGTTTCGAAATAGTGTTTGCTTTAGAGCATATATTATGAGATGAAAGAGAGATAGCGCTACGCCCTGCGGCGCTGCGAAATATGGAACGCTCCTCGTTTGCTCACCTGGACCCGCAGTGAGTTCAGAAGCATTAGTAAACAAAAGGGCGGCTTTTTGGCTGCGAGCGTGTGCAACAGATGTTCACCGCGGCTCTCTGTGTAACAGCTGCCCTCGCTGTCTGACTGCAGGGCGGCACATTCAGTTTCGGAGATTTAGATTGTGCCGTTTCATGACTTTGTTTAATTTAAATTAAAGGTACATTGAAGTGATGTTTACTGCGGAGGTGGCAATTTGAGGCATTATGCACACTTCCGACTGCTTGGAAACCCCGGAATGCATCGGAACACGCTCCGCGAAGAAATGAACCCAAGTTACGTTTCATCGGATTTCAAAAGCGCTTGCTTAAAATCAGCTAATCCTATCAAAAACGACCGGCCTACGAAAATAATCGTCTGATTCAGCTGTTTTCTTTGGGTTGGCTCAGGTTTTGTCTTTGGAGCCAACTGGTCGCAGGCCTAATTGAGCTCATGCGCAGTTTTTGAGTGAAAAAAAACAACAAAAAAAGTTATTTGTCGATTTTGGTGATATTCTTGAAAACTGAGACGCATGGGGTTTAGGTTACCGAAGCTCCTCATCGGTCGGGTCCAAAAACGTATAAATATGTGTGTTCATTGAAAGGAAACAATTTGACAAAAAAATGATTTCACCATTTGGTAATAATACAGCAAAACAGGAGATTTATATACGGCAACACCGCAAGAAACAAAAAGGAAATTCTAACCAAAGTCGTTTTAGCTTAGCAGCATTCTAATGCCAGACTGTATTGAAATCATTTTTATGGTTTGCTCATGCTAATTTATGCTAATAACTACATCCGTAGAATTTAGAAGCAACATTATTGTCTTTTATCCATTTTTTGAGTCTTTTATCCATTTATAAATTCATGTTGATTAGTCGAACCTTTTTCGAATAAAGTGGGAATGAATTCGTCAGAGTTCACCAAAGTGCACACAACACTTTATCTCCGCGAGGTATCGAGATCAAATTTGGTGCACTTCATCACTATCATGATCCGAGATTACCTGCACAGTTTCGACACAGCGCCACCCAGTGGTCAGGAGATATGAAAATATGTATTTGCGTTAAGAACTTCTGAACAGTTTGGCAAAAAACACAAGAATGGTCTCTTTTGATTCAGAGCAGCATACGGAGTCAAACGATACCCGATTTTTCCTACGTTGTCCCCAATTCATTTCATGTGAAACTTGCTTTTTCTAATTGTTTGCCAAATCTTTTTCTGAGAAACCGTTGATTCAAATGAAATCCAAATCAAGTGTGAATGGTCCCTTTTGATGCTGTAATGTCTTTTAAATGGTTTTACTTATGATGTTTAAATTCAGTTCATTGGGTCCATTTTGGCTTTGGATCAAAGCTAATGTCTCCCTAACTCTCCGGGGTCGGCGAACCTGGCAATACATCGCACGATATATTCATCAGTAAAGCCAGTTCTTTGATCAGCGGTAAATTTCCATCTTCGAACGGAGCGGCAGTCAATTAACAGCCTTATTAGTTATTTCCTTATAACAGCAAAAAAATCTTAAGATGAATTTTAAGTCCATTTTTGGTCATGCAGATGTATTCAATGTAATAATGTAGTACTCCCTTGCATAAAAATGTATTATTTATTTTTTGAATGATTGAGCAAGTTGACCTCTTAGATTATTTCATACCAAAAAAAATCTAGTCTATAACTTCCAGCACTCAAAAGTCATGCGAACAAATGTTCAGTGTGTTTTTGGCCTTATTTCAGTTTTTTTTCCCTCCCCTCAGAGTTACGAACTTGCACATACATGTTGATTGCATATTATTGTAGCACCGTGCTGAACACAGTGTAATCAGACTTTATCCATTAAATGTTTATAAGAAACTGGAAAAAGCACAACTGGCAGGGCACGCCAAACTTCTCCAGGGCCCAAAAAAACCCCTCAGACCCCGGAGGGTTAAATCCGGAATTGTTTTAGCTTTGTCATCATGCGCATAATATATTGCCTGAGATAAGTCGAAGTGAAATTAATATAAGCAAAAGCTTTTATGTTTGTCTAATTGAAAAAAAAAAAAAAAAATCCCCTTGATGTATGAAATAAACAAAAAATAGCCAAATCAAGCTGTCGGCACACAGTGGAAGCTTGTAAAAACACTTCTGAGTAATATCAGGACAGAACATGGCAACTTCAGCACTAAGCTGCCATCAAATATATTCCTGCAGGCCACATCCTGCAATTTAATACCATAAAAGCAGAGACACAATGTAATGCATGTCAGTTTCACCCAGATATGCAAAATAATATAAAGGAAAGACATTAAATAGCATGATGGGGGAGTCTAGTATTAGTTTATGGTGGGACGTTCTGCTTCTGTGAAGTGTCTCCATCAATCTGTCAGGCTACATTTCAGATTCGCTGTCTTTATGAGGCCATTGTCTGTTGTGGGTATTACTTAAAAAAGCTAAATACTAACTAATCTAAAGTCTAGATCAGGAAAAGTTTGTTGTTTTTTTAATCCTTTATTAATCCTTTTTTTGGTCAATTTTGAGTTATTTTAGCACAGAAAGTATAATTAATGTGAGAAAAATTGCCTTGTTGTTTCCTTTATTATATTTGAAGTTAACACTTTTTTTTTAGATCAAGCCGTTTTTGACACATAAGTGAGACGAAAGTCATGTTTTGTTGGATTAACAATTCCATCAATATTAACTGATAATCATGAAAAGCATAATTATTATAAGAAAGTAAACTGGGTTTTGAATTACATGCATTTTTTAAAACTATTCTATTAAAGAAAGAATCACCCAAGTTGTTTAATATGTATGTATATATATATATGTATGTATGTATATATATATATATATATATATATATATATATATATATATATATATATATATATATATATATATATATATATATATATATATTAAATACAAGCAAGTATTTTATTAAATATAATTTAAAAGGAATCCACCAATTAGTATTATTAATTATGATTTTGCCCCCAAAAAATAATTCACCTGATCCTCAACAGGAGCATTACCAAAACACTGGAATTATTGCTGCTTGACATCAAGTTTACTCTAATAAATTACTCATCTAATTGAAATAATGGTATTTGCCAAAGCTTGTAATTAGTTGCAAATAATTAACCATGTGTTTGATTGAAGTGCCTTGATAGCAGTTAAACGGTACTAATCAAATAATTCAGCACACCACAAATTGGGCCAGCAGAAACGTCTTCATTACGAACACGGAAAGTGATTTGCCTTGTTTGAAGATATTCCAAATGCTGAGGTGTTTCTTTATTTGGCTTCCAGAACCTCAGAAAATACAATAGTCGAGTCACTGACACTCAAATTCACCTCCATAAAAAGCGCTGCCTGCTAGTTTGCTAGTAACACAGGGATAGCCTTTTAGCACATCAAAAAACAAACTTTACCTAACCCTGGTTTTACAGTAGCTAATATTTATGGCGATTATGTGAGTAAACGGCACAGACAAACTCAGAATGGCGTGTATATAAAGGGTTTATAGAGGACCCCGCCGTCACCCTTAGTTAGCTTTTAATGCTACCCCATAAACTATCCTCTTGGGAGAGGTGTGAGGCCATAAGCAGTAGTCTTAATTGGATGTGAAGAGAAACATGGGTCCTTACAAGGTTATTCACACAGTCATCTACAAATGACCCCTCTGAGACTTGGGTTAAGCCTCCCTGCCACTCATAAAGGCCAATCACGTGAGGAATTTCCTGTCTGAGTTCACTTTAACAGCTGGGAATAAAAGCTGGGGGACTTGTGAAAGAAAGCCCAGCGGGGAAGGGTTTATTATTATTTTTTAAGCTGATCTAAACACCTGCAGTCCTTTGGCGACCGTCTACCCCAGTGGACACTATTACTTTCAATGCAGCGCAATTTGTCAACAAACTTTCAAATGAGTCTGAATGACATCAGGGAGCGACCTCGTTAGGAAACCCCTACAGAAAGGTGACATCATAACGTGGAAGTGTGTGCATTGTGTTCCCAGTCGCATAATATGGCCGTGCCCCTCCCCATCTGCTTGAAATCTCCTCCTAGCAGTAATCCCAAGGAAACTGGCAAGAATCCTATACGAGCCCCGGGAACCAAAAAATCGAACCAGGAATCGAACCTGCATTGCCCAAATGAGAACAAGACTTCAGTGTGTTCATTTTGGCTCCAAATTATTTTGGCAGTGGCAAAGAAGAACCACTTTTGGTTCCCCAAAGTCCCCCTCCCCTCCCCTATAAAAGCCTTATATCTTTCACTATAAAGAACCTTTTGTGGATTTAAAAGGTCCCATGGATGTTAAAGGTTCTTCACGGAACCGTAGATTCCAATATAGGACCTTTACTTGTAACGTTGCAAACAGCAGAGTGGCAGATTCCATCTCGTACATTTATTGAAAAATAAATAAATAAAAAGTGTGGAAAAACTAAGTAGCAGGATCTTCCATCTGACATCCCTCACCTGTTTGATTCAAGAAAGCACAAAGAAATAGTCAAAAGTGTCCAGTTTCCCTGAGCCACAACTCCCTCATTGCTATGCGCTGCACGAACATCCCGGCGTATGTTGATCCACAGGACTTGAGAGAAGGAAAGCTCTGGGTGGAGGGGTGGTGGTGGTGGTGGGGGGGTGATTCCATTCATTCCAGCCTCTCATTTACATTGTAACAGCTCTGGCTATTTCCCTCACTACCCCCAAATATTAATGCACTCTCCTCTCCTGCTAACACCCTCCACCAAATCTCAAACCTCCAGCAGTTTCTAGAGGAAAGCTCTTATTTCTTAAGTCTGCACTCCAGACCTCCTCTCCAACCCCCCTTTCCCAACGTTCAGCCTCTTTGATGTCTTATTTTCTCGTCTCTCATCCCCTTTCTCCCTCATCTGAGAGTCTCGCTCTGAAAAAAAACCCACAGAAAACCACCTTGTTTTAGATGGCGAGGTGAAAATGGTCTGGTAACAAGCAGGTGCGCTGGACCCTCAGCAGCTGTTTTTGGTACTCAAGACAAGGTGTTCTGGCTCTCTTTAAGCACTTCATATAATCCTCTCGTGCAATTCACACTGTAATTGCTGAGAAACACCCCCTTCTCCAATGCCCACATCCACTGTAAACATGTGCAACTAATGAGACACATGAAGCTAGACGGATCGCATCAGGCAGGCCATTGTTCCAGTTTTGCGTATAGCTGTGCGTGTTGTCTGAAAGCGGCCAATGCTTGACTGTGTATGTACATGTCTTTTTCCCCATCAAATTCAAGGACATTTGGGCTTTAATTCTATGAGTTCCGCATTGCATGGTCAACAGCTCAAGTCTGGCACGTAGGCCGTCGCCTGCTAGTGCTGTCGGGCACAATAGCGCTCTTCCCTCCAAGGCCTCGGCTGATAAACTGATGACTAAACGAGGGGGGTGAGACGTGTCTGTCGCTCACCGTCTGTGTGAATGCTTTATCTCCCCTGTGAGGTTGCTGGCTCAAAAAGACATATTCTTGCAGAGAAATATCTTGGGTAAGGGGTGTTTGTCACATGAATCCTTTTTAGAGCAATTACTTAAAGGTGATGTGTGCAATTTTTAGAATGTTAAAATATATTTACTATCCCAGACTGACATGAGACAAGGATAATAGGTTGTTTTCTCTGAAAAATGATCAGCCTGGCACAGCAGCCTTGACTCAACCGATGTAAGTAAGTTTGGGTGGGGCTATTTGTTTGATCTAGTGGGGGAGTTTTCCATGCTATTTTAGTAATTGCATTTGGTGACAAATTACAGTCCGGATAAATGTGTCTAGATACAGCTTACGGAGAAATTTAAAATAAATTAGGTTCTCTTCAGTCAGTAAATGGCAAGTGCAATGAATTTCTGGATTGCATAGTCCCAAATTTGGGGGTAGCATCACTTGTTGGAGGCGCTGAGTGATCGTGACTGTACGGTATGGAGCGCTTCACTGAGATTGAATACCTCAGTCTAGTTTATTTATCCCACAATTTCGCTGCTGATTCCCAAAAGCTCTGGGTTACTTTCCATCGTCTTGAATGCCTTTTGGATTAAGCTCTGTCCCTCCCAAAACTGAAGGAATGCAGATGCGAAGGGCCAACGGATTTAATGTCCCCAGCGTTAAACTGAATTCTTGCACCCCGCTCAGGGTCCCCTTGCCCCTTCCAAAAGCCCCCAGGGATGACACAGCTCATTGATGCATCTCTCATTAGCATTTTACCAGCTCGCTTCACTAATTTCAGAGGCAATCCGTCATGAGAAAAACGGAAGAATGTGCTCTATTTGCATGATGCTGTGCCAGAACGCCACTTCTTTTCTGCCTCTCTCTCGCGCGGTCATTTGGTAATATGCCCAAGACTGCTCCACTTTCCCAGGGAAAATCTTAGAAATCATACGAACAGCACTTCATTTTGTGCCAGAGGAGAGAAATTGTTTGAAATAAACAAAGGCTTGTATTCAGCTGAAGCAAGTTTTATTCTTGACGAGAAATCTTATAATTGTCATATTGTAAAGGATAATTTTTTAAACACAAGCAAAAATTAAGTGTTTGGAAAGACAAAAATGTTTATGTTTAGGGTTGGGGATTTGAACAGCCTGATGTGTTAAACTGTGCAAACCGAGTTCATACTACCTCATTGAATTTATACAACTTCTAAATGCATTTTACGTATTTTATGCAAATCTGTAGGAAGTCATATGTGGGACCACCCCAGCTCAGCCCCGCCCTAATCCTACCCCTCAAAGAAATCATATAAAATCACTCTAATTGTATGAATTTGTACATGTTATCCATCTTGCAAAATACGTATAAATTGGTCATGAGATAGCATTGAACTAGTAACTTTGCACCTTCTGTTCTGTAGACTTGAATAAAACCGCAGACCTTCTTTGTCTAGAGGAAGAGAGGTGGTATTACTTTTCTAAACAATCATAGTTATGTTTTCTTTTGGTGGATGATAAGAACTGGGACTGGAACTGTATCCAGAGACTTGGGTTTTACTTGGCATCCCCCCAGAGCCTTCTAGCAAGTAGCATTGATTGATCTTGTATTCAGGTACATAAGATATTTGTTTCTGACTGAAAAGATAATTTTGACAAAAATAAGATGACATCCTACAAACTGCTTTCAAAGGGTACTGGCAAATCCTCTACCACCTGTTGAGTGCAGACAGACATGATGTTATGGCAGTGTGTTGAATATTAAAATGCAATGTGCAGAACGAAACTGAATGCTGATTAATCTAAGACAATAGGAACTAAAGCCCAAAAGAAGAATATTTTTCTTCCTTGGTGGCTGAGCTTTTTGATTGTTCATATGTAGTTACCCATCTGAAAATTTGGTGCCAAGATTGTGATTTCCTTGTGATTACTCTGCTCATTATTATGGGAATTATCATCACCTTTGAGCTGAACGAGAACTGGAAGTTCATGATTTGTTCTTCCAAATGGCGGGTTGTATGTGAGAGCTTCTGAAAGTGCTGTCTCATTAATTACTGGTAATTAATTTTACCTTTGCCAGAGGCTGCAAGCCCATCCTTTCCTATCCCACTAGCACTCACCGCAGCCTGTTGTTTAACCTTCCGTCTAATCCGGCTCATCTTGAGCTGATGGGAACCACTTTTATCCCACCTCTTCTGGAGGTAAGAAGGAACAATCTTCTTATTCATGAGCATCACACACACACAACACACATAGACACTCACAGAGGGACAGTAAAAAAAACCCGGCCCTGATTAATGGCTGCTAATTAGCAATGTTAATGACCAGGTGTCCGTAAGCCGGCCAGATTCTCTCAGCATGGAGGGGCTCCTCATTGAGAGCCCCGCAAATCCATTCCCAGTGACCCCTTCCCCTCAGCTGGCAGCTCCTGATGCTCCGATCTCTCTCATTACCCCAGAGAGAGGCTCAGAGGGAGGCCGGTCCTGAGAGACGGCCCTGTTCCCGTTTCCAGCCAGGCTTGTATTAATTAAGGTCAGGATTGGCCAAGACTGTGGGGTCCTCTCCGGGAGCGCCGGGAAGGATGGCATGGATGAGCGGAGAAGAGGAGGAGTTGTTAACCATTTCAGATGTCAAACACTGCGTTCGTTGCTAATCTATCACAACTGTCATGAGCAGAAGTTAGCAATCACACTGAAGGCTTAATTCTTAACTTTGCCTTTGTAAGTCGTCGCTTGCAGAGTATTGACAAAGACTTCAAGAACAGGAAAGCAATTAAAAAGTTGTAATAATGCAGTGGAAATGAATTGTCCACTAACATCTGGATGTTCGCAAAGAGACACAATGTTCTACCCACAAGCCCCTGCTAATCGTCTGGCATAATTGCATGCATTGAGGAGTTGAGGAGCTACGGTACTCAAGGCTACCGAGTAATTAAGGAGGCATTTTCTCGCCAAGCTTTAGCATCCTGGTTATGTTCTACTTCATTACCTTTTATGCTAAAACCTCGATTCATAAGAGGCAGGAAACCTTGTTGCAATTAGCAACGGGATATAGCTGGAACACTTGAAGTATGGGAAAGTATTCTGCCGTGGGAGGGTTGACATTGAGAAGAGGCTGTTTTGATTGGTTTTTGTGTGGCGATGTGAACAAAACTAGTCAATTACACCATTTCATGAGTTTTGGAGTTTAAAATTGATCTGTTAACGGAATTATAAAAATCAGGTCGTTCAACATCAGAATCAAGAGAAGATTGGTTGGCTTCGTCAAGGTGTTGTATTTGGTTAAACAAGGCAAGATCCGCCACCGTGAAGGCAGGGGGAAATAAACAGTGAAACTACAACCCCAGCCCCACACATGCAGGTTGGATTTCGTGATAACTCGTGGCAGGGCTAAGATGGTTAGGTTAATTCTAGTCCATTCTCGGGCAGGGGAGTGGGAAAGCTGCATTTATCACACACTGTGCCACCGAGCTCTGGTTCCCACACACTCTGGTTACATCATTACGGGGTTTGCGAGCCGGCCGTCCAATGGTGCTCTGGGGCGCCGGTCAGCTGACCCGAGTATGAAAACATGGCGGAAACTCTATCCCAGCTATGGGGTTTCAGCCCAAACCCACTGATAGCCGCCTTCTCTCTCGCTGCACTGCAATTTTCAGATTCTGTTTCACCTTTGCTTTCATGCTAAGCTGTCGGCTTCCCAAAGCCCGATGAGTGTGCCTATGTGCGAGCTGAGCTAGATCGGGCTTTGTACTCAGGTGCTGTGGCGGAGCACCACCTAGCTGACATTACAACAGCCTTTCCAGAGTCTCAATGACACCCCTTTACAATCATGTTTCCCTTTGGGTGCAATCACTCACCTCTCTCCCAGTTTAAACACTGCCTGGTTCAGTTCAGGAGAGCTTGAGAACTTAAATGTGTGTCATTTGCAACAACAATACTTGTAGCATAACAGCATGATGTACACTTAAGGAATATGTGCTTTTCATGAACATTTAAAAAGATCTTGATTATGTTTTGAATATACCTTTTCGGATTGATTTTGTTATTATGTCATAGTTTCATCACTAGGGGGAGCCAAGAAACAAAATTAACAAACTCCCTTCAAAAACACACACAGGCTGACCTGGCAAAAGTACTGTTGCTCATAATATAATATAGTTCTGCATTGCATCCTGCATTGTTTGTTCTGTGACTATGGATGATGTTAAATCATGCAGATTATTTGATGGTTACTTTTCATCAGAAGTAGAATTTTCACTAGCAGATGAAAAACAGAATAACATAGAGACCTGGGGTGAATGCTTTTGAATTAGTTTGTAAGCAAGCATTTATGAACTTCCAAAAAACTCCTGATTGTTTAGAACACTGTAGCAATGCCCTAGCAACCATAAGAATGACTTAGCAACTGTACAGCAACCTTGCAAACAAATAAACAAGCAAATAGAAAAATTCTTGAAGAAAATGTATTTTCGTAAAAAAACATTCTCGTACATAAAATCAACTGACAGGGCTCTGCTATTTTTGTATTTAACTAAATAGAAAAAAGCAACGTGTCACTGTATTCTCAAACAGCTTGGCCCTGAATAAACAGCCACGCAATGTCCAGACGCCGTTACACAAGGACCCTTCTTGGGTCCTTCAGTTCACAAACCACGCACATCCTGAACGCCTTTGACAATGAAAGTACAATATTAATAGGCTCTAATCTTCCCCACTAATAATTCAGTGCTCTGGAGAGTTGACACATGGCATAATCAAAACAGTCTTTATCAAAGCCTAGCCAGGGATTATGCGGCACGTCTCTGAAGCAGATATTAGACAAAGGTCTGTTGTTGAATTATTATTATTATTAGCACCCAGACTGTTAGCGACCTGCCCTCTAGATCTACCTGACTCCAGTGTAGACGAACTGACCCCCCTAAAAAGCTGGGTAAAGATTGTAAATCGTAGTACATTTGAAATGATTCGGGAAGTGCACAGATCCTTCTGTCTAGCGGTAAAAGTGAGTGACAAGCTTCCCAGTCATTCAAAGTGAAACCCAATCTCAGATCTTTACCTTAAACCACTGGGCAGCAAGTTCCCCTGAACTTGATTGTTAATTCTCATGGCACTTTGACCCAGAGAGAAACCAGATAGGCTTCTGGGTGCAGGGAACGAAGTTCTTCATGTGAAATCATTTGTATTGTGGTTCACACCAATTTTCTTATCTATATCGTGCTAAATTATGCATGCACCACTGCTTTGATAAAACGAACATCGCATTTGTCTTCTCATTGGGTGAGACCATATATATCACATCTTGGTAGTAGCATGCTTACTTGAGGACATAGCCCTATCTTGACCTCAGTATCTACAGTGAATGTTCGATTTGCTCTGAAGAAGAGAAACTCAAGATATACCGATCAGGCTAACATGCAGACCCTTAATTAACCACGTAAAGAGAGGACAAACTCCACCCGAGTTGCCCGACAAGGCCCTTGGCAAGGAACTCCAAATGGAATTACTACTCTGCTTGGCAATTACACCACCTTGAGTAATTCGAACTCTTGTAAGTACAAGCCCAAGCTAAACATCCCTCTCTGCATGCCCTCGCTTCGACCTCTAGCTCCAAGTGTACATCTGATTACCGTGAGTCGTGGCGGAGACTGTCGTACCAAGGTCAGCAGCTTCTTCATTTGGGCCTATACCATCCAAACATTCGCTAATGGAAATAGTTTGGCCAAGGTTCGTCGATTGTTCTTCCACAGTTTTCCCACTTCGCTCTGCTGCTAGCATGTTCACCTCGAAAAAAAAAGCTAATCTTATCAAGGTTTTCTTTTCATTCAGAGCTCGTTTGTTCGTTTAATTCAGTGCAGCCTTGTTTTTCCACCTTCTCTCGAATAAATAGCAAGTTTTTCGCGGATTATCTTGTAGCTTAAATAGTAGAGCGTGGAGCTAGCGACGGTAAGATCATAATTAGGGTTTGCGTACATCTCTCTGGTTCGTTTTTGTACAATTTATTATTTCAACCTGGAAAAGGTGTTCCAAGAGAAGCCCACAAATCGATGTGACTTTGAACTTTCGTGAACTTCTCCACTGCTTAGATGCATTAGAAGCCTCTAATTTATTGTGGCTATTCATAAAGTCGCAGCGTTTGGCAGGTTTTGTAGTCTAGTTTGTACTCTCGTCTCCTGAGGCTGGGTGGTTCTGGGTTCTTCTGTGCAGTCTCAGGTTCCCAATGAGGTGATGATCTCCATCCTCTCCCGCTGGGTCTCCAGAGCTTAAGGAAAGCTTAATTTTTAAAGATTTATTTATCTATTTGTGTATATTGTAGCACTTCAGTAGAGCACATCAGTAAGTGGGCTAAAAAAAATCTTGAATTGCTCTAAATTGAAAAAGAAATGTGACAGCACTACATGTCCTAAAAATCACTGAGAATCATAATTAAAATAAAAGAAAAATGTAATAATATACAGATACTTATTTGTTGTGAATTATAAGTTGTATTAGCAAGCACGTTGCTGTTGCTGTATTACAATAAATTTGTCTAAACAATTACTAGCAACAACATTAATAATAAAAATCATTTTGCTTTAGTATTATTATTATTATTTAAATTTTGCTTTCAACATAATGTTAAACATTTTTAATTTATCATTATGTCTTTGTTGTTGTTAAAATAATTTTGTCTAAAAACTGAACAACATCAACAATAATAATAAAAATAATAATAATAATACTATTGTTTAAACTTTTAATATAAGCTGAAGAGAAGTAAATACCATAAAAAAATATTTTTGAGGAGATTTTTGAGACAAAAATATTAAATTTACCGTCCCTCCCATAAACGCTACATTAGAAACACCCTCACACCAGCATAAACTAGTTATTTTTTTATATTATTATTATTATATTGCCTTTGTAATTTCATGCAAAAGTAATATAATAAAAAGAATAGTCATATAAATATCCACTTTTTAAAAAAATCTATAAACTGCGTCATCACAGTCTTCTGAAAAGGGCCTGTAACACTAATACTAATAATTCTACTAATATATGAACTTGTAATTACAGTATTTATCGTTGTTTACGAAATGCATCATCAACAACAGCAAGATAATACTAATAATGTACGTTTTATTGCTGAATAATAAATGCATAAATACAAATATTGAGCGAAGAGCACTCAAATGCTTTCCAAAGAACCTCGCAGACATCGATCGGTTGTTTCAGGCGCGTTACTCTTCTCTCCCCACATCTGTATGTGCTTGTCTACAACATCTAACAGATCTTTCTGAAGGATCCCGTTTATGGAACGCGTGCATGTTACTCGGTAGCGTAGTAAAAATCAACACCGGCAAACATTTCGGCGCTCCGTTTTTACTGAAAACCTCTGTAGCAGCTGCTCCGCGGCGAGCAAACACCTGCAATCGGACGCTTTGTAATTGGACATCGCCTAAGCCAAACGTGACGGCGCCGCTTTTTGTCACACGGACAGCGGAAGAGGAGTTTGATTAATTTCCTGCGCCACTTCAGTAGCCGTGCCCCGATAACGCCGGCAAACTTTTTTCGCGTACGTTCCCGCTAAGCACCCACGGATGAATTTATTAATATTCGCTCTCGCCCCGGCTGCCGTGACTTTTAAGGAGAGGTTAGACTGTACAATCAAATTAGTTTTATGCGCGCCGCATTAATCCCGCCGCGACCACGGAAGCGGCGCTTTCTGACAAGCTCCTTTCGGAAAAGTTGACACCAACAAGGAATTTTGAATTCTGTCCAATTGAGATAAGGCCGTGTAGACACGCTGGCGGAAATGCGAATTGCTGTACCTGCCAAAGCGTGGGATGTTTAGGAGATTTTCGGGGCTGGAGGGAGGGCCGCGAGTCAATGGACGTACATGTGTCACGCTAAATCCACTTCGGCAAAACAAAGCCGAATCGGGGAAACAAGCGAACAGGCTGGCGAACTAAAGTGACATAAGCCGAAATCTACGACAGCTTCTTAGTAAACACTTAAAAAAGGCGGCATGGGATTATAAAAAGTGCTCTTAATTCGGACCTTTCGCCGGAAGACGGGCCTCTTCGCGGCCTCCTCGCTCTCTGTCTGTCCGTCTCCTCGGGGCATGAAAAATGATTACCTGTCTCGTTTACCTGATCACATGGGCCGATAATGAACGGCAAAGAAAAACAACTCGACGCAGAGCAACTGCTGCTTTCTGACGGCCGCGTTCCGGGCGCTCGTGTTTTTCTCTCTTTTATCTCTTCCATCGCCTCGTAGCAGGAAAACATTTGCGGTTCCTGTGAAAAAAAAAAAAAAAAAAAAAGAGCTAATCTCCAGCATCTATCCGTTCCTGTGTCAGACAAAACACAAAAAACAGGGAAGCTTAATTGGAACTTTGTAATGAAGCTAGTTAGTTTAGTTTGGGGTGGTTTAGCCCGTTCCTGGTTAGCGCGGTTGAAACGGCAAATGTTTGATATTTAAGTCTGCCGATCTTGCCCTGAGGTGCACATCATTCTGTTGGTCTCTTTTACCTGTATATCCTCCATCAATTATTCACCGGGCCATCTGCACGCAAGCAGAAACTCTTTCAACAGAAGAAAGACCTGAATAATTGAACATAAACAGTCTGTGACACATAAACAATTTTCTGATGTGGCATGCTACGTTTTGGGGAGGATACTGTTTGCTCGTGTGGAGTTTCGGTAATACTCGTTCCTTATAAAGTATTTTTAGTGTGACTTTAACAAGATCATTTTTTATATTATCTCTTTATATCTATCAACAAGTTAAGTTTTAATGAGACATACCATTACCAATATTTTGTTATGAGGTTTCATTGAACTATTGTAAACTGTACTTTTTACTGTTGTTTTGCTATTTTTATTTTACTATGTATATGAAGCAAAATAACAAATATATGATTTCATTTATTTGACTTTTTACTGTAATGTTGTAATATATATATATATATATATATATATACATACAAACATGCTTACCTTTTTACTATTATTGTTGCACTTCAAAAAATTGCATGTAAAATAATGAGATTTTATTTTTAGTATTTATGACTTTTTTTACTGTACAATTGTTTGCCAAAAAAAAAAAAAAAAAAAATATATATATATATATATATATATATATATATATATATATATATTTTTTTTTTTTTTTTTTTTTTTTATTTATTGTACTGTTACTATTTATGCTATTACGCTTTATTTTCTATTGCCATGCACACAAAAGATACATATAAATCATCAGCAATTACGTAAGTAACTGCATTCATAATAAACTAAAAATGTAGTGAACTGCACTGAACGTATGAATTTTCATGTTGTATGAATGCAGTCCATCACATTAACTATAACAAAAGCCCGGTGACACAACACGTGATGCTATGCATATTTTAATCCCTATAATGTTGTATTACATAAACCTTCAATTTCTTTTTGTGAAATGTTTTGTTTGAAAATGTCTCCTTGTTTGAAATGTCTACTTAATAGTAAATAAATGACTAAATAATCGCATAAAAAAGCGATTTAAGTTCCCAGACAAACGGTGTGGCCATTGTGTATTAGATAAGCTCATTTCCATCTATCAACCGTGCCGAACAATAATTTTTACTATTATTGTTGCACTTCAAAAAAATTGCATGTAAAATAATGAGATTTTATTTTTAGTATTTATGACTTTTTTTACTGTACAATTGTTTGCCAAAAAAAAAAAAAAAAAAATATATATATATATATATATATATATATATATATATATATATATATATATATATTTTTTTTTTTTTTTTTTTGTTTATTGTACTGTTACTATTTATGCTATTACGCTTTATTTTCTATTGCCATGCACACAAAAGATACATATAAATCATCAGCAATTACGTAAGTAACTGCATTCATAATAAACTAAAAATGTAGTGAACTGCACTGAACGTATGAATTTTCATGTTGTATGAATGCAGTCCATCACATTAACTATAACAAAAGCCCGGTGACACAACACGTGATGCTATGCATATTTTAATCCCTATAATGTTGTATTACATAAACCTTCAATTTCTTTTTGTGAAATGTTTTGTTTGAAAATGTCTCCTTGTTTGAAATGTCTACTTAATAGTAAATAAATGACTAAATAATCGCATAAAAAAGCGATTTAAGTTCCCAGACAAACGGTGTGGCCATTGTGTATTAGATAAGCTCATTTCCATCTATCAACCGTGCCGAAGACGTAAGAACGAGGTTGTCCTTCATCTCTGACGCTCCATGATTTGCCTGGAAAGCGGAGGACGGGAGGGAGCGGGACAGGAACTGACAGGATGATTGAATATAATGCCAGTTCTGCTCTTCTCTTGAAAGAGCATCTTTTAGGTATCGGATACCTAAAGTTGAGCTTTCTGGTCAACCAGACACCTCCCCTGGGATCCCGGTGGGCTGAGGGCTACCTCTACCTCGCTGGCGGAGATAGTCACCTGAACCAGGATCAAAGTGCTGTTTTTTCCTGCTGGGGGAGACGCGCACACACACACACACACACACTGGCTGTGTCACGGAGGTGTGGTGAGGCCCATGGGACTCGGAGCTCGGAGCTCAAGGATCGACTCGCTGCCAACAAGGGGCTTATATAAAAGAGAGGTGACGATCAACACTCATCCAACTCGGAAAAAAGCATGACCGAATCTCACAAAAACAGGTCCGGGTCGCATTTCGGTGCTTAAGCTCAACTCAAATTATATTTATTACTTCAAAATTCAAACGCTATATTTCATAAAAAATAAATAAACACGTGTATGCTGTATGTAATATCCCTCTCTATGAAATATGTGAGTATATTCAGCAGTGCCGCATTTAATCATCATGAAATATTATTACAATAGAGTAGCTGTTTTTTCATGCGAATATTAACATAAGAATAGGCATCAAAGTAACATGACTGGGTTTCAAATATATTATGATTATTAATTAATTCATGTAAAATCATTTATATTTGTATTATAGTCATAAAATAAACAAATGTCATTCTTCACATAATTAAATAATAGCTATTTTAATTTTCTGTCTTTTCCAGACCAGAAAAGGATAAAATATGATATAATAAAATCGGTACATTAAGGAACCCAGTAGATTATTATCATGCATATTACCAGCATAGGGGCTGTTTATTAGTGCTTATAAAGCACATATTGCACATGACCCTATATTGTACGTCCCCTACTACGATATGCTTACTAACTATTAATAAGCAGCAAATTGTGAGTTTATTGAGGGGAAAACTTCGATACATGAATAGTGAATATGTGTTCCCCAATCTAAAGTGTTAGCACATAATCTCGTCCAAAAATAGCCTCAATTTGTTGAAAAATGTAACTTTTGGATTTGGGTGGAAACACGACCCTGACAGGTTTTCGGGTCGGAGAGAGAGAGGGGGGGGTTGAGGAAGTGTGACGTTCCCTTTTGTCTGTTAGCAGGACAGTAGGATCACATTCAGAAACGCTGAGCTCAAAAAGGTGTTGTGTCTCATTTTTGTTAACGAGAAGCCAACACCATTCTGCGTTTGTCTCCGGCCGCATGGGCCATAATGGTCATTCATTTACTTCTGTTTACCCCTTTTGTCCCGTTTGAAGACTACACATGTGTGATTTGACGTGGGCCTTTTGTACGGCTCTTACTGAAGCTTGTCTTGTTTATATACTCGATAACGGCGGCTGGAGAGAAATGTTATAATAAGCCATTGAATGAACGTAACAATCTCGTTAGATCAGGACTGTATGGAGAATAAGCGCAAATGTAATGACGGCTTGTTTAGGCCAATTTTCCTTAATAGTGTTGTGAGAAACAGCGAGGACTCGGGATGGATGCGCTTGCTTCCATAGAGTTAATAATTGCTGTAATGCAATGCCCTAATGCTTCGATTGCACTTTCAGTTATTTTATGAATTGTTTGTTGTGTCATAGAAATGCAAACGGCGCCCTTTATTATGAGCAAAAAAATATGTATGTAATTTAAGTGAAACAAGGTGATTATCTCAGTTCTGAAAGCACACATAGACAGGGTTAAAATAAGCACATAGGGTTAAAATTATTTTTTGCACTAGTATCTTCATCTACATGAAGTGGCTCGTATTAACTGGAGGACTAAAAGAAGTTTCCTTATTACACCTATATTGCTTTCTATGTCATGCACATTGCTTTAATGCATATATTTTATGGATAATGCACAGTAAAAATGTCATTTAGTTGATGGAAAATTACGAGACATTACATTCAAAATCCAGTTTGGATCAGTGGGTATTGATTAAACTATCTTAAAGATAGTTTGAATTCAACAAGACCCCCTCCCCCTGAAATTTGCAAAGAATTTGAAGTTAGGCATCGAAAAAATCTTCGTTTTAGGAGAAATGTGGTATCTGGACCAGTAAAGCAGTTACCTAACAACCACCTAAAACATTCTTTGAACACGTAGAAAACACAAAGAACACACTTTTAAGTAGGAACTACCTTCGACACGCGCTTTCGAACACGCAAAATCATTATTATTATGTAACTACACAGTAACTACATTGTAATAACATGACACGCAACATTTGGTGAAATATTAACTTTATATTAAGTGTACGTGGTATGTTGCCACAGTGTAAGCACATTAGTATCTTCAGCCGTAATATTTCTGTTACTACACACACGTGACAGCTCTCAAAATTGTGTAAGTACGATGTGTAACAGAGCATTTGTAACAGCACTTTATTCACTTTACCAAGTACTTGTGTAACAGGCGTTATATAACTACATTTTGTAACAACGAATAGGATACGTATAATAGATATATGAGAGAGCTGTTTTTCCTGCCTGTGAGCTAATGCTAACTCGGGTTGCCAGATTGAGGGTGTGCAACATGAACAAGCACAATGGAAGGCGACGAGCCTTACATTTTAAGGTGACTAGTTTATTTTGAAGTAACGTCCTTTTCGATAAATCTGTTTGTTTGGGTGGAACCTGGGGTTTGTTGTTCAGTTTGTTTGCTGGCTTCCACGGCTAAAATACGTTGCGCTTTCCACACAGGCAACCGAAATTTGTCCCTAAATTTTTTTGCAAACACATTACGGTGCCTTTTATGATTAAAAACAAATCACATACAGCATTTTAATTCACGTCGATTTAGCTAGGCATTAACGAGTTGCTCCACATTACAGGATTAGCGCTTCCCACGAGACCTTCATCATGCCGTACCCTCCCGGACCGACACACTTCTAACTCAGGGGCGTATATTTGACCCGTACATTCATCAAATGTGCCACAGAAGAAAAAAAAAACTCTCCACCTGCAGCACGGATTACTCGTTTTACCTGAACGTAATTCAAGAGGCCTCTGGTAGATCTAGGGTCTATCCGTTTAATAGGAAGTATTAAATTAGCAGGGCTGACAGGGCAGACAGTGATGGGTGCGAACGGGCTCCCGGAGTGTCCCATGATGGCCGCAAAGTGTGTCAGATACCGGGGGGATACGGGCGAACCGTATTCATGAGAACCGGCTTGCATTACTGGGTGGAGCTGCGCCCTGCCCTTAAAAACATGTGAGAACTGAAATCCGGTCCCATCCGCAGGATAAAACACGGGAGAGAGTAAGTGAGATAGGACTTAAAAGTGACAAAGGGATTGAAAGGGAGCGATAAATGGAAGAAGACAGAAAGGGAGAGTAACCACAAACGGTAACCAGGCCCTCCAGCCAAACTCTGCTAAGCACCACCCAGCACAGGGTCCCTGCAAAGCAGCTGTTACGAACGCAGGGCTCGGTGTAAATGCCCAGGAGACAGTGCGTGCGTTTGCCCTAACACGAGCTACACCACCTCCTCCGGGTCTCCAGATGGGAGGCAGAGCCGTGAATCTTGAACGCCGCTTAAAACAGTAAGCCGGCGAACTTTAAAGGAATGTTCCGGGCTCTGAAGAAGACTTTCGCAGCATGATATCGATTGCCACAGAAAATAAATCGGCGCCCGCACTCCATGCTGTCATTTGAGCTCGAAAACGCAGAAATATCTGCGCTGCATTCTCAGTGTCGCCTCAAGGGGCGCTATGTTTTGCGTAATATTTCAGTTTCAAACTTCTCTCAAGGAACCAATCTTGGTTAGATTAATAACATAAGATGTAACGTTTGCATAAAGCTCAAGAATTTGCATGAAGTTCATTATTAATGGGTTTGCTCGCGTTGTTTCGAACCCATAAAACCTACTTCCTTGCAGTGGCTTTCGTTGCGCGGAAGACTAAATAAAATAAAACGACACGAAAAGCACAAAGCGAAGCGGAACGAAGCGAAATGAAACTAAACAAAATGCAAAATGAAACAAACAAACCAAAAAAAACCAAGCAAAACAAACACATGTACGCAAAACAACAGCGAAACACAAAATGAAAAATAATTTAATTAAAAACGGAAATTAAACCAATTAAACAGCAAAAAACACTAAGCAAAGCTAAACGAAACCAAACAAGCAACAAAGCAGAAAATAATGCACTACGCACTGCACCGAAAACAAAATGAAGCAAAAGAAAAACTAAATGAACAACGATGACAAAAACCAGACAAAACACAAAACACAAAAATGTAAACAGAAACTCGAAAAGCAAACAAAATAACATAAAAGTGAACAAATGCTAAACAAAATCAGAGCACATGCACACAAAAAAACTAACAAAAAAATGATTAAATAATTTCTGTGATAATATTAAAATATTTAAATTAATAATTTTAAATTATTATATATTTTTGTGTTTCATAGATTTTTTGAGACATGAGGGTAAATGATTATTTCATTTTATTTTATTTTATTTTATTATATTTTATTTTATTATATTTTATTTTATTTTATTTTATTTTTTTGTTTTTTTGAGTGTGTGTGAGTGCTTTATTACACAAACCTTTTTGCTAAACTTATCAAAAGAGTTTGACTTCCTGATCTGATCTGATGTCTGAAATGCTGAAATGACGAGACCCTTTACTTAAAAAAGCAACAAAAGCAACGCGCTTTAAAGAATGATTCATTTGTTTGTTGGTCGGTTAATGTTCCAGCAAAAAAAAAGAAGATTCAGAAATGAAGCAAAGTTCCGTCATTTTGATTTGAAATGCTTTAAAACCAATGTTCAAATAAGCAGGTGAAAACACAGAGAGGGCCTCGTTAATGTTTCCTTGCTTGAAGGCACGAGTGACGGAGTAGAAAACTTTAAACCTGCCGAGATGTTGATATTAGCCAGGAGGGCTAAAGGCGTAATTGGTCCATCTTACTTCCAAGCTGACAGGCCGTGTTTTAAACAGATGAGTGTACAGTTTCATTACATTAGCAGCATCAGTCTCTGCTCTTTGAAGCTCTGCCCTGGCACTTAGTAATTTGGTAACAGGTTGGAAGTGGGCTATGGGGTAAAATGAGACTCTGTCGTCTTGGTAACAACCATCCACGTCTTATTTTTGAATCAGGCACGGAGCAGGAGGTGACATATTAGCACAGAGCAAGAATTACCCTACTTTACCTTCGTGGTAACAAACAGAATAAGAGCAAAAGGAAACATTCTTACCAGCTTAGATGCGAGGAAACGGGAATTTTAGCGTCGCACAAAAGACGCGGATCATTTTCGTATTCATCATTTTAAAAAAGGACGTTTTTGTCAGTCTAGGAGTGTCGTTATCGCATAACTTAACAGAATCGAAACTTCTCGTTGAGTCGAAACTAAGTTGTATTTAAACGTAATAATCGTCAAGTGGTGCAACCATCGAGTAGAAGGTAATGAGCGTACGCCTTCTTTCAAATCAAAAACATATTTATCAAAGGAGATGTGCATTTAGGTAATTGTCTGTCTCAATGCCATTTTCGTGAATAAATGTCAAAGACGTGCATACAATTATTGGAGAAAACTCAATACTGAATGACTGTAATATAAGATGCAATTTAAGACACTTATATATATATATATATATATATATATATATATATATATATATATATATATATATATATATATATATATATATATATATATATATATATATATATATATATATATATGCATGGGTTTATTTCTGTCACCTTCAATATTTTAGAAAACAGTAATATTGTGAAGTATTGTAAGTATATTAAATCAAAGCTTCATTATTCCAGTCTTCAGTGTCACCTGGTCCTTCAGAAATCATTATAATAAATCCTTTTCTGATTAAAGTGAATGTGCACCGCAATATTTTGCAGAAACTGTGATATGCGACATCAAAAGTGACAGCTAAGACTCGATTGTATTGTAGTGTAAATTTCAGATAAAAGCTATTTTTGTTCTATTTGAAGAGTAAAGATGCTTGAAATACAGACTCGATCACAGAAATAAATAGTTTTAGTGTATATTCGCAACAACAACAACAGTTGTTTTAAATTGTAGTAACATTACTTACCACATTTTGAAATAAATACATCCTGTTTGAACGTAAGAGACAGAGGTAATTAAATGTGCGTAACTTAATTGCTCGTCGTAATGTCGCCGCTCATTCCGGGGCGCTCAGATCGATTAGACGAACATCAGAGGCGCTGGCCTGAGCGGAGAGGGGCATTGTGGGTAATTAGTGATTGCTTACCTCGGACTAGTTTGTATCATGGCTGGGGGTCAGGAGCGGGTCAGTGCACTTGGCAAACCGAAGGAGGCTGGAGCCAGAGACGGACGGGCAGCGGGTCACTCAGGAAAATTACCAAGCAGCTGCGTCTCGCTGCCAAAACACATCCCACACACCTTCAGTCACCGACCCACTCCATCACCCATCCTGTCTTTGACTAATTCGGTTTTTACTATTTAAATAAACTGATTTTGTGTGAGTTTTATTATGCCTGTTAGCTGTGCTTGTTTAATTATTATTAACAATCTTAATATTAACACTAATATCGATGTTAATTGATTACATTTTTTAATTAATGTTGGAATGCAGGAAAAAACTAAACAAAGCACATAAAAGAAAAAGGTCTTTGCTTTTGCAAATTCACTTTTCACACACACACACACACACACACACACACACACACACACACACACACACACACACACACATATATATATATATATATATATATTTTTTTTTTTCTTTCATGATTACCATCAACATTTTAATCAATTAAAGTAAATTTTAAGTTTAAATATTTTTATTACTACATTACAATAATTTTTACTTATATCTATATATAAATTAACTATATTATAATGATTACTTTTTTGGTAATTTATTTCTATATTTAAGGTATTAAATGTAGATGTAAACTTAAATCTGAAGCACTTTGATTATTGCTATTTTATTGTACACACGCACACTTTTTACAATTTATGTATCGTTTACTCGCGTGATCTCACCATACCTTACATTCTTGATTCATATGCAATTATGTATTGTTACTGCAACCTGTTATGACTTTTAAAAATGATTTGATTGTTGCAACCGTCAATGCGGTTAGCTTGAACGAATCCTATTCAGTAAAAGTCGAACTTTCTTGTAAAATTTCAACATAAAAATTGGACAGTTCAGGTGGACTTATTACGACCGAAAGTATTGCTTTTGGTCACACGTAGACATTCTTGAAGTAAGCAAACGTTAAAAATCATTTCTAGCAGGGGGTTTTATCAGATCTAGCTAATCTCATTGTGAGAGAGCAGGCATGAAGAGTTTGATAGGTGTCATTTGATCAATCCCATGAACCATGTCGAGGGAAATACGAGAGGAAGGACTCGGGTTTCAGCGGAGTAATTAGGTTTCCCAGTCACTAATTACCTCCACGTATTACAAGGATGATTGACTGTCATTTACGCATTTTAATCTGGATAATATTTTCAGGAATAGCAACTGTTTGTCAGAGAAATTACCATAAGTTTAGACGCTCAGACGCGAGAAGAGGCTGCCTATCTTGATTTTGCGGTTAACCCGTAATTTCGTGCGCTTTCGGTTTTTTAATATCGTTTACCGACTCGGCGTTTGAAGAAAGTGCGTTAAACGTGACTCTCGGAGCGCTCGGCTTGCTTCTGCCGCTACGAAAGTCTTTAAAACAGAACTTCGAGCTCTTAACCCCTATCATTTATTCATCCCGTCAAACACATCATCTAGTAACTGAAGAGGGGTTAATAGCAGGCTGGCTCAGGTTTGTCCTCAAAAGTGGCTTTAACTGTCCATGAACTTGTTAGAAAGAAAGCGTGCGGTAATGTCACTAGCATGGGCGAAGCGCTCTCTGTCAATGGTAATCAAATACGGCTGAAGTTATTTGTCCTGTCAACAGAAGAGCTCATCCAAACCCCGGCGAGTTCGGTCCACCTCGACGTTAAGCTCTGGACAAATATGGCATTGTTAAAAACATCTCCTGAAAGACGGCTCTTCAACCGCAGAGCTGTATTTGCTTGACGTAATAACACTTTGATTGTATTTTCTTTCGTCCTCACGAAAACGGACTTATAATATTTGCTTGAGAATCTTAACGCTAAGCGTAGAAAGTTTAGGAGTTAATGCTACAGCAAGCAGCGATTTGTTCGAAATCCTAATTTAATTTAGCTATAACCACTTTTTAAAAAGGGCTTTTATAATGCACATTGTTTCAAAACATCTCTACATATTATTATTACAATAATAATGTCTTGAATGAGATGAATAAATCATTTACCAATTTGATTCAAATAATAATAATGCGCTCTTAAAAATAAAGGTGGTTAGAAGGTTCTTTATAGTGATGCCATACCACTTTTGGTTCCACATAGAACCATCTCTTTTTGATCTTTTTATGCTGTGAAGAATCTTCCTTCGCCGCAATTAACTTTTCGTGAAACAGACGATGAAGGTCCTTTATGGAACCATTCAGACAAAAAGATTATTTTATTGCATTGTGAAGCACCTTTATTTAGTGTAATAAACATTTTTTTTTTTAATTATATAGATAAAATGATGTTCATATACGCCCTTATATAAAAACAACTTTTTGAGAACCTTTTAATTCATATGAATTAATAGTAAATATTAATAGTTAATAGAAAATATTAAAACAGAATCACTTCCATGTTTCTCAGAGAACCTTAAGGAACCAATCCTAAAGATCCTTGTTTGTGATAGAAAGCTACCAGTAATGTTAAAGTTTAAACTTCTTTGCATTTTTTTCCATGTGTTTCTTGCATGGGATGCTTCATGGGGTGCTACTGATTCTTCACAATGTTTTTTTGTAGAACCAGAGCAATTATCTTGAGAACCTATAATGGAACATCAGGAACATCAAAGAACCATATACTGCACACTCTTAGGACCTGTTTGCGCCTGATATTAAGAGCGTTCTTTCATTTTTGTGGATGACGCTAAATACAGATGTAAGTGTATTTACATCTGATCTTGTCCACCCCATCCAGAAATAGCTGAAAACTTTTGAAATTTGAACAGATTTCTTTCATAGTGTAGATGCTCAACAGGACCTCGATCAAATTCGTGAACAGGAGTATTCGGGGTTGTCGGAACTCAAGTCATGTTAAAGAGTTTTGTGAACTCAAAATCACGTTTGAATTTCAGTTTTTTTTTTTTTTTCGCAAACTCAGTGGGGTGGGATTTAGGAAGAGTTTTGTGAACAAAATCACGCATTGTTGCAAACTATGTATGGGGAGTATTCGGGGGTTGTCGGGAACTCAAGTCATGTTAGGAAGAGTTTTGTGAACTCAAAATCACGTTTGAAGGTTGTCGTAAACTCAAAATATGTTCAGTTTTTTTTTTTCGCAAACTCAGTCATATATGGGGGGTTGTCTGGAACTCAAGAAACGTTAGGAAGAGTTTTGTGAACTCAAAATCACGTTTGGGGGGATTGTTGCAAACTAAAATATATGTTGGGGTTATTTTTCGCAAACTCAAAGACATATTCAGGGGTTGTCAGGAACTCAATGTTCAGAGGGGTTTCCAAATTCAAAATCATGTTTAGGGGGGGTTTTATCGCAAACTCAAGCCATGTTGAGGGAGGTTTTGTGAACTCAAAATCATGTTTGGAGGTTGTCGCAAACCAAAAAGTATGTTTAGGGTTTTTTTGCAAACTCAAAGACGTATTCGGGGTGTTGTCAGGAACTCAAGTCATGTTTAGGGAGGTTTTGCGAACTCGAAATCACGTTTGGTGGTTGTCGGGAGCTTAAGTCGTTAGGAAGAGTTTTGTGAACGCAAAATCACGTTTAGGGGGTTGTTGCTAACTAAAATGTATGTTCTGTTTTTTTTTCGCAAACTCAAAGACATATTCGGGGGGTTGTCAGGAACTCAAGTCACGTTCAGGTGGGTTTGCAAATTCAAAATCATGTTTAGGGGGGTTATCGCAAACTCAAGCCATGTTGAGGGAGGTTTTGTGAACTCAAAATCATGTTTGGGGGGGGATTGTGGCAAACTAAAATGTATGTTCGGGTTATTTTTCGCAAACTCAAAGACATATTCAGGGGTTTTCAGGAACTCAAGTCATTTTCAGAGGGGTTTCCAAATTCAAAATCATGTTTGGGGGGGTTATTGCAAACTCAAGCCATGTTGAGGGAGGTTTTGTGAACTCAAAGTCATATTCGGGTGGTTGTCGGGAACTCAAGTCATATTAGGAAGAGTTTTGTGAAGTCAAAATCAAGTTGGGGGTTGTAGCAAACTAAAATGTGTATTCAGGGCGTTTGTCGCAAACTCAAAGACATATTCGGGTGGTTGTCGGGAACTCAAGTCATGTTCAGGGGGGTTTCGCAAAATTCAAAATCATGGTCTTTTACCCGGGGGGTTTCACTTTATATTAGCTGGCCTTAACTACCATGTACTTAATTTGGTACATTGCACTTATATTTGAAAAATAAACCTATATGTAATTACATCTTTAATTTTTTCGCTAAATTAATTGACATTTTCACCGTTGGCTCATTCCCGCCCTTAAACCTACCCAAACCTGTCCCTGACCCTGACAGTATCCACTTCAATAGCAGCAAAAGTGTTTTTCAAAATAAGTACGTAGTAGTCAAAGCCACTTAAAACAAGCATGACCTCGTTTTCTTGAAGAAAACGACTTTTCAAAGAGTAAAAGTACTTCAAAGAGTTGCACAAATGCTCACGAACCGGCCTTATTTTGCCGGACACCCTTGTTTTTTTAAACACGTTCCCTCATTCGTACGTTTTTACACATGTAGATCAACCGCTCGGCCTTCATCCAGTCATGACCGTCTCATTAGCAGCGTGTCTCCTTCTAAAATTAGAGGTCATCCTCTCATTTTGCTGCCGTTTGATCATATTTCTATTGATAAGAGCGGGTTCGAGAGCGCAGACACGGGACCCGCGGTGGCAGCGTGTGTCACCCGCACGATTACGGCGCCTCCTCAGACACGCTCGGCGTTCTCGGCGCACAGATTTTATTAATCTGTCCTTTGGGAGCTTTCCATGCTGCTCAATAACCGCCTTCAGATCCCACTAGACACTTGAGCGTGATAGAGAGCGCTTCTCTCTCACGTAGCCCCTCAGCTTCTTACCAGATTAACCGCACAATCCATTAATAACAATCTTCACCCTAACCCATCCCCCCCGCCTCATTTTGAGCACTTTATTTCAAGTGACATTAATTTTAACTGCGAATACATTGGGGGGTGTAATGACAGCACAGATATTAATTAATTGCATGTGTAATTGCGAAATTAAGTTTTGGAAAGTTGGTAATGATCTGTGGAATTACAAGATGTGCTCACATTATGAGGGAAAGAGGGACTTTTGACTAGCCGCCGCCTCGTTTTCTCCGCCGAAGATTCACGCGTAATCCAGAACCGGTTACTCGGTGGCCGTTGGAGGTTTTGTATCCCTCGGTAATCTTCCTGTCATGCCTATCACTCATGTCTGACCATCAGTTTGCGGGAGAAATCCTCCATTGATTTCAAGTTTGCCACTTTAATTAACTTTGGCCTCAGATAATGGGGATCTAACGTCAACTCTGGGAAAGTTGGATGAACGTTGCTAATTTCTGGTTTTGTCAGAGAGCGGTATGAATCGGCTGTAAAAGCCTAGTTTGAATTGTTTATTGTCTGGAGTTTTCGGGAGCAGATGTACGGTGGACCTGCTGCGGTTCGATAGGAGGACCGCCATTGTTGAATTGAGGAGGAATTTGCGTGGGTAAGAAGGACAGAAGTGTCATCGGGTAAGTATCGGGTTATCGCAAAAGGAGTCGTGTAATTCATGGTTTTGGCGGCACAGGAAATGCGGTTTCTCGAACGATTCGACGCTGAGAGTTAAATATGCTGAATCAATCCGATTTGAGTGAAACACTTCTTGTACGTGAACGTGCAGAAAGCCTTTTTGAACTGTAATTACAACCAAAGCATGTCTTCTTTTCGCATTAGCTCTGTTAACAATCATCAGACTTTTGTACGGAACAACTTTATGACTTCTCGATGAACGAAGTTCAAGCTGTGTTGATTTCTAAACTCGGAGTGAAAAAAAGGGAACATTTTTGAGTTAGAACACGATGGATTTAAAATATAATTAGTTTTGTGGAGGTACAATTTTGATAGCGCTTGAAAAGCCATTCAAGAAATATTTTAAATATGCTTCTCTTTCTGTTGTATCTGTCACTGAAAAAAAAATTCATTGAATTAATAAAAAAATAAGTGGCTACTTTTAAATAAACACATTTAGTTGACTAACCTTCAACATATTTTAAATATATATATATATATATATATATATATATATATATATATATATATATATATATATATATATATATATATATATATATATATATATTTATATATAAATATATATTATATTTTAAATATTATAACAACTTACATTTAGGGATTCAATGTGTAATACATTTATGATTATGATTTAATAATAAATTAGGATTAATCTTAGAAAACAAATAATTATTTTATTATATATATATATATATATATATATATATATATATATATATATATATATATATATATTTTATTTATTTTTCTTTACTAGATCCAGGATATACCAGAAGTAAAAGTAAAAGTAAAACATTTTTTGTCCTACCTATAAATCTCCCAAAAAGAAATGCTTAAAATAAATGGTTGTTGTGTACAATGAAGTTGTCTTAAAATATGAATAATTTTTTAAAATGCTGCTTCAAATGAGTTCAGATATATTCTTAAAAAAAATCAAAAAATTCCTCCAAAATTTGCCTAAAATGGCATAGAAGTTATTTATTTGTTTATTAGTTTTTTATACATAATAGCAATTTCCCCTCTCTGTTGCATCCCACGTGTGTTCTTTTCTACACCCAACTATTTGCTTGATAAAAGGAAGTAGGAAAAAAAGAAAGAAACAAAAAAAAGGTCACATGGAAAACAGGAAATTACATAATTGAGACAGTATTGCCAAAAGAAACGTTCTAGTAATTTATTCTACCATTTTCTACATGATCAGCAGCACTGGTTGTCTTCATTATTATTATTATTTTCTTAATTAGTAACAGGGGTTCTTCATAATCAGCACATATAATTCTCATAAGTACATTTTCTCTTTTCTTTATGAATAAGCAAAAGGTAAGAATAATTTTTTTTTAAATTTGACAAAAGAAAGGAATTTTAGTAAGACGTTACTGATTCTCAGTAGATTATAATTCAGGATTGCTTCCAAATTAAGATTTGTTTGTTATTTCGAAATTGAAAAAGGCAGTAAAAAAGCGACGTCAGCGACTTGATTTAACGGTTCATAAATGCAGTAGTTCTAGACTCGGGTCCCGTCGTAAGAGCTCACGTGGTGCATCTGTGTGGTACGGGCCGAGTTAAAGTCAAGGTATAGTTCCTCTTTTATCTCTACAACTGCATTAGCTCCGACGTGCTCCGCTGCTCCGGCCCTCAGGCAGTGAAAGGGTTAAGTGCGATGCTCCTGATAGTTTGTATGTTTCTCATGCAGTTCTGTTTACCCGGAGAGAAAGGCTTTTATTCAGGGGGGAGGCTCATCTGTTTGTTTCCCAGGAGTGTCCTCCTCTACAGGTACAAATGACTTGTTGTTCCCGCATCCCGTCTGCTTCCTTGGCGACGGATAGACGAGAAGTGCCGTGTGAGCGAGTGAGACTCGAATGTGATCTGGGTCACTCCTGTGGCAGGCCGTGGGGACGCAGACACACCTACACACACACATAGAGAGGCACTCTCTCAGGCGCATACTCACACACTGGTCATGCCAACCTCGTTCCCAGCGTCCCGTTCTGACGGTAGAGCAGGTGAGCACATCCCTGTGGACCCACCACAGCTGCTCTTCACGTGTTGCGGTTTATGCAAAGTCAGTCCAGCGAGAACGGCCCTTTAGCCTGGACGACAGAGGATATACTGTACTTACAGCTAGGTGAAAATCGAGAGCATGCGTCAGCTACTGCGCTATTGTGTGTGGCTCATCAGCGCTACAGCAAATCTAGAACACTCCTACAATGGTACAATGCGCAGCGAGCGGCGCAAATCTTGGGATAACAAAAAGCAGCATCGTAACGGGATTGTTTCAGTTCCATTAGTAGCAATAGTACGACTGCACTGCGAGCAATGCAAAAAGAGTATCAAAAAATACCACTGTAACAAAATTGTAACGCTTCCGTTAAAATGGCATCACTGACCTGTGCGATGCAAAAATGAGGAAGAATGTAGCACTGTAACAAAACTGTAACGTTTCGATTAGATTCAGTGGCAACGTTTCACTGTGAGTGGCACGAAATTAACTAAATGTACCAAAAAATGCAATTTTAACAAAACTGTAACACTCCCATTAGAATTAAAAACAAAACTAAAGTGTGAGCGATGCAAAATTAACAAAAATGTATTAAAAAGTACCATTGTAACAAAAGTGTAACATTTCAGTTAGAATCGATGGCATAGCTTCACTGTGAGTGGCCCGAAATGAACAAAAAGTACCATTGTAGCAAAACTGTAACACTCCCATTAAAATTAAAAACAAAACTCCACTGTGAGAAAAAAAATGTATAAAAGAGTACCATTGTAACAAAAGTGTTACATTTCAGTTAGAATCGATGGCATAGCTTCACTGTGAGTGGCCCGAAATTAACAAAAAGTACCATTGTAGCAAAACTGTAACACTCCCATTAGAATTAAAAACAAAACTACACTGTGAGCGATGCAAAATTACAAAAAAACGGTTAAAAGAGTATCAAAAGTGTAACATTTCCGTTAGGACAATTGCATAGCTTCGCTGTGGGTGGCACAAAACTAACAAAATGTACCAAATATTACCATTGTAAGCACACTTACATAAGAATAACTGTAACACTTGAATAATTGTGCTGTTAGTGGCACAAAACTAGTACAAAAAAACAAAAAAACTTTCAAAAAAACCCTTAAAAACATTGTAACAAAACTGTGATTAAAATGGAATGAAAATTGTATTGCAAAAACTAATAAAAAATTACCAAAAAAAATACCACTGTAACAAAACTGTAACACTTCAATTCGAATCAACGGCTTCAATCCGAGTGGCACACAACTAAAAGAACATACCAAAAATGCCACTGTAACAAAAATAAAGAACTTCCATTAGAAACGAATGCCACTTTAAGCAAAGCGTGTCAAAAAAGTACCAAAAAGTACAATTCTAACAAAACTGTAACACTCCTGTAAGAATTGAAAACGGAAGTTCACCTGGAACGATGCAAAATTAACAAAAAGTACCATTGTAACAAAACGGTAACACTTCAACAGCAATGTGAGTGGCTAACTAAAAAAAATAATTAATTAATTAAAATAACTTACTAAACCTACTAAAAAAGCACCATTGTAAGAGAACTGCAACACTCCTATTAGAACCAAAATGATAACTGCAATCGTCAATGCAAAATTAACAAAAAAATTATCAAGTACCAACAAATGCACCAAAAGTTACCACTGTAATAAAACTTGAGACCATACTTGTGTTGGCTAACAATACTTTTGGGAAATGAACCCCAGGTCCAGCTTACTACTATGAGTCAACTAAAAATTGTAACAAAACTCTAGCATTTCAGTTAGGACCATAGCATAGCTTCACTGTGGGTGGCACAAAACTGTACCAAAGTAACCGAACTGTAACACTTCCATAAGAATCAACAGCATAACTGCACTGATGGTGGCACAAAAATAAGACAAAACGTTACTTTTTGTAAAGCAAGAGTAGACACGCATCCACTTGACGAAGTAGATCGCAATTTAAAATGGCGGCAAGAATTCCTGCTACGTTAACTGTGTAGGGAAATGAGTAAAAGTAGTACGTAGTAAGTATTTTGAGTATTCTGTTTTGTATTTTTTCCTCCGCCTTTTTATAAAACAAAGTAACATGCTGGTACCATGATACAGTTGGTGGTAGCTAACTAGCTATCTAGCCAATAAATCATAACAAAAACCTTATGCTGGAGCGGCAAATGAACCTGGATTAAATATAGCTCCCGTTTCTTTTAGCGTCTATGGTTTTGCTGATGCCTTTTGAAAGGATATCAGTTGTACTTTTTGGCTCTGTAAAATATGGCCAGCTCCTACCAAGTGACAATTAATTGGACATGCATTCTTTGACATAATAAAAAAAGATATGAAAGTGGTGTTTAAAAAAATGCTAAACTTATTCGCTATTGTGCTGTCCCAGTTATTCAGTTCATTCATTTTATCATTTGGATTTGGCATTTCACCCTTAATAACAGACATGAAACTCATTTTTGCGTTGTGACCCATCTTATCATCTGATACCACTATATCATGCATGGTACCCGCATGGTACTTCTTTTTTTTTCTCATAAGGGTGCATGGCAAAACTAGAACACTCACTGTAAACAATGTATAAAACTGATTACTATGCTAGGGTTTTAGTGTTGTTTCAGATATATATATATATATATATATATATATATATATATATATATATATATATGAATAGAGCAGCTTGAACATTCTGCAAAACGTCTTTCTTCTTCATTTTCACAAAAAAAACCCCAAAACTTTAAGTACTCCAAAACTGACTCGGGCTATCAAAAAAGCCATTTTGATACAATAATCTGATATTTCTCTGTAACATTACAGTGTTCTGGTGTGTTACCACCCGCACTTGTTTCACCGGCCGCAAAGTTACAGCAAACATCCAGAACTCCTCCGAACGAAGCTGTGCGAGACCTCAGCCAGATCTAAAGAATCTGATAGAGGGATGGACTATTGCATTTTATACACAGTTTACACCTTTTTTCTTGATCTTTGAGCTATGTAGAGATCGAGTTTCCAGCAAAAGAAAGGCCAGGGGACAGAGGAGAGGAAAAAAAAAAGCAGGGCTCTCTCAAAGCTGGTCGGGATTGAAAAGCGAGACCAGTGCTGACAGCTAAATGCGCTAATTTTCTTCTGGGAGCAGGGTTTGTCTTTCCAGTGCGGTGGGCAATCAGCAGATACCGTAGAGGCCTTGTACCCTGTCCAGTGTGGTGATGTCAAAGGACCAGATGAGAGTAAAAGTTTAGCTTTACCTTGTATATTGTTGACAGGCAAAGCTGACTCTTCGCTACGTGAAAGCTGCAGCTATAAGGCAATCATGCTACACGGCCATATAAGTTATTTTGAGAGTTAACCACTGCATGGGGAAAGTTTTTTTTGCTACTATGACACCAGTAATTTGACGTAATTATTGTCTATTTCCAATATGAAGGCTAATACGTGTGTGTTTTTTCTACTTATAGGCTGAGGGAATACAATGGCTGTGCAATAATCAGCCAGCAGTTTTTTTTTTTCTTCCCTCTTGTGTTAAAGCTGCATTAGAGTAGTGATTACCTATAATATAGGCTCTTATCTGCTCGGGGTACTGCTTCATTACACCCACTGTATTCCTTACAGTGCTATGAAACCTGAATCAAAGGCCCGTTTTAAATGTTAAGAGCTAGTTTGGATTCATTTGAACCTACGGACACTGCCGCACAAAGCAGCATTCACTATAGTAAGCCTCAGTACGGCCAATCGTCAACTTTAGAAGAATATACATGAATGGTATACACACAATAATAAATAACAGTGAGAAGAAAGAAAGAAGGGAAAAAGTGTTACGCTAACAATTCAGTGAAATTAGGAGTTTATTTAAGCAATAGTCGCATTTAATATTTAATAGTGAGAATTGGTGTATAATAGTACATAATAATACAAAATATTAAATGTCTGGTTTAAAATCACTAAATCAGAAATATAATAAATGTATAATCAAAACAAACAAGTATATATATATATATATATATATATATATATATATATATATATATATATATATATATATATATAATATAATTTAGTTTTTGACTGCTGTATGTAGCCTAACATTTGAAGTAGATAAAAAAAAGCATAAAAATTGACAAGAATGCATTTTGGTTTTATGTTTTAAAAACTTTGATAAATGCTTTTTGTCCACTTCAAATGTTGAATATTGTTTGCACATTTTTTTTTATTATGTTAGCATGTCTTTATTGTGTTAGTTAGCTGTTTTTTAAGTTATTTTTTAACCTAGTCAACAAAAAAAAATTTAATCAAGCGAACAAAGAAACAAAAATAAAACAAACAAACAAAAACAACTGCAGTTTGATTGAAACACATGAAAAAAACAACACGATTGCATCTGATATTTTGATTTATTATGGTATTTTTCAATGCGACAACTTCAGAGTTTGCCCTAAGCATATGTGCGCTCGAACCTGTGTCACTGATAAACGAGATTTACAAAAACTCATTCACATTGTAAATCTAGTGTGTAGGGGGTACGTATGGTCCCTCGGTAGTGTATAAAGAGTCACTAGGGGGCAGTGCCACTGCATAGCCCTAAGTAGAGTGGACAAACCAACTTATCAGTGTTTGTGGTATTGATCATTAGTTTACAACCCACTCGAGGCACTTTAAAAGATTACGTTTGAATTGGTGATACTTTGAGCTTATTTAGATATTAGCGTTGTACACCAAAGCCTTAAATGAAACAAATACAATTTTCAAGTCTGGGGTTTCCACGTTATTCTGAAAAGTAAAACGTCAAAAAGCACCAAAAATAGTTACAACTGCCTACACCTAAATTATTTGTAAGCCTAAACTCGACTGAAAAGCGAAACTAAAAACGCCTGACGTTTTAAACGAAAATGCGTCGGTTTAGGGGTTTCCAAAACTTTCTCGGTGACATCATTCTAGTCACAGATGTTTTCTTCACTTTAAGGAGAGGACAAAACAGGGCAGTAAACCCGGGCCAGCTTGTGGTGAGGCCGTTACCCACAATTCACAGAGGCGCCGGATGGTTCCCACTAGGTTCTGGTCGGCTTGGAAACGGCAACTTATTAATCTTGTGATGGAAGGCCAGCTGCAGCCGTGGCAGTTACCGTATTTCACCGTCAACCTGCTTCTGGGAGTGGCTCGTCGGCGTTTAACTGGATTTCTTTCGCTTGTTCGCGTCGAGCGACGTATTCTGGAAATACGTCGCTCGATGAAACCACAACAAACTAGACCGACCGCGATTCGAGTGTGGCGTGTCATCCTTTCTTCGGCGTTCCCCCTCCCGTTCCCTCTCTTTAAAACCGTGCTGATTAGGTTTACTAATTCAGAGAGACTGCTTAGTTTCCAACTTTAATGATATTCCCGCGGCATATCACCCGCGGTTGCCTGGAGACCGGATTTGAGCTCGGCCCCTCATTCGATTCCCACACATCAGAGCCCTGAAAAGCAATTTTTTCTCCTCGAGCTTTTGATGCAGGCTCCTCTGAAACCCTTCCCCCTGCTGTGTCAGTATGGGTGGGCAGAACGCGGGCAGAATGGGCCGGGAGGTGAAGGGGAGGCCTGTGGGTTGCTGGTCACACATCAAGGCCTGAAAACAAAGGCCCCGGGAACCTTCCTTACAAACACAAATTCGGCGCTCTGAAAGTAAATGTGCGAGCCTCCGTTCCTTAAGGGTGCAGGCATGGACGCAGGAAAGGGCCCTGCCGCAAACGCTGCTTTAGCGGCAACAGGTCGTTCAGCGAGACGGAATTTAACCGTCCGTCGCGAACTTTTGTAAGTCGGGGCCTTGACGTAAGTTGTGGATTTGTTGAAGCATAGTGTTCGCTTCCAGTGAAATTGAGTGACTTCGAGGTTTTAACAATGGCAAAAAGTGAAATGCGTTTCCGCTTTGTGCTTTGATGGTTGCGCTTCCCGCGAGAAATTGCCTCATTCACGCGGTTTTGGCAGTTGTTGCGAGATGTGACCTTGATATATGGCGAAAATGTTGGATGTTGGATTATTCACTCTTGACTTGAAATTGTTAAAACTTCAAATAAATTAAATAAAATTTAATCAATTCATTTTAAGATTCAATTCTCGTTATTCGACAACCGCTAATTTGCTGCTTATTAATAGTTCTGCTTGTTAAGTTTGGGTAGGATTAGGTAGGTAGAATATGGCCATGTAGAATATGTGCTTTATATGCAATAGTAAATATTATTAATTATAGGCACGCTAATAAGCAACTTACTAGCGAGAACATGTCCCTATGCTAAAATGGTAACCAGCCAAAGTTTTGGGAGATTTCTCAAACGTGGCCTTGGTATTGATTTATTGAAATAAAGTTTTTGCTTCCAACGAAAGGTCTTCATTTTGAAGCGTAAACAACAACAACAAAGATTTGTTTACATTTTTAGCTTTTTGACAAAAACTTCTGTTTGAAAGTTACAAGAAATTGCCCCTCGGTTTGAAGTTTTCGCTTTAATCAAATGTATTCACTGTGAGTTATTTACAACTTCAAGATATTAAATATATGCACTTTTTGCATGGTTTTTAGCACCCCACCAAAATTTTGGAAACTTTCTAATGTGTGGTCTTTTTTTTTTGTCTTCATGTCTTCACTACAGTGTTATGGCTTATATAAGAAGTGTATAATTTTTAGACAAAAACATCCAATTTGGAAAGCTGTGCTTCTACATGAAAATGTCTTTTGCTCGCAATTTAGAGAACTGTGTGTCTAATATATGTTATTCCCAGTTGCAGCATGTGTACTTACATTGTACTTACAATGTACTTACCTAACAAAGTACTGTAATATAAAGTAACTACATATTAAAAGTTAGTTTTTGGGGTAGTTAGTACCTAGTTATTACCCATTAATACATATGGAACAGGATTGTGAAATAAATGAGTGTGAATCATTAACGACAGAAAAATGTTTATTGGTAAAAATGTTAAAAAAAACTAAAAAATGAAATCAAAAATAGCTTTTTTTTCCCGAACAGATTCCTTTTACCCTTCCATAATGCCTTTAACCATCAAAGTTTTCGAAATTTTCTAAGACGTGGCCTTGGTAGAGATTCAGTTACGGTTTCATTGAAGCACGGTTTAGCTTCCAACTAAATTTCCTCACTTCATCATTTTCCACAAAAAGCAAAACGTTCAGAAATTAACTCTCGATCTGACGTTTCTGCTACAGCCAAGAACGGCTTTTCGGCGGACCGATTTCTTTTTTCTCCGTGCCGTGTTGTCCGTGAATGGAGCGTAAATTGTTGAGGATGTCCCTGCCACTCATACGAGAGCGTGGAAGTTTCATGTTGCGCTCAGAAAGAAAGGCGGCGTTTGTGCGCCTCTTATCGAGTCCCTCTCGTCATGTAGGCCACAAAAGTGATAAGAGCAGCCCCACCGCAACAAGGAGGAGACTGTTTCTTCACGTTTCCACCGCAACATAAAGTCCTCCTTCCTGGAGCATTCATGTTTGCCATTTTACTGCTTTTGTGTGTCACGATCACGTACATGAGCACACAGAGATAACTGACGGCGATGGGCCCAAGAAGAAAACTCGAAAATTGCTCGAAAATTGGGTGAAGGTGGGGTTTTTTGTGACAAAAAGATAATTGTTACAAGTTTTGCCCTTGTAGAACTTCTCAAAAAGAAACGTTTGGGATTTTATTTGAGTAATGAAAAATGCATTGGTCGAAAGAGTGAATGAAAGTGAGGAATGGTTCTTGTGAGCACTTCAGATCCTCAGTGCTTGTAGTGTTGATGCTACATATCCTTCAGTGATTGAACTCCAAACACTGGAGGACCTAAACCCCTCCCGGGCCGGGCTAAGAACCACCTCTAGATGCCTATAGGCTGATGTCAGACTCTCAAATGAGGTCATAGATTAGCCCGGTTGCCAAGCACTGGCCACTCAAACCACTTTCCACTCCAGTGCTCTGAAACGCTCTGAAAAGTACCATTGGAAATTAATTAAGCCCTGTTTTTGCTACTAAGACCTTCTTTGGACTAAATTTTCAAGACCAGATTCCACTCTACTTTTTATTTGATTTATTTATTGGATTTAATGATAGTTCCTTTTGGTCAAATAATAAAAAAGTATTTACATTTTTATCGCGAGAGAAAAATATGAGGCAGTTTAATGGAATTTGTTCACCGATGCATCCAGTGAGTTTATTGTGAAGCTGCATAAAGTTAATGTGTTTTTGTTTTGTTCAGAAATTCACCTTAAAATATAATGTGCTTAATTTGCTTAAAATGTACCTTTCTGTAATGGAGTGATCTCCACTGAATTCAAAGCTCACATCTAATCGGTTCTTGGTTTCTCTGGGAATCGAACCCATGACCTGTCGTCATGCTCTACTGTCATTATTCTGTAGTATTTTAAAACATACTAAAGTGTGCATTTTTCCATTGAATGGTCATGCAGTGACTGACCGTAAAATTCCAATACATTAAATGCGTGTAAAAGTAAAATTGTACACCAAATAGGATTTAGAACTTTTATTTCGACCAAACAAAAAAACAAAATGCATGCAAAATAAATAAAGTAATAAATAACTAACAAAATAAAAGCAGATTAGAAATTCACCCTTAAAATGTAGTGTCAATATGAATAAATGAATAATCAAATCAAATAGTAAAGAAATGCAGTGAATTGCCAAAATTATGGTTTTAATTGCATTTAAGGTTCACGCTCTACAGTTTTACATTTAACCTCCGCTGTTTATTTAGGTTCTCTTAACTGCTTGATCGTTAGCATGCGTATTACTGGAATATTAGCCATTTCTATTACTAATTAAGCATATATTAATATCCTATTCTACATCTCTAATCCTACCCAGTACCTAAACTTAACAACTACCTTACTAACTATTAATGAGCAGCAAATTACGAATCTGAGAATTAAGAATTGATAATTGTTACTTGACATATTACGACCACGTTGCATAAACATACCCGTGCTTAAACTCCTACGACAACTCTACCTACCATCGACGAGCAGGGAGCGCTCTCAGTTAAATAGCGAAGTTAGCGGTTCGTAACGGTCCTGGAAACCATGAAGATGTCCAATTTCGACCAAACTGAAAAAAATAAAGAAATGAAAGAAAACGGCCAGTCCGCCCCGTTCCCCATTGAGAAGTTTAGCGATGGTATCTGGTCAGTGGTACACAGCCACGCTCAAAGTGCAGCATGGGCACTCTGCCATTGTTTCCCTCGCGCTCAACGTATTGCCGGCCCCGATTGTTCTCTTTATCTTTGTGTCGGGCTGAAAATAGACAGACACACTTGTGGGTTTTGCGGCGCATGCACTGTGATTTTCAATAGCCGTGTTTTCTTTTACTCGTTCTCTCGGTGAAAGCCCGAGTCTTGTGCTCTAACATGAAGATGTGGATTAGAGGAGATTGATTGATCGGTCGGATGGACTGCTTCCTCTCCATCACTCTTTTATCAGTGGATAATGGTTTGTGGAGATGTAATGCGATGCCCTTTGGCTTAATGAAGCACCCGACACGTTTCTTCCCGTGTCTGTAAACCCATTTAGGTGGCGAAGACGTTTGTGCGATCTAGAGCCTTCAAAGAAAGCGTGTTAAAGCACGCCGGGGCTAATTACGTTAACAACGTCGCGTCTTTCATCATTGTGTTTTCCAACAATCGGAAACTAATCGCAAATCTCGCGTAACATCATTCGAACCGTACACTTTCGAGACTAATCGGGGGGTTTTTTGACAGCCCTACTTAGATCAAGATTTCCGTTATCGAGCAAGCTCGAAACTTTTTAAATATTTAGCCTGTTTTTTCAACTACCAACCGATTTTGGGTTTTTTTTTTTTTTTTTTTTTTTTTGAGACCTATCAGCATCTCTTGCCTCTCTCGTCTGAGCTCTGGACTTTTTCGCAAGTTTGATTAATCAAGATAATTAATTTCTGCAGCAAATTACAGCATTCACTCCCAGCTTTTACTCTGAGTGAGCGCTGTTTTGACAGTCATTCACGTTGCTTGTCTTCAAGCATGATTCGCCGCTGTTTAATGACAAAGATATCATGTGGCGCATCTTCAAACATGACACTGACATGTGGTATTTAGTCAGTCATTTTGTAACAAGTAAAATTGCACTTTTATGACATTCGAGTGTTTCCTATGATGTAAACGTAGGCCACCGCTCATTAATAATGCATTTGGTCCCCAAAAAAAGAGAAGAAAAAGACAATTTTAGTGAGCTTTTGAAAGTCAAAAGCAACAAAAGAGACAAAGAACCATTGTGTATTTACAAAATTAAACAGCCCTGTCATTGTGGCGGAGTGAGTCATTTTTTGAAGGCAGAAAAGTCGTATAAAGCGGCAATTTCATTCTAATTTCATTCCAATCTGTTTCTGAAACAATTGAAGTAGGCATTTGATGTGTTTATCTCAATGTGTAATTGGGTATTGTTCATCTCTGAAAAGTTTCCATCAGCGGGGAAGGAGATGGTGAAGAGAGGTTTTAACGTAGGAGGGAAATGCGCTTTAACACTTCTTATTGCATTAGAACAACTACGTCTTATAATTGACAGTCGAAGCTGTGTCCAATTAATTTGAAACGATGCTGGGTAGGCTCAGAGTAAGAGACTTTTCGTTTTTATTATTATTATTATTATTATTATTATTATTATTATTATTAAACAAAAGTACACATGCGTGCAGCGATTCCAGAAGTTTTTGGACACTTCGTTTGAATTCAAAACTGATATCTGATTAGAGATTAAGTGATTTGTTACTTCATTATGCACATTAAATTTTACTCGCACGATTGTGTACAGAGGCACAACAAAGTTTTGGATTAATGTCATTGCAGTAGAGTAATAAAGAAATATGCACCTATAATAATACGTTTTTGACAATGTAGTTGCTAATTGTCTTTGCAATTGACTATAAATCACACTTTTTTTTTTTTGGTAACACTTTAGAATAGGTAACACTTGCTAACTATTAACTACGACTTTTCCCCTCAATAAATGTTTCATTTAGTGCTTATTAACAGTTAGTAAGGTAGTCGTTAAGGGATGTAGAATAAAGCATTAATATGTGGTTAATTACTACTAGTAAATAGCTAATATTTAAGTAATACGCATGCTAATAACTAATAGGTGTTACCATTTGTTTTTATAAAAATAATAAAAAAAAATTAATCAAAGATGCAAAAAAAAAATAAAAATCAAAAAGTGTTCACATAAAAGTAAAAATAGATATAAAAAAAATTAAACCAACTAATATAAGTCTCATTTTAAAAAAGATTTTCATAAATAATACTGGAAAAGTCTATTTTATCCAGTATACAAATGTGTACAAAGCCTCCCATATGTTTTTAATTTTTAATTTAAAAAGTCATCACAATAGATGCAAACTTTAAAACTAGGCAATCGGGATCTGATCAAATATTTTTAGACTTAATGTCATTGCAATAGATATTGTTTCACTAACCACCATCTGATTGAAATGCTTACTACGATATTTTTACGAATATAAAAGGTGATAGCATAAAGCGTTCACAGTTCAAGTCGGCCGTGGGGATATTTTTACTGGAGGTCTCTTCTGGCCATAAATCAGCTCGGCCGAAGCCGACGTATCAGGAAACAGAACTGGAGCGACGCCGTTTGCTTTGCAGGTGTTTGATTGTCAACAAAAGTCTCCTAGCAACTGAATTGTAAAAGAGAACGAGGATCGTTTACAGCGCTCTCCACGAAACCGCTAAACGAGTAATATTGTCATTTAACGTCAAACTTTGGCTCACGGACGCAGTTCGTTTGCTTTAAAGTGACCGTGTACATCTCCTTGAGTCCCAAGAATGTTTGAGTTAGTTTGTTTATTTCACATTTTATATTAAATATATCAATATATGCTCATTTCTAGCAAATATAAAAGAGATTTTATTTATTTATTGTTAAAAATGTTATCTATTAATTTCATATGTTTTTTTAAGTTTACTGTAAGTGATTGCATGAACTAATTTAGCAAGTCTCCCCGTCAGGTGTCACGTGTAATAAGTTTGGGGGATGATGTAAACCTCGTCGCCATGGAAACGAAACGAAGAGCCTTGAGAGCCGCGAAAGCGTTAATGTACTCGGGAAGAGTCGCCTTGCTGCGTATCCTTGAGCGCTCCGGGTTGATGCGATTGATTAACATTTCACATGAGCTCTTCTGGGATGGCATCAAACGTTTGTTTCTGTGTTTGTGTCGATGTGTGCTTTAGCGAAGGATCAAAGTGGAGCTGATCGACCCGCACAGATGTGTGGAGAGCACACACACACACACACACACACACACACACACACACACTCATGACAGCATCTTAAGCAAATGCAGCTTTGTGTACATTTCTCAGAGCTTCTCTGGCTGGGCTGTGGGACGTCCCGTGGGGCTGGGGTCTCGCCGAGCTGGATTAGGGGGTTACATCCCTGGCGGCACATAGACAAACAGATGATTAACTCCTCCGAATCAGCTTGTGTTGTGAAGACGCCATTCAAAATAACTCAAGTGACTTAGTTCTTCCCATTTCTGCCAGGCAGAGTCACCTGATCTTACGTGACGCTGCTTGCTTTAGCGTTTTGGTAGGAAAAATCCGTTCGAATTTGAACTTAAAAGTGCATCGATCCAAATAAATGCACTCAAAATTCTTAGGATGTGTAATGTTTCGATAATAGACGCTTTGTTAAAAAATAAAGCACAAATTTCTACCTATCATTACATTATTTATACTGTATAACATTTTATTTCTATGCAATGGTACTTTGTTTGAGGTGCCTTTATTATAATAAATGCATGAATTATAGCATGTGTACTATTATATATTACTGTATTATAGTGTCTTTAATTAGAGTGAAAAAAGCTTGTAAAGAAATGACATGAAACACAAAACAAAACCAAACCAAAAACCAAAAAGCAAAACAATCTACAAAAACGTAAAACAAAACAAAAAACGAAAATGACAAAGCGCAGAAAAAGTATGAAAACACACACAAAAAAACACACAAGCGTAATAAACCACGTAACTAAAAGGACAAAACGAACAAAAAAAAGAAAAAAAAAAAAAACACCAAAATAAAACAAATAAAACTACAAAAAAAACCTAACGATTGCAAGAAAAACAAACCACAAAACAAAAATGCTAGACAAAAACCACAAAACAGCGACAACAAAATAAAAAGACAAAATAAAATGCAAAGCAAACGGAAAACAAAAGCATAATGAACCACAAAAATATTAAACAGAAACAAAGGATCAAAACAAACCTCTAAACAAAACAAACGAAAATAACAAAAAACATAAACCACACGCATATTGATCCTAGGCTTTACTTAATGCTGAATGTTTCTTCTTTGTTTCTCTTTTAATTCGAAGCGGACCTGTCAAATGTTTCGATAAGATTTATTAATTTAGACGTATCCGCAAGTGCAGCCTTAGAGAAACGGAGAGTTTTAATCTCCCGAAACTTTTAAAAGCCGGTCAGATTAGCTATTAGTTAAGGATTAATAAAGGATAATAAATAAATTTGACGTGCCTGCCGTTGAAATGGTTTCAGATTAATGATCTATGAGGCCGGATAAGAGCTTAATCCACAGGTGTGCTCTTCATTACCAAACGTTAAAGGAGAAAAGAATTAATTGAAGCCGAACGCTGAGTTTAACACTGTATCGTGAAATGGGGGTTATTTTTGCTCAGCACTTATCAATATCATTAAAAGGCCAATCAAATTAGAGGAGCGGCAGCATTAGCGCTCGTACAGGACTGCGGTCTCCATGGCAAACTAGCAGTATCCTTCCTCTGCGTTTCAAAAGAAGGGCAATTATTTGCTCAGTATGCGCCGCTAATCCTGCTTTATCTGCATGGACACCACCTGAAACGCTTTGATCAGAGATAGCGGCGTTTATTCGCAGGCCGAGGGGGAAAAAAAAAAAGAGAAATGCTTGCATTTAACTCTACCTGGGCCAAGAAAGTGCGAGGATCCTCTTCAAGGCTGTCGATTAGGCCCCGCTCGCTCTCTCCTTCCCTGTGATGTTTTCACGGCAGTCTTCTCCGCCGGGGATCACGCGGACTTTCGTTTGATTTCATTACGGGGGTTGATGTCATTACTCGGCGTTAGCGGGAGAGACTGCTAGCGTTTCTGCCCGGAGGCCGTTTGACATTTACCTGAGTGAGTCAGAGGTGATTCACTCGGCCCTGCAGGTGTGACGCATGCTGGAAACAGGCCGCACAGTATCGCCTCAACGACGGACTCACTATGCCGCAGATGCTAATGAAGCGCACTAATAACGAGCGCCGCTATTGCTTAAGGTTAAACGAACATGTAGTCGGTTTCAGTGCGCAACTCATCCTATAGCATGCAAGAAACGACTATAAAAACAAAGAAAGGAGATGGACTAAATAAAAAACGCCAACAAGCTAACATACAAAACAAACAAAAAAACTAAATGAAAACTAAATGAAAAGTGCAAAACAAACAAAAAAACGAAACAAAAACATAAAAAAGTAATAAAACAACAAACAACACACGCACGGGAGCAAAAAAAAATACACAAAACAAAATCAAAAGCACGAAATAAAACAAAACAGTACGCCAATCAGAGCAAAAATCACAAAACAAAAACTAAACGTAAAAGCGCAAGAGAAACAAAAAACTAAAAAACAATGAAACAAAACATTAAAACCTAAAAAACTAACTGAAAACAAACACCAAACAAACAAAACGCACACTCACACACAGACACACAAATAAAATATACAAATAAAAACAAAAGTTATTAAAACAAACCAATGCACCAATCAAAGCACAAAATCACAAAACAAAAACTGAATATAAAAGCGCAAGAGAAACAAAAAACAAAAAAATAATAAAACTAAAGATTAAACTAAAAACAAACACCGAAACAAACAAACTGCACACACACACACACACAAATAAAAACGTATTAAAACAAAACAATACAACAAAGCAAAAAAAAAAATCACAAAACAAAAACTAAATATAAAAGCGCAAGAGAAACAAAAAATAAAAAAACCCAAAACATTAAAACTCAATAAAAAAAACAAGTAAAAAAAACACCAAACGAACAAACTGCACACTCACACACAAATAAAAAAATATACAAAACTTATTAAAACCACAAAATAAAACAAAACAATACACCAAAATCAAAGCAAAAAAAATTAAAAAATAAAAAAATCACAAAACAAAAACTAAATATGAAAGTGCAAAACAAAGAAAAAGCAAAACAAAACATTAAAACTCAATAAAAAACAAACAAAACTCACACAAACAAATAAAATTAAAAAACACACACAAAATAAAACAAAAAACCCACCAAACAAACAAAATAAGCTCAAAAATGCCAAAAACTAATACATTTAATAAAGCAAATAAAAAACACGAAATAAATAATACACACACACACACACACACACACGCACAATACAAAACAAGAAGAACAGCGGCAAAACTAAAACTTTAATAATAACCACAAACTAAAAACATACACATGCAAAATGTAAAAAACACACCAAAGAAACACACGAAACCGTATTGATCCTGCTTGTGCAGCACACATGAATGATACCGCAAAATAGTTTTCTTTTCAGAGTAACTGGATTTATGAGTTTTATGATTTATGAAGATGAATAATAATCAGGTGGAAAAAAACAAACAAAACAAAGACCTTACATGTAAGCAGGGCCCTGAGCTATGTATAGAGACAAGAAGATGAGAGCGAGAGCAAATCTTTTGACTTTGGCCTTTTAAGTAACCACTTAACAACCAGTAATATACTAATAAATCATCCAGGACAATTAATTGGCTGTGTGATGGCTGATTAGCAGAAGCGGTTATTTATCCTGACGTCAGTGTATATAAATGTGAAAAAATACTAATAATTAATTATGTTCAAAAATGAGCTTTGCTTATCATATCAGCATTACATTGATCAGCAGCCAGCCTGCTCTCAAGATATCGATATCAGTCAACAACTTCAAGCAACAGCCCAAAATACTCTAGCAACCGCCTAGAACACCCTAGCAACGGCAAAGCAAAGTGCTGTAAAACACTCAGAATACCTTAGCAACCGCACAACAACGCTATGGCAACCAAATGTCGTGGGAGAGAGTTCTATTTAGTTGTTTAACTTAGTTGCTTAAATTGTCCGCTTGTTTAAGAGGCTTATGAATTATCATTTGTTAAATCTACGCAGACAAGTCCAAATCTAAAACACAAATATTAGGAGTTCAAAAGTGCAGTATCTGTCATTTCAAAACGTTTGAGAAGTTTTCCTGGTTAATAAATCACAAAGCGGCAGATAAAGAAATTGACTTAGTTATAAAATGCGAAACACTATTTTAGTTGTACAGTGTTGCGCTGCTTGACCTTCATGAACTGTTTAGTCACTGTTTGGGTTCGACAACCACGTTTACCCTCCAGTGTGACTTTCAGCGTCCCGCGTCAATCCTCGTTTTCATTCAGCGTTAAAATGCTTCCTTGCATGTGTGTTTAATATGACAAATTTAATAAAGTAATGCGAAAAAATTGAAAGCGTTTGGATCCGTTTAAGTATCGTAGGGAGTCTGGCCAAGTAACATTGGCTCAACCAATGGCGTGAGTTTAGGGCGGGGCTATGTGTTCGTCTGACCAATGATAGATGGGGGATTTGTTGGGAAAGGATCAAGTATTTCGCTTGGATGAACGTTTTTCCCATGCTGTGGCCGCATTAACTGCAAGCAGAATTACCTAAAACATTTCTCTATTCAAACATATGATGCAAAACGATTTTCGATTCGTTGATTCATTTACAATTGAAGCGGATTATCGTTCTCATGAATGGGTAATTGAATCATTGACTCAAATGATTAATTTAAAAACAGATTAATTCAAGTTTTGCTCTGTGATGCCCAAATGTTCTGCGTCGTCTTTGTCTGGAACTATTTTCGTTGGCGAAACGCAGCGAACACAGACGATGTCTAAAATGTAACTCACTCAATATGAACTGTCATACATATAAATGTAACTCACTCAATATGAACTTCTTGGTTTGCATATATATATATATATATATATATATATATATATATACATATATATATATATATATATATATACACATATATATATACACACACTCATATATACACATATATACATATATATATATATATATACATATATATATACAAACCTGTATGGGTTGCATATATATATATATATATATATATATATATATATATATATATATATATATATATATATATATATATATACATATACATATATATACATATATATATATATATATATATATATACATATATACATATATATATATATATATATATATATATATATATATATATATATATATATATATATATATATATATATATACATATATATATATATATATATATATATATATACATATATACATATGTATACATATGTATATATACATATGTATATATATATATATATATATATATATATATATATATATATATATATATATATACATATGTATACATATGTATATATATATATATATATATATATATATATATATATATATATATATATATATATATATATATATATACATATGTATATATATATATATATATATATATATATATATATATATATATATATATATATATATACATATGTATACATATATATATATATATATATATATATATATATATATATATATATATATATATATATATATATATATATATATATATATATATATATATATATATATATATATGTATATATATATATATATATATATATATATATATATATATATATATATATATATATATATATATATATATATATATATATATATATATATATATATATATATATATATATATATATATATATATATATATATATATATATATATATATACACATATATACAACCCACACAGGTTTGTTTTCTGCTTTTATAACATTAATTAAAGGGTTTGTTAGAACAAACTATTGAAAAAATGTAACTAAGAACCGCAAATCGTCACAGACAATGCATTTCACACACTATTTGTCCACGATTCAGTATACAAACGAGTTTTAATCGTCTTTTTAAATACGCTAAGAGTTCAGAAGTGATGCAACCATGATTAAGTAGGACAAACTGAAAGACTCAAGGCACGTTTCTTCATAAATCCAGCAAGCCCACGGAAGCTGCGGTCTGCGCCAGCCCTGAGGTAACGGCCTCAAACAAGGCTTCCTCTGTCAGCTTAAACGCTGTCCTGGAGCAAAACTGGCATTTCATCTGACGATCGGGAAGGATAGTCTAGCACTGAATGACATGTCTTTCTTCCTCCAAACCAAATGACATTTCCCCCCTCTCCCACAGACCTTAACCTCCCCAAACGCTCCTCCACGCCACTCGCTCTAACTGCTGTTTTGACGTAGATTACAACTTTGCATCTCGGTTTGTGCATCGCCACGTTCTGACAGCCAGATCACATTTGGCTTCCCAAATTATCGAGAGAGGTGTCTTATTTCCTCTTGTTGAGCTGTCTGTACTTCTCGCTTGCAACTAGTTTCTTTTGTCCAGTTTTCAATCTCACCAGCGCATGCCTGGAATTGCGAAAAAGCGACGTTTAAAGCGAAATATGAATTTTGAACTTATTTTCGAATGGATGGAAATACAATGGTTTGCCCATTTCTCATTTGGCGACAGGTTTTGTGACATGTCACATTAGCAAAACAACATCCCCATTTCGTAACGTTTGTCTCCTTTTTCCAAAATTCAAGCAATCAGAGTTCAGGGGTAAACAAGAAATGCATAATTTTGCATCACTTTTATGTTGTTTGCTGTAATGGCACAAATGTTTGGACACATACAAACAGGACAGTTCCAGTTCAAATGTATATAATTTTATGTATTTACGTGTGTGTGTGTGTGTGTGTGTGTGTGTGTAATCCTTTTAAATACAGAACTGAATCAGAGCAATAAAACAGCTGTAGAGCAAAAAAAAGTTCAAGATGCTCCATATTTGGAAATGTAAGTCGATAATCTATTATGATTAATGTGTCTTTGAAAGTTAATCCTCACATAATTCACATTAATCTGCTTCTGTTGATCTATAGAGGTTGCTGTTAAAGTTGGGTTGGCTATTTTTCTTTATGTTTTAGTTATATGTGCGAGCAATGGCAAAATCATCAAGCGGCTATATTTCCACTGAACTGTACCATACTAGAAATACCACTGTTGCTGTTGTGAGCTTTGTCATATATTCATACGAGATCTCTTTTAAAGAGCAATGAGAAGATTTCAGAGTTTCAGTGTTACAAAACATAATGAGCTGCCTTGCTGTAAAATGCCTACAGTATGTATTTAACATATGAATAAAATCAGGACTCATAAGTGTCTGATTTTTATCACAGAACTATAACTATAGTATCACTTCGGGGACGTGATAGTAGTGCGTTGAAATAAGAAACGACACAAGATTTTTAAAAATAGATAAATTACTTGACCAGTGTTTAAAGCACTTCAAAAAGCCTAAACACCAATTGTATCCGTTTACTTCTTTATCTCTCCGCTTTTGAGTCTGTGGCAGCCCATAGAACCGCTTGAGAGAAAGTAATCAAATTTGGCACATTGATAGAGGACAGTCTGAACATTAGCCATAACAAGTTTGGAGTCTGTAACTCAAACCCTCTAGCGCCACCACCAGCTCAAAGCTGCTCTCATGTTTACGCTAATAACGTTTGAATTAGTAAAGTTCAAAAGCAGTGTTAGTTTTACTCTAATTCCTTGGCTCACGTGGGTTGAATTTTTACAATAACCCTAAAAAATGACTTTTTCAACATCGTTCTAGATGGTTTGCCAGTTTTTCGACATAATTGGCTCAGGTCATCTTCAGATAATACTGTCAATAAGTTATTGACTTCAAGTTCTTCAGTCAAATCGTTCTCGAATGATTGTACGAACAAATTCAACGAAGAGCAGGCAAAAATAAACACTAGGGTTGATCTGGCAAAAAATGATTTAAATGATTTTGTGTCCACAGATGAAAAGGTTTTCATTAGTGCATCGACAACTGCGTCTGAAGCTGTATTTCTACAAAGCTTTGACGTACTGACACCAAACTTCACTTAACACTGACCGCGTCACGTCAAAATGATAACAGCGCCACCTATAGGTCAAAATCAGTAAATCGTATCACTCATTTGGAGTAAAATTATTTTAAAATAGCTAAAATTACTCATTGTTGACTGCTTCCATACTTAGCTCCTCATTTTGCCTCTGATGTTCTTAGCCCTTAATTGCTTCTTGGAGCTATATTCTATAAATATATTCAGTTCTGATGTGAAGTAATGCAAACCTTTCACATATATATAATATGCATTTTTTTCCTTTTGATGTAGATTTTTGACCTTAATCCCAATCAATATAGGCCCAAATTTGTATTTCAAAACTTTGCATTCACAAAAAAGCTATCAAAAATATCGTTCGACCGATTTTGCAAAAGTATTTTGTAGGGAAACTGTGGCTGCTCATAGAGCTGTATGAAATATGTAACATACAGACATGCTGTATCATGTTTCTTCCGCCTGTTTAATTAAGGCATATCTCTTAAATATTGACTAATACGAGGGAAATGTCACAAGCTGAAGATAAGCGGTTCCCACTATGAACTTCAATGGGTTAAGGTTATGTTTTCAAGAACCTCTTTGGGACCGTATTTCTAAGACGCAATTAAACCATTCTCAAGGATTTGCAACGCTAGGAGAGTATTAGGCGATTAAAAATCCTAATATGCCAAAGAAATACTCCTCTTTGAACTAGGAATGCGTTTTTGCCTGGGAATATATGATTATATTGTTAGTGCAGCGATGGCACAAATCTTTAAAAAATTGCAGTGCTCTTAGCCGCACGTAAACAAAAAATCCATACTTTTAAGCAAAGCCCATCTCTCATCTATTTGGATTAGATGAAAAGAAAAGAATGTCAGCCAGCTTTTATGTCAGCCGAAGACTTCTCTTTTTTTCCCCCGTTTAGCCTTGTGTAACAAAATTACTACTTAATAAATGCAGCAAGTGAGTTGCTATAGACATAATTGAAGCTTTTCCTGAATCTTCGCCCGTGTTTAAAGTGCAGGGAATTAATGGAGGTGATACGAGCGGGTTTGGGGCGTCTGGCTTGGGGGTTGCTCTCGCCCTACCTGCATGACATTGGGGCTTTTTCTTATGGAAATCGAGCTTGGTGTTTCAATTGAACGTTACGGGATGTGGAACGGGGGTCTGGATGTGTGTTTAATGAAGCAGCAGTTATCTCCCAACCCTCCCAACCTGCACTGCTCTCCCTAATCCCGCTATTCACGCCTAATACACTGAGGAAAGCTTTTTGTCGCCAGCCATAATGGAAAATGTATATGTTTATAAATATCGCGCACTTGTTTGTTCGCGCAGAAATCCATCTCAATCCTTGAGCTGTCGCGCTTCGAGCTCCCGCCCCAACGTATCCACACTCGCAATTAATTTCCACTCTGTCGCCGCGCCGTTGAGCGTTTGAAGGCTGCGCGGCCCGTTTGAACTCCCATCAGGTGCTTTGATAAGGGCCCGTGCTGTTCATTTACCCACTCTGCAAATGCAAAGAGAGCTACACCCATTTTCCCTCAGCCCTTATCGACGGGCAATACAAACACGGCGTTCGAAAAAAAAAAAAAAAAACGAGACACTTCGAAGACAAACGAGCCGATAGCGTTCGAGGGGGCGTGATAAAAGCACTAAGGAGTTATTATTTTCAGATTGGACAGATAGAGGGCATTTAGGAAGAACTGAGAGTCGTTTCGTCGTCGATTCGTTTATTTGGCGTCGACGCGACCTCGTCGAGTTGCCGTCGTGGAATTCATTCCGCTTTTTGCTGCCATATTTGGTGTCAAGACCTTTGCAAAAAAAAGTTGCAAAATATGCTTGAAACTCTTTTTAAAAAACTGTTCATTTATGTTCCCTTCCAAAATAAATAAATAAACTGATAAATGAAAAGTACACAATATAGTAGCTGTACACTTACCAAAATCGGTGAATTTTTACGAAATAAAAAAAAGGAAAGGAAATGTTTTCTAAAAAAACGTACTTGGTGTTGGATATTAACCGAAGTACTGGGTGCTAACATTTTAAACCAATTATTATACGGAGTGCGATTTGCCATTCAGGATGCTCGTTACATTTTGATCTAGTTCATAAATTAGACATTAACCTTCGTTTTTCCACACTTGTGTGAGTTTCTGTCTTCTGCTGAGCACAATAAAAATGTTTTGGAGAATGTTGGTAACCAAACAGTTGCCGGTATCCAACGACTTCCATCTATGGAAAAAAAAGAAAAAAATACTATGCAAGTCAATGGTTGAAAGTCAACAGAAGGCATGAGAACATTTTATGTTTGGCTGAACTATCGCTTTAAGTACAATAACACAGCACAGATACTTCTTTATGGTCCACAATTTTATAAAACGCTCAGTTTTTTTTACGAGTAGGGGAATGATGGCGAGTGGGATGCCAAAATGCTGGAAAAAAAACAAAAACATCATTACTAATTAAAACAATCTAAAGTTAATTAAAAATTTGACAGAGTATGTTTAATTATTCGCGATAATTTCTGGAACAAAAATAGTTTATAAACATATTTCACACTGTAGTTCTCACTTGAAGAACTTTTGACTTTAATGTTTTAAAAATAGTAATCAGACACCAATTTCTACCCCTTTTTAATAAAGAGTGCCACCCATGTTCCCTTAGTGTGTCCTTTTAGGCCTCAGAAAGCCATTTTTAAGTTTGTTTATCGACGATTTTCTTCGTTCCTTATGAAAAACGTTCACAAACACCGTCTGAGAGCCATATTGTCCGAGTTGCCTAGCGGTGGAAGAGTGATTATTTCTTAATTTGGTGATGACAAGGTTGTCTGTGTGGCTTCAGACGAAGGGCCACTAAGCTTTTAGGAAAGAGCTGGAATCCAAAGGGATAAGTGGAGATTGGAGATCTGTGAAGGCAATATTAATGTGCTTAAAGCGGAATGGAAAGTAGTTTGGAGGAGTCGAGTGTAAGAAGGTTTAAAAATATCTGGAGAGGATGAGACACATTTAAGTATATGAGAACCATACTGTGTCCAGGGATAGGCCGTGTCTGACAGCTAAATGAAAAGCAGCGTTGCCAGATATGACGCCGATGACACATCAGAAAGCTGGCGATAGTGGGACCCCAGGTGACCATTATACCTGTCCCAACCAGGTAAGGCGCGACCTATACTGTGCCGAGTACCTAAATGCCGTGCGGACAGGGTTGCCAGGTCTGCAAAACAACAGCAGTCCAATTGCTATTCAGAATGCCTTTCGTCAGGGGTCCCCTCCATCAAAATCACATTTTAGGGAGATCACTTTAACCTGCCGACTTCAAAAAAACGACCTGCGGGCTACAGTGCAAAAGTAGCCTAATTCTGTGGTAAAACGGCAGACTTGGCAACCCTGCCGTGCAAAGCAACTCAATCACAGTCAAAGGATGTCTGAGGCAGGATTTCGGCACCAATTAGTGTCCGCCTTGTGGGCGGAGCTACATGGCACAGACGGTTCAGAACTATAAAAATGTTCTGGTGGTTAAGACACAAACCGGAGGCATCGCTTGATTTATTCATTTGTTATTTTTTCAAATTGACTGGGACAATTAAATGCAGTGCATTCCAGATATGAAATGTTTCAGATGATTGGAACAGGCTGTTCCAAAGAAAGATGCCTTCTAAAATACCTCGTTTATTTAGTAACGTTACGTGCATTTTTAACAAAATCCCAAAATGCATTGTAACAAGCTCCATGGTAAAGTTTTTACTGTGCTGTTAGCTTATCAAACACTACAATGGCAAATTTTAGTTAATATACTTATTTACATTTCATTTTCCTCAAAGGCTGTATGTCTATGCACAGATCCAGCTGTCTATGGAGGGTCAGATAGCTCTTCTCATATCATCAAAAATATCCTAATTTATGTTCTCAAGATGAAAGAAGGTATGGGTTCGGAACGACACGAGGGTGAGAAGTAAATGACAGAACTTTCATTTCGGGGTGAGTTTACCCGTTTGCATTGCGTCAGATATAGCCCATATGAAAACAATAAGCATGGCATAAACGATAGAAGCTTCCTCCACTTAAAACATGGCACACTCCGAAGGACGTTATGTCCTAGAGCGATAAAAGACTTTAGGCGCACCTGAAGGCACAAGGACGGCGCGCTGACGTGAACGTGGCGAATGCGTTCGACGTCTTCCAACATCTTCGTTGACCCTGGAACCTTACATTGTGATTAACCAATCGGATTCGAAGAACCCGTTTATAGTTCTTGGGAAGTTTAGGCGTACAATTGGTTCTCGTCCGTCGGTGTCAATTTTTTAGGCATTGCTTAGTTTAGCTTTCGATGCGGAGATGGTCACGCCTACATTTTTAAGTTAAAAGTTGGAACAAAATACGGTAACCTCGCAAGGCGGGAATATCACGCGTCCTTCAGCGCCAAAGCGAGGCCAAGCACCGGTACGTGACTAAAGACGATCGTGAGGTGACAGGGTATTCGCGCAACAGCCCACGCTACAAGGTCAAGCTCATTAAGCTGGGAACCGCTCGAAAAAAACGAGATTGAAAATCCAGCAGCAGAGCTACAATAAGACGAACGTGAGGACAGCTGCCAGTAACGCAGAATCTCCCGAACGCAGCTTTCAGTCCCGTCCTCTTTCTTTTGTTGATTCCTCTGTCTGTCCTCCATTTGCGTTTTTTTTCCCCCCGGCTAAATTGATTTTTTAATTACGCATTGTTTTAACGCTTGATTGACAGCGCCTGTTAATGAATCTTGGCCCAGATACTTGATTCAAGGATAAAGCTGAACTTCCTCTTAGTAATTAAAGAGATACATGTAATACTTTGTTGGAAACATAATTAAATGTGATTAAGCTGTGCTCTCGGCGCTCCTCAAAAGGCAACGCTATTTACGTTGATACTTCGGCGAACATTCCCATCATGCCGTGCAGTTTTGCTGCCGCCGTCGCTGATGAACCGATTCCTTTGAATTAATATAGTCTGATATGACATATTGAACGGCAAACACTCGGTCGCAGCACTTTGCACCCTTTGAATCATACTTCTGATCGATTTCCCAAGCGTTGTCTTGCTAAACTAGCATTTGTGCGCTTTTGTCTCGGAGAAAGCGACTTCACGTGCATTTCTCATGAATAACAGGTTCAACGTTTTATGTGTGTGGGTTATGTTTTTGGAGCACAATAAATAAAATGAAAAAACGGACAAACAAACGAATGAATAAATAAACTATTACAGCATTCGGTTTTCATTGTATGTGCTTTTGTCATTTTTTTAAAAAAAAATTATAATTGTTTTAACAGAATATTTATTGGAAATTCTATTATAAATATGCTATGAAATATTACAAATATCTATTATAGCTACTATTTAGTATGTTTAATGCTTTAGCTTTTTTTTAATCTTTAGTAGTTATTTTATGTTTTATTTTAATTAACAAAAGTATTATTAATAGTTTTAGTTTTAACATTAATAACAAGCATGTCCTTCTAAGGTTCAGTTGTTCATAAAAAAAAAAATATATATATATATATATATATATATATATATATATATATAAAATGTCTGTTTTCATTTTAACTTCAGTTCATTTTAGTAAAGATTTAGTCTTTAATTTTGTTGTGTTTTTGTATTTTAAAAAATTATATATTTTTATGCAATTTTTAAATAACTAAATTATAAATATGTCTGTAAAATCCAATTAAAATGTCTATATGTTAAGGTTTTTATAAATAATTCTTTTTTTAGCAATATAATTAAGCATCTTTTTTATTTATTTTTTTTAAAATATTGCTTCATTTATTGTTTTCTAATGTTTTATTTCAATTAATGAAGCATGCTTTCCTATTTATTGAACAATAAGCCTGGTGGGATTTATTTGTTTGTTTGTTTGTTTGTTTGCGTCACAGTGCGATTATATTAAATATAATCTAAATGATAAAAACAGCAACAAAAACAACAGCATAAAATGAAATAAATTGCTCAAAATTGTATGCATTCGCTTTCATTTTAATTGTGTTATATCAATCTGTTAAGATTTTATCCAGCATAATCTCGATCATCCCGCTGCATTCTGGGATCAGGAGTCTGATCAGACCACGATCCCAAACTGCATCGTAACACCCGGGTGACACACACACACACACACACACACACACACACACACACACACACACAGAGTCCCGTGTGAATGTCAAATCGGCGTGTTTGAACAGAAACGAAGCCTTGCAGCTATAGCTGTATCACGATAAGAGGCCATTTGAAATTGCACATTGCAGGTCGCATCCTGGAAAACTGGTTTTGTTACCGTTTTTACGAGTGGTATTTTTTGTCAGCATGAAATCACCGTTTCACGTCGCACGTCTGACTTCACGTAACGTTTGTGCTGGAGAACCAATCGGGTAGAAATGTGAAATTACGCGAGCGGCCGTTTGCTTGTTTTGTCGTTGCATACGTTGCTCAATCATATTAGCGATTAATAGGCTGTCATTTGCACGGTTAACAACAAATGCCTTCTACCCACAGCTTTCGGCAACAATGCCTGCGTGAATCAGCAGCTCTTTAACGAATGGGTCCATTACCTCATACCTATGAAATCATTCAGAGCCGAAGCGTGAGATATCTTTTATGATGAATGGAGGTAAAGGATCTCATATAAGAGCGATACGAAGTATATAATAGATAAGATATGTTTTTCTCAAAAAAAAGAAAATATAGATTTTCTATAAAAGTAAGGAAACCAGTTTTCTGTCAGAAAAGCTCACAAATGATCTTAAAGAAACGGCAAGTAACACAATATTCATAACGTTTTCAAGTAAAAAGGCCACACGTATAAACGACGGCGATGGGACGAACTGAACTGAAACACACAGGGAATAAATACACAAAGTAACTGACTAAATGAACAAGACACAGGTGAACACACTGAGATAATTAACAGAAATTAGGTCACACCGAACACATGGCTCAGGACAAAAACAACAACAAAGGACTTCACATGTGTGCCAATTTATTGAAAGGTACTTTATATTTTTTTGCAGCTTTGAAAAAATAATTAATTGTTGTGCTTTGTTTTGCTTTGCTTTGCTTTGCTTTGCTTTATTTTATTTTATTTTATTTTATTTTATTTTATTTTATTTTATTTTATTTATTTTATTTTATTTTATTTTATTTTTATTTGTTTTGCTTTGCTTTTTTTTATTTTATTTGTTTTGCTTTGTTTTGCTTTATTTTATTTTATTTTATTTTATTTGTTTGCTTTGCTTTTCTTTGCTTTTTTATTTTATTTGTTTTGCTTTGCTTTGTTTTGCTTTATTTTATTTTATTTGTTTTGCTTTGCTTTGTTTTGCTTTATTTTATTTTATTTTATTTTATTTTATTTTATTTTATTTTATTTTATTTTATTTGTTTGCTTTGCTTTGCTTTGCTTTTTTTTTTTATTTGTTTTGTTTTGCTTTGCTTTGCTTTGTTTTGCTTTTTTATTTTATTTTATTTTATTTGTTTTGCTTTGCTTTGCTTTGCTTTGCTTTGTTTTGTTTTGCTTTTGTTTTAGTCCATTCAAAGAAGGGGCCTTTCAGTGAAAAGATCTTAATTTGAAAGCTTGTCTTGTACCTGATAGTCAGTTTTAATAAACAATTGTGAATCAAATAACACAATAAAAACAGGTTTTTGCTTGATGCAACCTAATTTGTGATACTGGATTTAAAATAATAATAATAATAATAATAATAATAATAATAATAGTAATTGTTTTGAACTGTGCTGTATTTTATCGTACTGTACACAGATGATAGTGGAACAGAACAGTAAGTCGTTCTTAAAGCTGTATACAGTATGTAAATACAGTATAATTCTGCACGGAAAAGAGCAGCGTTCGCCGTCTTTCGAGTTTCTCCTTTTCTGTCTTCCAAAAGTAAGACCGGCCCGAAAACACAAAGGTGACTCGTTTTATTTTGAGGGCGAGCGCTTACAGAAACGCGGCCGAATTTATGGGTGGCTCAGTAAAATTGCATCAAGTGAACCCCATTGTCCGATCACCACAGGCACAAAACAAACTCTGCAGCCGATCATAAAGGCGAGGGCAGAGAGGATCATGGGGGCTTCGCGAGCGGCGGCCATCTTTGAACTCTCCACTCTCCCTTTCAGGCTCTGCTAACTCAGCTTTAACGTTTCTCTATTGTCAGCGTCCCATTCATGGAGAGTCACTCACTATCCATTAATTACCACTTCCGTCGGCGCATGTGGAGACTCCCCCATACGCCAACTCTTTTACAAAGGCACACTTCCCTCCTCTGCTGCCATTCATGTGCGGGACGGTTCAGCACCCCTCCAGGGCCCGGGCCCTATGCGCTCTCTCACCATAAGGACATATTCATTAGATAAGACAAAAGCCGATTTCCACGGCCTTCACGCACGCTTTTCACTCGGGTCCAGCTGAATGTGTCTTTTAGCAGGTGTCCCTCAAACACACGACAACGGAGGGGAGCAGAGATAGCGCAGATCTCAACTGTCGACTTGACGTTCTTCAGCGCGAAAAGAGGAAGAGACGCTGCCCCAGATCTAACCAAATGTTGGCCAGCGGTAGGCCTGATGGGTAAAGTTCGTAGAAGCAAGGTTCTGCTCCGCTACAGCTTAATCTCTGCAAACACGCTCACGCTTTCACTGGTGCCAAATCGGGAGAGAAAATGTGGGAGAAAATCTTTCATCTGTTGATTGTGATACAGATACTGTTTAAAACGGGTACTAACTAGCTAACTAGGACCGGTATCAACTCTATGAATAAAGGTTGGAAAAGTTTCAGTAAACTCATTTAGAAGTCTAAAGAACCTTTTCTGCATTTGAAAGGTTCCATGGATGTTCAAGGTTCTTTCTAGAACCACTGATGCGAAAAAAAGAACCTTTATATTTAAGAATGGCACCTAAACTGAATTAAACTCATCTTGTTAGATGTTTCTTCATCTCTTCTACAGTTCTCAATGCCTCGGACTGTTCTCAAATAAGTTTCTCAATTAAAAAAATACTTCAAACAAATCAAACAGGCTTAAAGTGGAGACAGGATGTTTCTGTAGATATCACGGTGAGCAATGTTTCAGCTGACCTTTTGATGAAGTCTACCACCAAATGTGTTTAGGATTGGTTTTGTTCCTTGGAGTTGAAAAGTGCTTTTTTTGGAAAGCTTGTATTGGACCTAAAGTACAAAGGTTTTCGCTTGATGTAACTTAATTTGTGAAATAAGCCTTCGTGATATATTCAGTAAACCCCATTCATAAACACAAGCAGTGCTAAATGCACTATTATTAAGTTATTAGTTAAAGTAACGCTGTTTACTCCCTTTTTAACGTTCAGACTCGTATGCTTTGGTTTTGTTTTGCTCTTCCTCCACTTCAAACAGCGGCGGTAAAACTTTGGTTACACTTAAATGTTGTGTCTTTGTTACAGTATAATAAGTACCGCGTGATGTTAATTAATAACATGTACTTACTATAGAGTGCGGTTTATGATTGGGGTTTGGTTTGGGGGTTCGTTGCATGTAATTATGCATAATACACTGTTATTAAGTGCGTGTGGCATTTGCAACCGTGACACTGTGAAATAAAGCGTTACCGAAACTTCATCGCACAGACGTTTTCCACGCTAACGGCTCTCAACCGATCACATTTTCTTTCGCACCCGCAAGATTGGCGTAAATTTTATTTTAAAAAGCATTTTAAAAGTACTTCATGCCTGTTTTGGCATTTAAACGGTAAACGTTCTTAATTCTTAACCAGACTACTTTTTTCCTTGAACGTAGCGTTATTATGGATATGCGTTGTAGCATTGCTTTAAAGTTAAAACATCTTAAAGATGGGTTTGTTACTTTGATGAGTTTATCACTGTGGGTTACTTTTACTTACTTTTATCAGCTCAGCAAGTGATGCAATGCTACATTTCTCTAAACCTGCTGAAATTTTTGCGACTGTTCCTTAGTCTTTGGAGGCAAAATCTTCCCAACTTTACTAACCTCATAAAATGGCGATGCTGCATATATTACGCGTTTTCGTTTTTTCACTTCAAGCTGGAGGTGTGCTCCACGACTCTGTTCGAACTGTCATTGCCTTTCAACAGGTGAACCTCTCCGAAACATTCCCGTGTTTTCACTCCTCTGACGGCGAGCACACAACAGGACGGACGGGGAGATAAGCTCTCTCTATCTACCGTGAACTATTTCAAGAAGTCGAAGCTGATAGCGCAGGAGGGCCGAGTTTGCGCCATTAAGGCTGGCTTATCTCTTCGTATACGCTCTACTCGAGTGCTGAACTTGACTGGTTTCAACTGGGCTTGTTTGCTTACATTGGATAGAGTCTGACACGAAACCGTCTGATCTTTTACCGCGAGGATTAGGACCGTTTGCGTGTGGTATTTCAGATACAGTCGGCTAGAAGGAAAATGCACTCAATTTGTCAAATTTGAAGTTGACGTACATTATATGCATCTGTGTTTCTGTTTATTTTCCGCGCTGCTCTTACGTTCTGTTCGGTGTGTGTGTGTGTGTTTGTGTGTGTCATATATCCTAATACTCTTCTCACCTGGGTCTCTCCGCGGCACGCAAAGTTTCGAAAACGCTCCGTCAGAGCTTGTTCAGGACTGGCTTTTAAGATTCCACTGAGCGTTTGGGTCGAGCCAGGAGGGCGCACAGAGGTTAGCACTGTCGTGTTTGCTTTGATTTTTGTTTTATTAATAGGATTAGGTTTCTTGGCATCGGTTTGCAGGCTCGGGCCCAACAAAACTACCTGAGCTGTCTGCCAGACAGCAGTGCTTTCTTCACCCAAGAAGCTGGATAAGCGAGATCTCTCACCAAACGAAACCCTCCTCTCTGCCTGTGTGTGTCTGTGTGTGTGTGTGTGTGTGTGTGTGTGTGTGTTTTGGCTTAAATTAGACTTGTCTCTCATAAGGGAAACATGGAAGGAGTAGTTATCAAAAAAAAAAAAAGATTACTTGCTAAAAAATCTATGTTGTTTTATTACATTACAGTAGCTCTTTTTCAATAGTATATTTATTTAAAATCTAATTTTTATTTAACACATTCTATTTATTTATATGTGTATATATATATATATATATATATATATATATATATATATATATATATATATATATATATATATATTTGTTATTTTTTTATAAAAATATATATTTTTTGGAATATCTATTGTGCAATATTTGGACAATAATGACAAAATATTTTTGCACTTATTTACACTTCTGCATATTCACACGTCGAGAGAAATCCACTAACCAATGGCATCTGGAGTTAAAAAAAATATTGCATATTAGTATACGTTTTATTCATTTGAAGAATAATAGTTTGGGTCACACTCAATTTTAAAGTGCGCTTATTGCAATCGACATAGCATGAGTTTGTGATTTGGATGCGTGAATAAACTATTTTAAAGCTTTTTTTTGATGATAATTGTGTTTTACTAACAATTATGAAGTCGAGTAAACTTAGATGCAATGAGCTCCTAAACCTAAAGCAGTAATGTTGTTTAAAGCAAACCGTACTGAATCTTCCGTGCGCTTCTCCGAAAAGCAAGATTCAGCAGCTGTAACTGTTGTGTCAAATCACAGAAGCTGCCCTAAGTGTACAGTAAAAAATGCAAATTCTCCAACACGCCCGAGGACGATTTATCTCCTCTTTGATTTTTTTTTTCCTCACGCTATCGAACGTGTTTTATTTCACGAGGAGCAATTACATTGGTTGACTAATATTGATTTACTGTTGGCACATTAAAGTGGGAAAAAATAATTGAAGAACGTATCTACAGGACATCCTAGAACAGTGATGAATTGGATCCAAGACACAGAGGCTGCAAATTTCACAGCCTCGCGATAGGAGGCTTGTGATGTGAGACACTCTCACTATTACTCGGCTTTTGCCTCAAAATTACATATCTGAGTCCTCGCAGCACCAAGCAGCCACTTCCATCTTAAACCAGTGATCTTCTCTCTCATACGCTGTTAGCTGAATGGCTCATGGGTAAAAGTTCTTTTTTTCTTTTTCTTCCATTTCCAGCACACACACATCTTCTCTCCCGCTCTCTTTTTTCTCAGATCACCTGGATTTCTTTACGTGCGGGTCAGTGTTTTCTGTTAAGTGCCGCCATTTAAAGACACGGTTGCATAAATTCGTGATCAAGACATGTCGCCTTCTTAAGGCGATCTGGAAACGCTGACTGGTGGTCTGTTGAAAAGTGTTAGCACCTCATGTGCTGATCTGAGATCCGTTGGATGTAATTACAAGAGTTACGGCTCTGAACAGGGAAAGCTGCAGGAATATAGTGGCACATTGTCCACCTGAGCTCTGAGCTCCATTGGCTCGTGTCACTAAAGCAATAGACTGTCCAATAACCCCGTGCTGACAGTCTCACCACACTCCACTGAGAGCTTTGATTGCTGGGATACATTCCTCATCTAAGTATCATCATCATCATCATCATCATCACGGTCATCAGTGCAGCGGCCACAGCTGATTAACTGCAGGAGTTTCTGAAGCATGAGGAATGAATAAGGACTCTGGTGAACGGGGTAGAAAGAGTTTTCTACAAGTTACGCTGTGGATGATTATGCGGTGTGAATGAGTGCTGGGCCCTCGGTGCAGTTCAGTAGTTTATACGTGACTTTCATCCGGCGCTGTGATTATTGTGCATAGTTAGACGATATGGGCAAAAGTATGTGAACCCCTTTCTCGTTTACAGTTTTTTTTTTTTTAGCTGAAACTGTTCTTGAGAGGACCAATGAGGCTTTCTACATAATTCTGACAGATAGATAGATAGATAGATAGATAGATAGATAGATAGATAGATAGATAGATAGATAGATAGATAGACGGACGGACGGACAGACAGATAGATAGATAGATAGATAGATAGATAGATAGACGAATAGACATGGATGGATGGATGGATGGATGGATGGATGGATGGACGGACGGACAGACAGACAGACAGAAAGATAGATGGATAGATAGATAGATAGATAGATAGATAGATAGATAGATAGATAGATAGATAGATAGATAGATAGATAGATAGATAGACAGTGTACAAGTAGATAGATAGATACATAGATAGATAGACAGACGGACGGACGGACAGATAGATAGATAGATAGACGAATAGACATGGATGGATGGATGGATGGATGGATGGACAGACAGACAGACAGATAGATAGATAGATAGATAGTTAGATAGATAGATAGATAGATAGATAGATGAACTGACATGAATACAATCGGAGGATCTGAGGATGTAGAGTGATTATGAGTGAGAGTTAAAGTGTGTGTTTTTAGCACCTCTGAACGTCACATTCAGTCACAACATTGTCTCTCTCATGACAATTCAATAACAGCATTTGTTTTGTCATGTCTTCACCCCCTGCCTCTTTTCCACACAGATCCCCCCCATTCAAGGTTGCAACACATTTTCTCAGTGGGGGAGCTCTTAATTTTTTATAATTTCGTCCCCTCTCCTGTGTACCCGTTTATCTGTAATAGAGAGATCTCCTGGTGAGACGGGCTCATGGCTGCATGTGACAGATCTCTGTGAAGCCTCCAAACACCAGGGGTTGGGGAAATTAATAAACATATCTGGCAATCGAAAAGGCTCTGGAGGACACGAAATGGCGCTGTTTGCAAACGCCTGCATCTCCTAAGGAAGCAGAAATTATTCAATGATTCAATTAGCGGGAGAGCGAATGGAGTGCTTCGTTCCTGATGGGAGCGATAATTGATAAACATTTTAATCCAACGCTGAAACAAGTCCAGAATCAGCAGTGATGAGGTTTATGCCGTACCAAAGAGGCTGGGAGAGATATTAGATAGCAATATCAGGCGCAGGAGATTGTTATTTCCACTGGCTGCTTTAACGAAATACATATCTGTAATTTCTATTCAGTGGAAGAACTGTACCACAAACATACAGCATCTCAGCAAAAGACGTGTATTGTAAATACTAGGGTTTTAACATGTTTATTTAGTGTAATGATAATAGTAATAATTAAAATAAATGAAAAAAACTATTATGGCGAATTTCATTAACACAAATTTTCACTACTAGTGCTGTTACTTACTGGCTGTTCAGATTCAGTAGTTTTGTTGTATTAGTAAAATGTGGAACTGGAATCAAAATCAGCCTCAGAATAGAATCCCTATGAATCCCATCCCTATTCCAGAGTCTAGAAATAACGCTCTGTTTGGAGTATTAGGAGCAGCTAGTCAGTCGAGGCCTGAATATGTGCTTTTAAGCCAAGGTGCAGTCAGGCTGAACAGCCTTGTGTCATTGTGTCTCACAGAGGAAGTAGTTTAAATCGTTCCAAGTACCACAAACAGAGGAAAGCAGTGAAAGCTCTTTAAAAAAACCTCCTCTCACTTCCTGTCGTTGGCATTAACACGAGGATTAGTGGTGACCAGCAAGCGACCTGCAGGTCAGACGTGTAGAACAACATGAGCCGGGGCCCAGGGCTGCAGAAATGCTACAGACTGGACTTCAGCTAATTAAATCAGTCTCTCAACATCGTCTTTATGTAACTGTATATACAGTATATATGATGCATTACACCATACAGGTCATGCACGTGCATTATTATTGTTCATCAGGGTTATAATCAATTAAGCAATGGTTTTGTTTATAGATATGAATGATTCATGCAATTTTTAGGGGTTGCAGTCACTTTTTTGAATAACAGACTGTACTTTTTTTCACCTGGTGGAGGATAAAATGAGTCAAAAAATCCAAAGTCTTTCATTTCACAATTATGAAAAATTTGTTTTCTTCTAAAACATTAATGTATTTGTACAAATCATGCAGATTCAAATATATTACCGTTTTATTACACGGTAATTACTATTATATTACATGATATTAACTATTATATTACAACAAATCTTTTTCATCAAGCTTTTTAATGTTGCCAAATTGATAGTAATTTGTTTAGATCTGTACTGTCTGATTTGTATGTTTTGGTACGATTCCCTAATAGTACTTAGGTCGCTAATTAAGTCATTAAGTAACTCAATGTTATTTTTTTCACACTGTACAAACAAAACTTTACAATAAGGTGTCATTCGTCAACATCAAAGTATTAACTAACATTGAACAATGCATTTATTACACAATTTATTAATCTCTGTTAATGTTAATGAAAATATAGCAATTCATTGTTAGTTCATGTTATTATATAGTGTTATTACACTGTTATTAACTAATATTAACAAACTTTTTTTTTGCTATAGAAGTATTATTCCTTTTTAGTTCATGTTTAAAGATTTTGGTAACCTTGTAAAGCATTATCTCATCAACTCATAAAATATAGTTGCTTTCTAATAAGGTCAGAAATATTGTAGAGACCAGTAAGTGAACACCTGGTAACTACCTAGAATACGGCGAGTAAAGAAGGGCGTAACAACTACTCTGGTCACGCTAGCAACCACATAATGTAAAAAAACAAACAAATAAACTCTATGGATACTATGACAATGATCCAGAACACCACATGCTTCCTGTTCTAAAACACACGATAAACTCCACTCCTATTACATTGTAATTACTACTATATCGCATGGAATCTTTTTCATGGAAATCTGCAACCATTTTGACTAATTTGTACACATCAACAGAATCTCATCCGTATGTTTGCGTGCAATCTGCTTACACTCTTAAAAAAAATAAATGTGCATAAGTTTCTTCGTGAAATCCCATAGAAGACAGACGCACTCCCGAATTATAAGACGGCTTATCATAGAGAAATCAACATTCAATACCCTTGTCGTTGTCTAATCAGCATCTTGATCTTGCAAAATCTTGCGGATGGAATATCTCGGCAAAGGAGAAGTGCTCGCTAACACAGATTTGGACAGATTTGTGAACAATATTTGAGAGAAACAGGCTTTTTGTGGACCTAGAAAAAGCCTTAGATCTTCGAAAGGTGGGAGCAAAAACAAAAGTGTGGCCTTTATTATTTCGTTCCGTGCACACAGCGAATTTCTTAGCAGATTCGGGAATAATGTCAAATCTAATACGGAACGTTTCTGTAACGTTTTATGCTTCATCTCCGACAAGTCCCGAGAGAACGAGAGGAGGATGGAAATAGACTCGTCCGTCCACGTATCTCCGCAAAGCCTAAAACAAAGCTCTATCTATACGGCCATTTTCATGCTTCAACATCCAACACGATGGGTGGCAGCTGATAAAAAAGGGTTTCTGTTAAACGAGGAGGCTTTGAAATCCCTTTGGTCTTCAGGGCCACAACCCTTTAACTGGCCCAACTTAGCCTTTTGATCTGAATTTTGTACTGATATGCCATCCATTTAATCCTCTCAGCTCCCAGTCCCCGGAGACGAACCCAAGCCCGAGCGCAGCTCCTTCAATCCAGGGCTGGCCAGAGCCCACATCCTCCTCCAAGAGCCCGAACGCCATTTCTTTCATAATAACGAGAAAGCTCAGGAAGCAAATGGGCACTCTGGGGTGGAGAATGTATTATTCAATAGAAAGCCACTTGTGGTTCTGTTCAGGCAAATTGCACTTCTGTTTTTTTTTTTCTCTCGCCCTCGTTCTGGTCTTTTCATTGTGGTGGTTGTATTTACATGCGGTCGGGGGAGCCATTATCCCCCACCTGATACTTGCGTGGCACATGTAAAGGATGATGCACAAGAGTGGTGACAGCAGGTGGATATCAAAACAAAATTACAGACAGCAGAAGAGAAACAAAATACTCTGGTTTCGTTCTCAGGCACTCTGGAGCGAGACAGGCTCGGATGGCAGGGGGCTGGTCGCCGGAGTTATCGTTTATTGCCGCGCTGAAATTCTAGCATGGACAAAAGACGTTAATCAAACCGGGAAATGCTTTTTTTCTCTCTCTCTGTCATCGTAGATGAGCTGTAAGCGGCCATATGTTTAAACGATAAAAAAGCGCGCTTTGTGGAAAAGAGAAAGAGCGGAGTTGTTAGGCTCTGGTTATAGTTTCTTGAATTTTTTTGCGCCACTAGCGATGCAAAGTGGAACTGCAAACATAACAGTAGTTTTTTTTTACTGTGTGTAATAGTGCTTATTTAATACACGAATAGCATTTAATTCAAAGTCATTAATGCATGCATGTATGTATAATCTTTTTATTGTTGATAGTAAATTTGTTTAGATCTGTACTGTCTCATTTGTACGTTTTGGCACGATTCCCCAATAGTCGCTAATTAAGTCATTCAACGTTATTTTTTTTTCACACTGTACAAACAAAATCATCAGCGGTAAAACTTTACAATAAGGTGTCATTCGTCAACATCAGTCGAAGTATTAACTAACATCGAACAATGTATTTATTACACAATTTATTAATCTCTGTTAATGTTAGTTAATGAAAATATAACCATTCATTGTTAGTTAATGTTATTACACAGTTATTAACTAATATTAACAAACACATTTTTTTTTGTTGCTGTAGAAGTACTGTTCCTTTTTAGTTCATGTTTAAAAATGTTGGTAACCTTGTGAAGAGTTACCTCATCAACTCATAAAATATAGTTGCTTTCTAATAAGGTCAGAAATATTGTAGAGACCAGTAAGTGAACACCTGGTAACTACCTAGAATACACTAACAGCATTTAATACAATTAATTCAATTAATTAATGACTTTGAATTAAACAGCATTTAATTCAAAGTCATTAACGTATGTATGTATATATATATATATATATATATATATATATATATATATATATATATATATATATATATATATATAGCTAAAAATGTTAATAAAATTAAATTTAACATGAAAAACATTAGTTCATTTTTTCGACTTGCCTATATATTTATAGAGTCAGCAATTATAGAGCAAAGGGAACTGCATCCAATTTTTTTGGCCATGTGTATACTGTAAAATATTATACGTAGTAAGGTGTTTTAAAGCAACAACAAGAAAGCAAAAAAGTAGGCCTTCATTGAAATTCCTTGTGCGTCTTTTACTTTCGTATGTGTCCTCAGAGTTTGTCTCCTCCTTCAGCTCAGAGACGCTGTCTCTTTAATCTCCACTCTCATTCTGGTTGGTTCGTCCCCTGAGTGCGTCCCCTCCTAAAGAGACCAAGTTATGAAGGGCAGGCGTGACGTAAACAGTTTATTTCTTGGCCCTCGACGGCAGGAGAGGCATTCGATCCCTCCCGCTCTGAAGGAGAACAAACGGCTCTCTTCATGTAAAGAGAGAATCACTTTCAGAATCATCATTAGCGTCTTCTTCTCCAGAAATAAAAACAAGCACATCGTTTGTTTTCATATAATATATAACCCGAATTAATGTCATTTTTTTGGATCACCGGTCGAGTTTTCTAAGCTGTTTTTACGCTTACGTTAATCAGTAAATAAATAGAACGAAAAAGTCTTGTTACTTGCCCTGTGTCGTGTTCATACCCTGCATATTGTATATTATTTTATCAAAGAATATTTAAGCATATCATTTTTTTTTTACTTACAATTCCAAAAAGTATATGTGGAATTTACTAGCGATTTCTCGCTGAAGATTACTTGTTGACAATGTAATGCATTTTACAATTATACAATAAATAACTGCAGTGCATAAAATGTTTGCAGATTCCTTGTTGCATCTGGTTGTTATCATTTACAAAGGTCTAACAAATATGAATATATATTATAACTGTGGTTGCCATTAATCATGAAATCACACAGTACATTAACACTGCGTTAATACAGTGCATTATTATAATTCATGTAATAAAATGCTTTCATTATGCATTACGTTGCATATAAAGCCTTTAAATAAATTCTTTTTGCTAACTAAGTCAGATTTAGCATTATCACTATTATGGTATTATAGAATGGTATTAGAATTCTAATCATTATAATAGTGTATATATATATATATTATTTAACCTAATTGCAATGTTTTTGTAGCATTTTATATGAAATTATCTCCCAGTTTGGAGAGGTTGGGGAGCTGTCACCGAAAGCGGCACAAAAATCCTGACTTCTTGCAGCGTCTCAGTTATAACACCCGTCCCTGCGAATGTATCGCGGCGCTGGAGAAAAGAAGCATTATGTGACACACCTCCACGCGGCTCAGACGCTCTGCGATGGCCGCTTTTAAGAGTACTTTTAATCTCACTCGCGTCCTGTTTACAAGCTAGCTAAATGCTAATGCACCTCTGTAATCATCCTAGTTGAGAGGTGTCTGATGGAGCTAATATTTGGCGTTATTTCAGCGCTGGATTAGCTGAATTCTAATGAAGGGTTTACGTTTCTGCCGTTCTGTTGTTTGACACGCTAGTCTGTTCAGCGCCAACCAACAGCTGCCAGCGCTAACACTGACGGACAAACAGATCATAGCCTGCTAATACCGTGCTTTAGCGCTAATAGGCTAACCTAAGCACAAGCTTATTACGAACTGGTGGGATGTTAACTAGTCACCTAGGCATTTACAGACAGGCAGGAGAGGTAGCATGTGTGCTAATCAGGTTAGCGCAGGCCGGAGATGTAAATAATCTAATTACGCTGTCGCGGGGCGCCGCGGGATCACCAGACTGCCAGTATTTCCACCGAGAGCGCAGTCATTACCACGTCCCAGTTATTTGTTTGTTCACATGCTCGCTTTCAAAGGAGCGGTTTGAAGTTTAGCGGCCGCCCGAATCAAGCCGAACCTGCGAGACGCTAATATCCCAGCCTGAGCTTATGCTAATGCGTATTGTTAATTACGAGAATTTATGACTATTAGTAATGTACAGCGAACGCTTGTTTGCTCCCTCGTCGTCGCACGTATCTCCACAGACAATAGAGTTTGCGAGACGGGTCATTTCAGTACATCCATGCACACTACTGAGGGGAAAGAGATATTTGGGGATGCAAAAATGTTTGCACGTGCGATAATAATGTTTCTTGAGCGGGAAACGACACGTTAGACTGATTTCTGAAGGATTATGAGACATTAAAGAGTGGAGAAATGTGGCTGAACGTATATCAATATCAATTACATTTTAAGCAGACGATTATTTAAAGTTTTAATAATGATATAGGTTTCGTTTTTGGTTAGTAAAGGATGCTTCGGTGAGCAGAAGAGGCTTCTTTCGACAATTTGAACAATATACATTTATAAATTATTGTAAAAGAAAAGAAAAGGAAAGGAAAAAAGAGGAAAGGAAGCTTTTTTTATTCAAAAGAAAAGAAAGAAAGAATTCATGCCAAACCTTAACATTTAAATAGTAATATATTCTGCTAAATATTAAATTGATTAAAACATATTTACATTGAAAAGAAAATGACAATGAAATGAAAATAGGATACATTATGAACAATTGTTAAAGTATAGATTTCCAAATAGTTTTGCAAATAGGCAATTAAACTTATTTTATTTTATATTTAATTGAATTAAATTGAATTAAATTGAATATTTTATTTACTTCCTTAAAGCACTATATTGTGCAAAATGCTGAATAAATTGAAAACACATTTTTATTTGTGGAAAAAAAAAACCCTCAAAGAAGTGAAAACGGGATATAATTATTTCAAACAATTATTCAAATACACAACGTTTATTTATATAACTTTCGTACAGTTTTATGAATAGGCAATGTATGAAAAAAATAGATTTTTTTTTTATTTATTCATTTCTTGATGAAATTACAACACAAGCATATTCAGAAATGACAAAAGTGAAAAGATCTTACAGGCGCAGAGGTCAGGGGTCAGCTCCTCCCAACGCACAGGTCAACTCATTATCACGGCAAAGGGAGGGAAAAAGGAAACTGGTGTAAACTCAAAGAAGTATGGTTTGGTTTGAAATCAACAAACAAACCATCAAAGATAATTTGACTAATCTCTCCTCAAAGGAGTGATATTTTTCGCTGAGCTCACTGTTTGTGGGTTAGTCATGCTTTACAAAGAAGGACAGCTGTATTTCCTTCACAACGGTATCAGTGACTAGTGCACATAAATTGGATCTTTTGTGGCACTTTCAGCTTTTTTGTAATTGTGACGTCTTACGGGCCTATTCTTTAATAATTATGAAATGAAGGGGTCCTCGAAATTAGATCACGGCAGACTAAAATTACGTCATTTATGTCAAAAGTAGCAGCGTTTTTTGCAAATGGAAAACTAAAATAGTTCCTAAATGGTGTTTAAGTAGAAGTGAGGGCATCTTTAGTAGCAGATATGCTTATTTATAAAAAAACATAGATATGCAGTACTTTACTGTATGTCTGTATCGTTTCTCGCCCATATGATTGTTTCACGTTTTGCTCTTGCTGATGATTATAGCCATTTTCCGGTATTTTTGTGAGTCATTCGGTCATTTGCGGTGACAGGTCAGATACGAGATGAAACGGTGTCCTGTCACAAACGACAAGAAGACATTAACGCGTCTTTCTTGAAATAGTTCAGTCAGAAATGAAAACCGGTTCACTCTCAGCCAATCCAAGAAGTAGATGAGTTTGTTTCTTCATCAGATTTCATCCCAATAACCCACACCACTCCATACATCGGTTAATGTCCTGAGAAGATGTTTACATGCATTTAAAAACTATATGTTAATTTGGACCCTTAATGACCAATTCAACAATTAGTGCTGCAGTTACTCTTACAGTAACCTTAATAACAGCCTGCAATCCTTCAATGTAAAAAATAATTATTTTACTCTTCATGCATTTGAAGGCGCTAAGATAAAAGCCCATATTTTAGCCTATAGCGTTACTTTACAAAAAAAAGAAAAAGTGTTTTGATGTGTGCCCATATGCCATTCATGGGTTAAGCGAAAGCCCTGGCAGTCCCCAGCTGTTGTATCCTGGGTAATTACCAATGCTTAAGGTGGACCACACCTTAGATAAACCCAGTAATGCTCCTGTCTTTCACAAACATTCCCCCTCCAGCAAGCTCGGGCTTGTTTGGCTGATGTGTTTGTGTGTTCTTGTTTCGCGTCGGGCTCTGCTGCGGCTAGTTTGCCGTTGAGCCCGAGCAAACAAATCTCAATGTGTTGATCTTTCCGCGATAGCCGGCGTTGAGCTTACACGAAGAGACAAAGTCCTCTCCGCCATCTTCTTTCGGAACCCGGCCACGCGGAGACGTATCATTTACGCAGCTTAAGCTTCAGAAGGAGCGCGTCTTCCCGTATCTCGTGAACAGGTGTGCTGGAGCTGTTGCGAAGGATAGCGAGTTAAGCCTCACATTGTGCGCTTTGAAAAGTCTCACCACTCCCCCTGACGTCCTGAAAGGCGCATGTCTTGAGGTGAGGAGCAAATCGGACGCTAATGTTTTGACTGAGTGACAAATTCCAGACGGGAACTTCTCAACCAACAACAAAACCCGTCGACGTACTCTCAGCACGGTAAACAGTTATGCAGTTATTCAGTGTTTTCTCAGCCTCACAGCACCCTCGGTGAAGATCAAGCACTCTTCGTTGGCATCATTCGACTGAATGGAAAGCCTCCAAAACATTGTAAAATTGACTACGATTCATTGCTTTCAAAGACACAATATTCATAAAATTCTCGAGTTTGTTACTCCAAAACCATATGATTTTCTCTCTTCAGTTGAATACGAAACAATGCATTTTGAATAGGCATTATTAGTAGTGGTATTTTTATTTTTCATATTTTTCAATGTAAACATGAAAGCCCACCCCATACCTAAACACCATTTAAGAAGACGATACGAAAATGTGCTTATGAGATTGTACGTGTTTAATTCAGGATATTTGACCTATACTTTCTCTAATAATGGATATTTAGATCAAGTGCAACATTTCAAAGCAGACATGTGAGGACATCACAGAGGACCTAAGTGAACCCGCTCATAACAAGGACTGAAACAATGTTGTCCCCCCCAGCAATGGCCCAGATTTAAAAGAGAAAACAAGACTGGAGTAATATTTACAAGCTACTTATCAAACGCCAACTCTGTGTACAGTACGAAGACATTTCCTTCAAACCACTTCTGTCCTGGAAGGGAGGAGACCCTTGTTTATTAAAGGATATTCCACATCCTCTCTATGAATGCACTTCATTCTCAAAAAACACTTCTGTCACGAAGCCAGACAATACTTGGCATTAATCGGAAATTATAAGTGATGAAATATGATTTGTCCCAGAGCAACAGTTGCCGCTCCCCTTGCTTGCAGCGCAATACAGCATAGCCAGACAGGAAAGCCCACAATCAACTGCAGTAAACACACAATACTAGTAGTGAGAGACGCAGCTTAAATCCTGGCGTTACCTTACCTCTATGCAGACTACCTGTTTGTTTGGCGGGTTCACCAAAAGAACATGAAAAGGAAGTGCGCTCTGTGAATCGACCAGAGTGAACAATTGCCACTCGAATCTGGTTTAATGTGTTTTTGTTTCGTTAATCGTCGCCCTAATCCAAACAGAAGATCCAGACAGGGCCCACCCAGGTGAGAAGGGTGAAAGTTATAAAGGAAATAGATGCAGCTGCCTGCTTCTCGAAATGACAAAGATAACACAATGGGCGAGTGTGTACACTTTTACTATGGGAATCCTTGCAACTCAAAGCCCTGGGCTCCTTTGACAAATAGTTTGCTTGTTTGCGATTGTGCGCGATTGAGTGACATAGACACACAGGGGTGGAGACCGTGAGCGAGCTCTCGCTATTATCTGCTGTTATGCTATTTGAAGTCTCGCTTCCTTTCGGCTTCCAGGCTTGTTATGTTGGCCTAGATCCAAGGCTTTCAACCCCGGGGACTGCGAGGAACCTGCAGGGGTCAGTGGACAGATGTTTAAAACACGATTTGCTTTAAGAAATTGGATTAAATGTATATCTTAATAAATAAAAATAAAAAAGTATTATTAAATTGTAATTAATGTGTTATTAATGGTTAGTGAATTTATTTATTCATTTTCTTTGTTGTGATTTTTCTTTTACAAGCTTAATTTTGAATGAAAGTCTGAAGTGGTCAAAGCTAAATGTAATTAAAAGCATCAAATTATTTAAAATATTTAAAAAACAAACATGTTCTTTAAAATGTATTATTTTCAGATAGGGGAATGGATGTCACAACAGTCACAATTACTGTAAATTTAAATACAATTAATGATATTCAATGATATGTCACAACGAATAATTTTTTTTGTGTATGACATGCTTCAGGATCATTCCCCTTTAACAAATACAATAAACCAACATTCATTACTAACACAAACAATTCAATTTATTTTTAGATCTTTAAAAAAAAAATCTTACAAGAAAAAAAAAAGTTAAATAAGTTTTAGTGGTCAAGAAAATATTGAGGGTGAGTAAATGTTGATAAGAGTTGTAGTCTCTTATTTAAAAAAATGGCATCAAGTGTAAGTGGCGCTACTATTTCCTATTGCTTGTAATTTGCACTAGCACCTAAAAGAATTTTGTCCTTTCTAGGATTTAAGAAACTACCTTACTAACCCAACACAGATTCAACTCACCTGAACTCACTGTAAATCACAGCTATTTGATAATCACATATTACACTCCTCTCCAAACTCTAATGACTTTCGTTCTTGTCAATGATTGCCGGAGCTCTGTCTTGATTGCCACCTGATTTGAGTGGCAGTCTTCATGGGGGAGGCCAATAAACATCTTCTTGCTAGACGGCTCATTTTATTCATTTGGTGCAATGACTCTGAAGAAGGCAGGGGGGCGGTGAGGTGTTTGTTTGGAACATGCAGCCAGGATACGGTACAGCCACCATACCTGAGATTCAAAGGTAGGTAGATCAAAGACCTCACAGGGAACCTTTGCAGGGAACGTCTGAAGACGATAGAGCAGCTGGCATGCATGGGTCGACTTGCAGTAGCAGCACGGAACACCTGAAGAAACAACGCAATAGTGTGATAAAAGCTTTCGCTGAGGAGCTGAAGACTGCAACTCTGCGCTTCGGTGTGTATTAGAGAAGTGTGTCGTTTTGTGATGACTATCGTTGTGTGTAGCTTGGATTCGGTTCAAATAGTTAGGTTCATTTGCACAAGATGACCTTCTTTTGCATCAAATACTGCTAGAGAAGGATGTAGTTAATTTTTAATTACTTTATATTTTATTGTACATACAAAATGTCCGAAGAAACAACACTGGAGGAGTACCTTTGAAGGGTCACCCTTGTGCTTACTTTACCCCTACCCCTATGGTACTCCTAGTACTAGTAGTGTTACTACTTTAAAGGTACTAATATGCACTCTTTAAGGGTAAAGAAGGTGTCCCTTTGAAGTTACTCCCACAGTGACAAGCTGTTGTACCCCTAAAGAAACAATGACGTTTTTTTCTGACAGTGTGAAGTTAATATTCACCATGAAAACATTTCTATAACTCCCAAAGTCTTTGCTGTAAGACAGCCCAAAGTTTCCCACTGCTAATTGCATTGTAGTGCCATTCATGTGCACTCATCTTGAAACTATGATCATTACGACTCTATTACTGTCTAGTTTGGGGTGTCTGGCTGTAGGTTTGGCACCTTTACTCTTGGAACAAGACTTCTCAGTAAGTGTTTCAGCGTGTGTGGGTTGGTGAAGGTCTAGCTGGATTAGAGCTGCTATGCTCTGATTGCTCCCACCTGTCAACAGGGTTAACCTCCCGCTTCTGTTAGGTGCACTTAGCCGTGCAAAACTTTCAACTCCGACAGGCAAGCAGTCCTTGTTTTGCCCTACCCATATACCCCATCCAGATCTACCCAAACCTGCCCCCCAACAGTCAGCAAAGCCAATATTCCACAGGCTTGGACACTATTTCCACTAATGGAATTAAATAAATCTTGAGCTTCTTCAAAAGCATAAAACCTCTTGCAAATTCCAAGCATTAAATTGAGAAGGCTAACGTTTTTTTTTTTCTTTGGCCGCAAAGATTAATTTCAGCCCACTCGTGGCTTTACTACAGCCTGTGGAACTCCAAGTACATTGCATTTTACACCGTGCTAAAAAATGCTGCCATTCTTTGGTATTTTTAGAAAGGTACCATCTTTCCAAAGCAATCCATACTTGAGTAGATGACCTTATGTCAAATTTTGGCCTTTGATCCAGCAGCCGCAGTTCCCAGGGGATTTGTTTTTTTTTTTTTCCTAAGTAGCATGACTCTCTACTTTGTTGGGTAACACATGACAGCATTACCTCCCCTGCGTAAACCTTGTGCGTTATCGCTGGGTGCATTTATCTTCAAGTTAACCCTAGATCAGTGGAGGGATTGGGATGGGAAACTAGATTGGCATCTCTCTGTGTGGTCCAGAGTGAGTCTCTGTGCAGCTGCCTGAGGGAACTGCACCTCTGCACGCTTCACTACCTCCACCCCCTCCTGTTCAGGCCCCGCGGCCGTCTGAACCAGCCCGTCAACAGGAAGCCAGTCTCACCTAAGCCTCTGAGGATGAGACAAGCTTTTGCAGTTGTCTTCTAAACGATTCTGCAATCAGTAAAAGATGATGTTAGTCAGTCTCTCTAGCTGTTTGTTAGAGTATCTAAGCACTACTTGTTTTGCTTATTGTTTACAGCATAAGTACTTTCACACGTGCAGTTAAAATCAAATTATTATTGATTGCCAGCCAGGTGTAAGCCAGTTCCTTTGGCTACTTGGAATGCTTTTTATTTGGCTTTGTTAATCTAGTAAATTTTTGAAGGTTCCACGTCTTCTTTGCGTACAAAAATATTCTTGGAGCTTTATAAATTTACGGTTGAACCACTGATGTCACACTATTTTAACTAAGTCCTTACTACATTTCTGGGCCTTCAACCTGGTAGTTCCCTTAATGTCTGTGCATATTGCTCTTTGTTTTAATCAAAACAATCTCAATTAATGTTCAGAAGATGAACAAAGGTCTTACGAGTTTGGAACGACAGTGACAGAATTTTCATTTTTGGGTGACACTATACTTTTCTGAATATCTTCAGAAACTAACTAGAAAATACCAGCTGGTACAAAATGTAATTGCATGGTAAAAATGTATTACCAATATGTGTACGTCATGGAATGTATGTCCATATTCTTTTTATTTCTTTCTACATGAGCAGCCACATTTTGTCATGGCAGGAGTAATTGGCTTCTTAGACAACTCTGACACAAGAGCAAATGTTAGCAAGGCCAAGTCCACCTGGCAAGCAGCTCACCCGTTTCTGATAAACAGGCAAGCTGCAGGATGAATTTGTACGTAGTGGGATTTTTAAGCACCTGAGCAATGCCTCGTTCCTTGTCTTGGATTTGATCTGCGTAATGAGTTTTCGACCACCAGCCTAAGCCACTCAGATAGGGGGACAATTTTTTAACGTCTAATCTAATGCAACTGGCTGCGCTTTAGAGCCACAGCATTCTCATTTACATACCACTAAGCCTCTTTGAAAGCCCTGAGTGCAGCAGAAAAGATATCTGACCTCTGGATGGGCCACAAAAATTGCATTGGCCTCCTCATAACATGGGGATTAATCACACATATGATTACACATTAAATTACCTGGGCTGTATTGCGTTTGTGCTGTGCTTTGGTGTCAGCATGTTAAGGGTTTTCAAAAAAGTTCGTTGCAACTACTTCCTAAAAAAATCCTTGTAACCAATTGGTTTTTGACTGATATAGACTGACATTCTGCCTGGCTTACCCTTTTCTTTACAAAAAGGACAGATTAAGACAATCCGTTGCAAGCCACCTCGACTTTGCAAGGTGCTTTAGGACTAAGAGCAAAGAGGATTTCTCTGGTGCTTCTGAGAAGATGCTGAGGAATCCTGCGGCATTAGATTTGCCCACCTGGAAGTGCACACCAGACCACACCAACCCTCCGCTTTGTTTACTAGCTTAGTGACCATCATCCCCAGCCTTGATAATAACAACCCTGATATAGATATCACTTAGCAGCAGTATGTCTCTTTCTCTCTCTCTCTCTCTCTCTCTCTCTCTCTCAAACACACATGCACACTCATTTTTTAGAGGAATGTGTAAGATTAGAGCCCACTTTTGGCCTCGTCCCTTGTCTCATTAGAAAACTACACTTGAGTCAGACGTCCCACATCAAAGAGCAAAAGCTGGCTGTGTCCCTCATGCAGGATCTAATCCAAAGATTGCAGAAATCCCTCTCGCCCTTATCAGCAGCACCTTCAACACGTAAACCCAACTTATTTGGGTATTTACACGCACAAATCACCCAACATTTAAGTCACTTTCTTATGTAAGCTGTTTTTTTGCAGAACTTGTAACTTTGTCATTGGATATCGGATGACAACATACTGCATCAGGCAGGTGAAATGGATTTTAAAGTTAGGTAGGGATACATTAACTAGTTAAGCTCTGATTATCTCCACTGCATCTCTACAAACATATGTTTTGGCCCCTTGGTCCTTCGATTGCAGACTGCCATTGGGTTTACGACTGCGAGGAAGCGCCGCTGGTGACATTAATGGGCAGTAGTATTGTTCGGCCAGCTTGATTTATTCCCTTTGGGCTAATGTTCTCGAGACAAGGCCTGCTGCTCCTTTTTCTCGGCCCCCTCAAGAACAAAGTGACAGCTGCAAGACTTGCCACGGCCTTCATGTCAACAGAACCTTCAATGGATGCTCCGAACACCAATTGCACTGACAAGCCGTCCCAAAAGAGGTTTTGTACAGTAACAACGTAACATAATACAGGCGTTTTTGCAAATGAAGGAAATGGGAAATCATATCACACTGGTAGCAAATGATCCTAAACAAGCACTTTTAATAATAAAGCAGAATTTAAGCCCCTTAACAACCCAAACTGTGTGGATAGTGTCGTGGAATAAGAGAAGAACCAGACGGCCCCAGTCCAATCTGTCGCGGTGACCCGTGTGCCCGCTGCCCTGTGCCAGTCGTCCATTTACGCCACACAGGCCTCGCACTCAATCACCAGTTTATCTCACCCACTTACCCCCGTCCAGGCAGATGGCACGGCCAGCTATGCCAGAAGAGCGAGCCAGCCTCACACCAATAACCGGAATAGTAAATGAGTTAGCTGTATGCACATGGCATTAGTGTCTACTTGACCTGTTTGGAAACTTTCACGATAGTCTCACCAATAGAGCCAACTTTTGCCCACTGAGGAGGTGTTTATGGGAGCAGTTGGCCAGAGGGGGCCCAACAAAGGGGGTCTGTAAATAAATATTCTTTAGAAGGAGTCAAATGGCTTTTGTTTCTAGAGGCCAAGTGCCCGCTAAGTCGAGAATCGCTCAATACAATTTGTTTTTTTTAAGTGATGAAGATATTGTTGCCCTCCAGAAGGCAGGAGATTTGGGACGTTTCCAGGAGGCCATATGCTATTTTGGATTCCTTGTCAACAGCAGGCCTTAAAAAAATCATTTAAAAAATGTGGTAACACTTTAGTATAGGGACCGATTCTCACTCTTTACTAGTTGCTTATAAGCATGCCTTTTATTAACATATTGGCTGTTTATTAGTTCTCATGAAGCTCATGTGCATTTTCTACAACTCTAATTCTATACAACACCTAAATAACTATTAATAAGCAGTGAGTTTATTGGGGCAAAAAAATCAGTTAAAGGTTTGTTAATAGTAAGAATTGGACCTTAAAATAAAGTTTGTGGTACTTATGTAGACATTGGACATATGAACTATAGTTAAATGACAGAATGATAGATTATTAAATATTTGTTTTGTTCAGCATCACCATATCTGTTGCATCAGCCTAAAGTTTGGCTTAAACTCATTATTTTTAATAACAAGATCTTTATTGCTTCCCAGTCGTGCGCTTGAAAATGTCTCACTGCACAACTGATATAATGTTGAAACTATAATGCATAGTCAATTACCTGAATATCACTGTCTAACAAATACACTTACGCACATCCTCCACACAGGTTTAAACATATAATAGACTGAAAAAGAGTACCTGGTATATGCTGATAATATAATTGTGTGCAGTTATGTTAAAGCACCGACTCAAATGAATAACTGTCTGAAAGAAAACCGTCCATTGTTTTCTAGTCTACAAAGCAGAAATTACTGTTACTAACATAAAATAAGATAAAACATTTTTTTGTGTTGTATGCATGCATGCAAAGTAAACGTGAAACAAATGATAGCTGTAAGGAGTTGAGTAGATGTATAAAATGGTAACACTTCTGATAAGATTAACACTTTTGGAACAGTTTTAATATAAAAAAGGTTGATATATATATACACACTGATAATCTGTCAATATGTTCTTTTAACTCATCTGTTTTATTGTTTTATTAATTAGTTAGATTTCATAAAAAATGTAGTTTTGCCAGGAAACAATTCTGCAGCACTTTTTTTAACTTCATTTTTGGGGAGTTTTTGAAGCATTTATGTGTGAATTTGAATCAAAAGGTAAATTTAAATTCAGCCAAGTGTGTCCAAACTTTTCGCTGCTGCTGTAATTATATTCGAGTGCTTATGAACTACCAATCTGTTCAGCCTTATAAAAAAAGCTTGTGAGTGATTTATTTCCGGAATATTATTGGAATGCATTAAAATAAGAAACCTGGCATCCTTTTGGCAAGTTGCACCACGAGACTTTAGTGTTGACCTTCCTGCTGGTGGAACTAAAGAAACGTTTGAGCAACCGATTGCCGTATCTCCCAAAACACACACACACACACACATTCAAACTCATCTTCACCGTCTGTCAGGAGGGAGATAGTTTGTGAGCACTTGGCTGAAGAGGTAATTACACTTATCTTTTGTCAGTCTTTGTCTCAGTGCAACCGAGTCTGCTTGAGGAACAGAGACATGGAGTCTTTGTGCTGGGAGAGGGACCTGGGGCCGCTGGCCCACAGCACTCCACCTGCCAGCTGTTCCCCGCAGCCTGCAGGAGCCCGTCAGCACGGACCGGCCTATCAGAGCCATCGCTCGCCGCCACACACAATAGATCCGTTTACTAAAACCGAAGCTGTCTCCCCTGGTTAATGACGATGGGAAGAAAGCTGTGGCTACTGTACCGGTTCCTCATGGGTAATCTTTAAATGGACGTTTTTGTGAAATTTCCTGTGGACTGTACGCTGCAGAAATATAGAGTTTATTTCAGCTGAGAATGGCCAAGAATGACCTTACTAGTCATACAAGCAGAGACTTAGAATCATAGTTGACGGGTTGTTAATAGCGAGGATCACGTGTGTAAAAACCTCACATGTCAGCTACAGTTAAATGACTGATTGATAGACTGATGCCATTTTTTTTTGATCAGCATCACCTTATTCCTACAAACATTTTGGAAAAAGAATGTTTTTGGTTTTGATTTGTTTAGTTTCGTTTAGCTTTGTTTAGATCATCATCACATTTTTGAAAAAGGTGTTTTATGTTTTGTTTTGTTTTGTTTTGTTTCGTTTTGTTAATTTGTTTAGTTTAGTTTCCTTTAGCTTTGTTTTGATCAGCACCACCATATTCCTACAAACATTTTGGAAAAAGGGTGTTTTATGTTTTGTTTTGTTTTGTTTTGTTTTGTTTTGTTAATTTGTTTAGTTTAGTTTCCTTTAGTTTTGTTTTGCTTTGTTATTCCTACAAACATTTTGGAAAAAGGGTGTTTTTTGTTTTGCTGTTTTGTTTTGTTTTGTTTTGTTTTGATCAGCATCACCATATCCATAC